>NW_018127896.1:5159282-5186856 GCF_001952655.1 Monopterus albus | reverse complement strand
CTCCCGGAACAGACCCCAGAGACGTTATGGCCACAGCTCCGAGTGGCCGCAACAGCAATGGAGGTGGAGAACATGATCCATTCGGACTCAATGTCTCCATTCCGCTCCACCCCTCTCTTCACCCAAGTGTCCAAGACATATGGCCGGAGGTCAGATGAAACAACCACAAAGTCAATCATCGACCTCTGGCCTAGGGTGTCCTGGTGCCAGGTGCACTGGTGGACACCCTTATGCTTGAACATGGTGTTCGTTATGGAAAATCTGTGACTAGCACAGAAGTCCAGTAACAGAACATCGCTCAGGTTCATATCAGAGGGGCCATTCCTCCCAATCACGCCCCTCCAGGTATCATTGTCGTTGCCCATGTGAGCGTTGAAATCCCCCAGTAGAACAACAAAATCCCCAGTCAGAATGCTTTCCAGCATCCCTCCCAGAGACTCCAAGAAGGCTGGGTACTCTGCACTGCCATTCGGCCCATAGGTACAACCAACAGTGAGAGACCTATCTCTGGCCCGTTCACCGGGGTAAACTCCAACACATGGCGGCTAAGCTGGGGGGGTATAAGCAAGACACCCCCCCCCCGCCCCGCCGCCTCTCCCCGCGGGCAACTCCAGAGTAGTGGAGAGTCCAGCCTCTCTTGAGGAGTAGGTTCCAGAGCCCAAGCTGTGCGTGGAGGTGAGCCCGACTATCTCTAGCCGGTACCTCTCAACCTCCTGCACAAGCTCGGGCTCCTTCCTCACCAGCAAGGTGACATTCCATGTCCCCAGGGCTAGTCTCCATGTCCAGAGATCGGGTCGTCGGGGCCCTTGCCTTCAACTGCAACCCCGGGCCTGGCTCCAGGGTGGGGCCCCAGTTGCGCCATACCAGGTGACGTCACGGTCCTTGCTCTTAGTTTCTTCATAAGGGGTTATTGAACCACTCTTAGTCTGACACATCACCTAGGACCTGTTTGCCTTGGGAGACCCTACCAGGGGCATTTAGCCCCCGACAACAGCCAGGATCACTCGGGTACTCAAACCCCTCCACCACAATACGGTGGCAGTTCAAAGATGAGGATTGTAAATGAATACAATTAAAGTCATTCTCCTATCCTGTCACCACACCAAAGACACATATGCATGATTTCCCAACATGCAACAGTGCAGCCCCAGGCATACCTGATCAGTTCACTGTCATTTCAGCAAATAAAGCCAGTGCCTCCCTTTGCATGTGTGTGTGCAAAGGGAGCTGACACACAAGCTGACTTTATATGGACTTGTATAAACAATGAGATCACAGAATTTCATTCCCGCATCCCCTCTAATCCAAACGGCAATCTCTCTCTTTCTCTCTCTTCCTTATAACACCAGCCTAATCTGATAGGGCAGATGACCCTAGAGCGAGCGAGTGGTGGGGATAGATGGAGGGAGGGTGTGCAAGAGAGAAAAAATGAACTAGATTGAGACAACAAGGGGGAAAGGAGAGGTGTATGTAGGAAGAGATGATGGGGTGTGGGGTGAGAGAGCCAGGGAAGGTAAATGGATGGCGGAGAGACGGGGTATTCAAAAAAATCAAGCTATGACTTTTAAATGACATTCAGATTTAGTTTGTCTACTGAACTGAAACGATCACTGATGTAATTTGGTGTTGCAGTTTGAAACTTATCTCTCCATGCATTTTCAAAAATGTACAAAGACACCCTAAACTTTTAGGACCTGTATACAAAAAACCTCAAGACGGTTTTCTGTATACATTTTCTACAGGTCTATGAGAACCACACTTTTTAATTAAAATGTTCTCCCAGAGCAGCTGAGTTTTTTTCTGCCTGGCATACCTCACAGACCTGGCAACAACCACACCATTTTTGAAGCATCAAACACATTGAGTGCTCCATATGGGTTTAAACAAATAACACATTTGGCTCAGGTCTCCATCTCTTCTTCTCTGTCTTTCCTCATGCCTTCCCTTGTCAGCTTATTAAACATCCCTCTTCAATAATGGAACTTGTCGCAGACATTTAGGAAATAAGGAAGAGTGGGAAATGACAGGAGCTATTTGTCACCTCACAGCAGATTAGCAAGATGCTGCTGCCCTAGAACCTCAGCGCTTCTTGAGGGGGGTCGCTTTCACGCAAGCATGCATCCGTTGTAAACACACAGAACATCTGCCAAGCAGACAATCACATCTTCCTCTAGAGTATACATTCACTCACTGATTGCATGCCATGCACAGATTCCCATGATGCCTAGAGAGCACACACATCAAGACTCATACAGTATATAGGCTGGACAAACTGATCAAATGCTATTAGCCATTCTTCAAATCCAATGTGACATTTAATTATATATAAATGCACGTGCTCACTAAGCTTTGACAGCTGACTTTTTTTTTTGTGAGCAACATCTCTCGAGGTGACCAGCAGTATTTGGCAGAGAATATCAAATATACTCACACACACAAACAAACAAGCATGTAAGTCTGTTGCTGTCTCTCAGTGCCATTATAAGGACACTTTTCTTTATAGAAATGCAAAATAATCCATCAGAAATCTCTGGCAGAAAATAACACCCCATGACAATATAAAGCAATTGAAATGAAAATTATAAAAGGACACTTTCAACAACCGGATTCAGTCATTTTCAACTAAGTCAGCATGATTTATTTTCCAGAAAGTACTGCCCAGTTAATACAGTGGCTAACACGGTGATTACCACGCTAAGGACCAATAATGTGTGACAACAAATAGCCCTGAGGGGTTGCTGCTTGGGCAACAGTCCCAGTGTTGCTGAACATAACCGGCTAGCGCTCCCGGTATTGACAGAAAAAAGTGAGAGTAATAGTAGAAGCATTCTGGGCAAGAGTGGAAGTAATAAATAACAAATTTCCCTGGAACAGAAGCTGAGAATGGATTGTGGTATTTTTGTCTCACCCTTTTAAAGCAATTTTCCTTGACGAAGTGTGTTTGGACATTATGAGGATTACATCAGATACTGGCAAACCATAAAATGCACCAGCATCAGGCATGCCCAGGCATGTGGAGGTGGTAATACTTTGGCTACTAGCTCACTGATGCAGAATTTGTGTAGTGGTCTTAATGCTAAAAAGCAAAACTTAAAATGTAAGCTTCAATTCAAATGTCATTACAAATCACTTTTGAGTGAGTTTGGCATGAAAGTCCCAGCATCAAACAGTATAATGGTACAAACAACTATTACAGCTGACAGAAAACTTGTTATGCCAAATCTCATCCATCTTTTATAGTCCATTAACATGCAATGCAACATAGCTCAGGACGTAGCTCAACTAAAGGGCATATTGGTTTGATATCTCACAGGTCCTGTGGTAGACAGGCATCACGTGATACCTCGGCTGAATGTAAACAATCTTTAACTGGTGGGACCACTGCCATATCTGCATTTAGCCATTAAAGGATTGTGGCTTTACACATTAGCTCATCTGACATTTATAAAGGATCACTGACTGTTTGGAAACAAACAACGGATTTGCACTGCAAATCCTCACTTAGCGCAACGTGTGGTTACACATCTGATACACACATGCAGACACACAGACAAACTCCTACACTAACTCAGACCATGCGTATTGTGTATGTGTGACAAGTGGTATTCTCAGTCTGCGCTTCCATTGCTGTGGCTCCTGAGTGAACAATGACACTAAACAACTCCCAGCGTCAACAACCAGCAGAGAACAACACACAAACATCGTGCTAATGGGAATACCTGCCAACACTCAGGGTTTTAGGTCTTGTTGGTCAGTGTTATGGCTGTTTTTCATACACACAAACACATCAGCACAACTACAGTAGTGTAGTGTTGTATACAGTACCTTACATTGCTTGGCAGCCCATTGCTGGAAATCTAACTGTGTGCCATATACAGTGCAATGCTTTCATCTAAGGTTACTTGGTTAAAGGATGATTTGAATATGTTCTTGCTTAGGAAGACTATCAAAGTATTGACAATGTAGTTTATTAACTCCAGGAACTCAAAAGGCATCATATGAGTAGTGACATACAAACATGTCTTGACTACAGACACCATATAAGCAATCTGTAGAAGAACAAAAGAAGGTCAAGGAACAATCACAACACATATAGTGTGTATTGTAGTGTATGTTTTACAAGAAAACCAAAAAATATTGAAAATATTGAAAAAATAATGTTTCAAAAATATTTGAAATATTTAAATGTTTGCTACAGTACTGAATGTGTGTGTTTTCATCCCAAAGATGTTGGATCTTTGAAATCTGAATTAGAAGAGCTGAGAATGTTAATGCTGCATCTCTGTTTGCTATCTGCAGCCAATGGGAATTTACTCAATTTCCATCTGATGTGGGATGAAAGGGAAGATGAGGAGGATGAGGAGGAGAACCAGACTGAGTACCTGCCAGAAAAATAATCAGCCTGCGGCCGATTTGGCTTCAAGACCCATCCAGCCCAACCTGACCAAACATCCTGCAGTGCAGCAGGACAGAGGTGGAGTGACTGCAGATTATAGCAAAGTGCACCTTCAGTAGACACATGCACCTTTTTAAGAATGAAAGAAATAGATTGGGCCTCTAACAAGGCACATGGAAAGTCTTTTTTCATTCACATAAAAGGCTGCAGTGTCTACAGGACCCTGCTGAATTTCTTCATACAATTTGTACTGAAATTTTAATATAAAAAGCTTGCCATACCTCAGAACCTAATTCCAATGTTATGTAAAAGTCCAATGTGAATGAAACTGAGTAAGATTAAAAACGAAAAATCTCCCAAGGGATTTTTAGAGATTTCAACCTCAGATGAATAATCACAGTCAAGAAATGAACAACTCCTCTCATTTCCAGGTTTGACTCCTTTAAATATTCACAGGTCAGAGCTTCAACTTTACATGAACTAAACTAAAACTAAACTAAATGTTCAGTTTCTTGCTTCAGCACCAGGATGAATACCAACCAAGAGAGTTGAAACAGTTGTTGTTTATTTTCCAGACTACAGATATTCAGCTACAGAGGAAAAAAAACTGTTTTTCAGCATCTGCTGAGTCAACATACAAATACTTGGAATATCAGTGGTTTAAAAAACCGAGAACAGCAGGTGTGGAGACTGAAAGAAAACCAGTCTATGCCTCTCTGTCTGTCTGAATGACAGGGTACAGGCGAGGCTGAATCAAATTCCACTCGTCTATCACCTTGTTGCTGTAATCTTTCAACAAAGATGCTGTGATCTGGTGCGTCCTCAATCCCACAGTCTCCTGCTGACCAGCAGCAGAGGTTTATGTTGAGGAGAAAGAAAAAAGAGACAGGAGGGAAAGTGCACTTCTGTTCTCTGCCAACATTGCACATATAATGAAGTTAGTGTTTTGTTGGGTATTCAGAATTATTCTGTCGTCACAAATGAAACTCACATGAAAATAAGTGTTCTGTTGTTAATCAAACAAAAACAGAAAAAAGTTTGGTTTAGAGTGAAAGCTACCATTTCCCCCCTCAGTGGAGGTGTCAGCATTGTGATCTGGTCAGGTCTGCATTCATGAGAGCAGCTAGACTTTTCAGTATGTACAATATCTACCCATGGTTGTGAATCACTGCTTCAGCTGCTGTCTTATTACAACTTCACTGGAGGGCTGGAAATAAACTGGTTTAGCTGAGAAGTCCATCAATCATGTGATACAAATGTGTCTTTTGGGTTCATATGTGGATTATCACTCCAAATGACAGTCAATCAGAGTGAACACACCACCCAGCTGCTGAAGGGATGATATTAAAACAAAACTTCTCCTGAGCCTCAGCCACTCAGTAAAGCAAATGAAGCCAACTCCGGAACCGTACGGCCTGCAACACACACACACAAACACATACTGTGTATTATACACATACACAGCCTGTATTTGCATATTGTGTATGCACAGTTTAGAGAGTAATGTGTATACAAATATACTGTATGGGCAAAGTAATAATATTTTATGAGATCAAACAACACACACTTCCCAGCAGCCAGCTAGCTAAACCTCTTCAATCCATGATGTAATCCCTAAGTGTGTTCAGTAATTACAAGGTCCTGGGTTCCTCCGCTGCTTGGAGCCACCTCAGTTTTATGTAACAATGACTCACGTGCCATTCATTCAGTAAGCAAGAATACAATATGGCTCCACTAAAGCCTGCAGCAAGACAGACAGGCCTCGCATCCATCAGCTGCTACGGTCAAAGTCAAGACATGATGACAATCAAAAGAGATGCTACTACTGACCTCAGGGATGACTAGCAATAATGTTAGTCAACTCAAAATTTAATACATCACTAAACAGTTACTTATGTTATACTCAAGATAATCAGAGCTGCATCTGCCATTTTGCACATTACACTTGTCAGACGTTTTCTGCAGCAACCTTACACATTGTGTGTTTGCAGTCATAACAACTGGTGGAAAGTAAGAACAGCTCAATAGTGCAGTTCAGCACAATTTTTGTACTCAAAACATTTTAAACTTCTCTTCCACTACAGAGAGAAATACTGTATTTTTTACTCTATTTCATTTATTTGATAGCTATTGTCACTAGTTTCTTTTAAGATTATGATATAACATACAAAACATATGCAAATGTTTATAAAACATTATAAAGTCATGCATTGTATACAGTACATCCAACTAAACAACTGGAACAGATGCAAATAAAGTGACTGACCAGCTACATTATTAAAGTAGCCTACTGCTTATGTATTAATACATCAAATATTATTACTACTTTTACTTCCGTAATGTATGTGAATTCTTCTACCACCACTGATTATGACTAGATTCTGACTGGTCCCATTTTAGCCTTGTAGAGTGCTGCAACCTCTCCTTTACAATGCAGATTCACAGTTTAGCCTTGAATAACACTCACAATTCCATCACTGGACGCAGTGGAATCTTTGGCTGACAATAACAGGCTTTCACAACCAGCAGCGGCCTCGACATAAATGTCCCAGGGAGATTCAGCAACAAAGCCCTCACTAACAAGCTTTAACATCGATTATGAAGTACGGAGACAGGAGGCTGAAAATGTAGCGTCAGCTTCTAGAAATTTTACTTGCCAACTGAGTCCAACATGGCAACATTTTTTTTTATTTAGGGCATTGACCAGAGCAGGTAAACAACAAGTAGCATCAAGAGACAACAGAACTTACTGGAAAGCTGTTAGCATCCCCAGTTTGTCATCGTCGTCACATGGCTCCATCCTGTCAGCCAGCCAGATGAAGGAGTGAGTGGATGGAGAGAGTTGGATGCCCCCCCGCCCAGCACCAAAAGGTTCAGAGTGTTGGAGAAGCAGCTCCTGTCCTGCTCCCTGAGTCTAACTCCTCCTCTAAAAAACTCCTCCACTTCCTCCAAATCTCTTTTAAAAAATATCCCCAAATTCAATTTTCTGTGTGTGTGTGGACATGTGCATGCCTGGGTGTGTTCCTCTTTTTCTTTCATTCCTAGCTTGGTGCCAAATGTTCCAGCTTAGTACTGCCGTGCAGCATTGCTGGTGATGGATTTAGCCGGGGCATCTGGGCCAGCGGGGATAAACTCCATTCACACACGCGCACACACAGAGAGAATGTCATGCACTGTGAGATCGCAGGCAACAACCGCCACCACAGAGCATCATCAGAGATGTGCGAAATACAGCATTTCCAGCAAATACACACCGTTTTCATACATATGCTCCCCTTCCACACACACAGCTTGCACCCAGAGCAAGCAGATCAATGCATGAGCAGATGTGTGCCAACTTTAGACCTGCCACTAAGCACACACACCAGTGGCTGTGCTTACAGCATGCGTGTACCTCAGACACAAAGATGCCTGATGAACCTCTTAAACCTTGATGCCACAGACCAAGGATCTGTGTGTGACATATGCATGTGAACATGAAATGATTCTCTGCAGTCAGACCAGACAGAGGTCAACTGTGCCAGCAGCAGGCAGGGAGGGATTAACGCAACAATAATCTATATACAATAGGAGAAGGACAAAAAACAATTGTGCAAATTGCCTTATACTTATATGGCACGTTTCTACGCATTACAGCACTTTACAGGATTTCTCATTCATCCATTCACACACACAATGGTGATATCAGTCTCTTGCTCAAGGACACTGAAGAAGCTGGGGATGACCTGCTCTACCTCCTCCTCTACCTCTTGATGACTCAATTGAGGAGATAAATAGGACTGGTGTGGTGAGAATAAAATCTGTGTAGAATGAGAACGAATATGTATTCACAAGCCATCACATAAAGTACATTTGCCCTCCCTTGTGTTTCTCTGTCTCAGTGAAAAGGCAACTGAACATGAAATTATTTCAGCACTGTCTGGACCACGTGGGGGCTGTAACACACACAGAGTAGAAGGTTCACCACTGATCATTTTCACTCTCTCTGATTTATAGGGCAGGGAATCAAACCCCAGTACATTCAGAAGTAGACAGTGTGCATGACTGTGTTCTCAATGATGACTGCAGTCCCGACGGTAAAGCTGAGCAAAAAGAGTGCCACAAGAAATTAAACGTAGAGAAGATTGCAATGTGGGTAAATTTTGATCGAGTCTGGGTGTGGAAGGCAACGTGCAAGGCACAGATTTCACAGATTTTGTGCTACAATTGGCGATTCTCAGGCTCTTGACACATAATCAGTGGCAGAATCACTTTGCGCTGGCACAGCACTAAGCACTGGTATTTAATCACAATCAGATGAGTACAAGTCCAGAAAAGGTATCGATGGAGGACCCTAACTGCCCAATTGTATGCAAACTGCGGGGAGGGGGGGACAGACAGACCAAGAAAGTCACTTATGAATTCACCATATGCATTTTTTAAATTCAATATTTACTGCTTTTATTGCTAAGGTTCAAAAATGCTACAAATATCAGTTGAGTCTGCTGAATGTTTTGTTGTCCTAATAAAATGTTAAAAAAATCATAAAAACACTGGGGACAGCACACAGTAGGACTGAGAATAAGCGCCTAAATGACCTACAACACAGGTGTATGTGTGTGTTATGTGTGAATGTTATGCTGGAAATGAGTCCTGGCTAAATGACTGGATTTTGGTTGCATCCATCTGGAGGCTTTATGTACTTTATGTATGTGTGTTTACTGGGAAAAGCAAAAAGGAGTTTGCTAAGCAAAGGCAATTAGATTTTTTTTTTTTACCCACTTGCTACCCTGAGCAGTAATTTATGTGATATTTTGTGGGCTGGCAAGTGAAACTCTGGGATAGGAGGAAGACGGGGTGGGAGAGAGAGAGGGATGGTAGGAAGGAATGCAGGATCTAGAAGAAGACAGCAACAAAGGAGTGGAGAAACGAGGGGAGGGAGGAGGAGTGATGACTCATCGTGCGAAATACAAGATGGCTGATTTACATTCAAGGTGAATAGACTGTTATTTGACAAAATGCAATAATGTCATCCTCATTCAGAATAAAATCAGAACTTGTCATCATCTGTACCATTCACCTCTCATTCACAGCTAAGACTGTCTCATCTGGTGGACTTCATGGAATAGATGCTCACTCCTGGGTGCCAAAGGTCATCACTGTTTTAACAGAAAGAGAACAGATCCATCCTTTCTACCAGTTCTACCATACACCATGAATTAACTGACCCAGCTACCAGCTGACCAGTACAGAAAATCTGTTGCTTCTGCCTCGTGTTCTTCTCTTTTCCATTCTGTTGTGTGTTTGCACCAATACGGTTCCCCAATTAACTGTGAGCTTGACAACCTATCGCCACATCTAATTATTGCTTAAAAGGTCAAAACCAAGAAGACAAAGCATGTTATCTCAGATACCGCTGCTCTAGTTTTTGATGGATCTTGCATGTATTGTCCCCATGAAGAGAATTTAATTAAATGTGAGAATGTTTAATTTTCACAGTCTGGAATCCACGCTCATCCAGCAACACAAAAATTCAACTTGCCCAGTGAGGGCACTGTAATGAAAGGTCAAAATTTTAAGGTCAAATTTCAACTTTTATCTCTCATTTCTTCTCATGTTCCCTTTATTTGTGACTGGACTGCTTTCAGTCTGGGGTGATTTAATTGCTTCATTACCAGCCATTTAATGTCGCCTGTTGTGGCTTCACTGCAAAAGCCACACTGTTCTACAAACCATCTGCCTGTACCGCTATCAATTTAGGCTGTGAAGCAACACTGCATACAAGTAGTGTAGCAGCCGCCATTCTGAAGAGTGCAGTGCACAACCTCACACTAAAGCCTGACTTTAAATTCTATCATTCTATGTCAAAACCACAGAGCTTAAAAGAAGGAGAAAATGCAGTGACTACAGTAAGATAAGTGAGAGAGCGCCGATCGCTGTCTCCACCCAACTGTGAAAAGGTTTGCCACACACTGCTTTCTTGGAGAGGTCGAAACAACTGTCTCTGAAACAGTCCAGACAACTTAACTGTTTACAGTTTCAGTCAGATGAAATGAGGTGGTAAGTGTAGTGAAACATGAAAATGTACTGTGATATTTGATTATCTCTGCAGTACCATAGGTAGGTATAACTGAAGTCACAGTACTGAGCACAATGTACTCCAATAAACAAAATCTAAAATAAATGAAATAAGTATCCAGTACTTGAAAATATAAATAGGAAAGAGGTGTTACAATGTCTACAGATACTGAGAAAACTCAGACACAAGCAAAGCCAAATTTGCATATACTTACTCCCTACAGAGACAGATAATTGCACACGCGCTATAATCAACAAAGCCCATCATTACATCATATGGGCATGAAGGATGAGACATAAATACTATGTCTTACCTTACCTCATCACTCAGTGTCATCCTGCTGCATCTCTCTGGTGACTATATCCAAATCCTCAGGTTGCCACCAGCAGCGCGGCAGGCTTCAACAAAAACAGTAACCACAGCTGCAGCAAAATGACTTTACATTTGGGTCAGTGTGGTGAGGTGACGGAGGAAAAATAAAAACCAAAGGAGTTAACGTCTGTGAAAGTCGAGAAGGAAAATAAAAGTAAAAGAAAGTGAAAAAGAAAGCTGGGAAATCAGGACAGATGGTCCCCCCCCCCAAAAAAAAGTCATGAGGGGGTCAGTTGATTCAGCAGCAAAATTGCTCTCATTTCTTTCTCCCCTTTCTTTCCATCACTGTGGGTCTCTCTCTCTCCATGGTATAATCTCTTCAGGCTGCCTCTGTTATTTCTCACCCTCCCTCCCTCACTTAACATCTGGGGATGTGATTTCAGTTTAGTTTTGCTAAAAGATATTATGCACAGCAAGGGCAGAAAACAGCAAGTCACAGAAAGAGTCATTTAGGTTTATAAATGGAAGTTTTATTATTATTATTATTTCCACATCAGAGATGTGCACCTTCTTTCTGAGAGGTAAATGAAAATACAGATACACCTGCTAAATCTGAGCGTTACATACAACTACAATGGCTTGCTCCAAAGTGAGAACACTCATTTGAATTTGGAGTCTAAGGTTGGTACACAGTGTAACTATTTCTTGACAATTTTTGATGCAATGAAGTCGCTGCCCCTGGCTGTTACTAGCCAAGGAATCATTCAAGTATATTACATGTAAAACCAAAAATTGACACGTGAGTTTTAGAGGTGTTCAAGGTACACTTTTAAACTCTGGACAGAGCCCGGCTAATGGTTTCCCTCCGTTTCCTCCCCTTATGCTAAGCTAATCATTTGTTAGCTCTATCATACAGACAACAAGAGTGGTATCAATTCTCTCATCGATCTCTCGGCTTAAAAATGATGAATGTATTTAGGTAGACTTTTAGCTAGGTCAGAAAAAAATGTGTAACAGAAATGCTTAATATCAAGAATTTATTCAACAAGAGAAACTGTGTAAAAATGCGCTTTGGGATTTATTGTGCACATTGTATTTGAGATATAGCACTGTCTTTATGCCTAATATGTATTTATCAGCATATTATCAGAGCTACAGTATTTTTATTCATATACCTCAATGTGAACATTTTTAACAGTACAAAAAGGTCTTGCTGGCATTTGCCATTTCTACTCAGCCATTATACTTCAAAGACAGACAAACCTAGCTACTGACAAAGACAATGAATAAAATACATTCATATTCGTCAGCTGGCTGTAAAATACACTTAAGGCAAAGATTAACCAGTCTTTATGTAAAGATACAGAACACTCCCAAGGGAATTGGGGGCGATTTGAAGACATGGTGAGCGTCAGCCCTTGAATGCATTCACACTTTTGTCTGACTGTAAAAGGGTAATTATATATATCAGGGCAAAGCAATGGAAAGTGGAAAGAAAGGAAGTGAAAAGGCTTGACAAACTACAGCATGGGTTTTCCCACTTGAGATTCCCTGAAGAATTCAAGGAGAAGAGGTGATTTATGGTTTCTGTCTAAACTGATGTAGGGCTTGTTTTATCCTCTCTTGCAGTTCTGCTACTGGGAATCAGACTCCCATTACAGTACCACTCATGCAAACGTGATAAAATATCATGTTGAATGAACATTGTAACATTTACTTGCTACTAAACATTAGCACGTTAAAATTGTGGCATACATGACATTCTGCTCAAAACACACCTCTCACAGAGACACTAGCAAAGCTGTAGACTATCAAGACAAAAATGTCATCTTCCTGTTATTTCGCATGCAAAATAAGCAAGCAACACTATATTTGCAAGACAGCAATATAAATATGTACTACTAATTAATTTGGCACTACTTTGTTAACTTTATGTGATTATACAGCAAGATAAAAAAATAAAATAGAAACATTGCCAAATCCATATTTCTCACCAGCAGACTGCACATTAAAGTGTTTCTGTCACTTATTTTCACCTGGTCCCCAGTGAATGGTCCAGTTGTTACAAAGATGCACTTACTCATTTCCAAGAAAAGAGGTCTCTCTCCATACAACCTCCCTGGCTCGCACTTTAGAAGAGCCCTTGGCTGCAGAAGACTCCTTTGAGTGCTGGTCCATGAAAAGGTTACAACCACTGGGAGCTGCCACAGGAATCAAGACATAGTCAGAGGTGACTGATATGAGGCCAGTACTAAGGTCAAATGATGCCCAAGAAGAGTCAGAGGAGGCAGACGGGCTGGTGTCCACTTTTTTCTCTTGCAATCCATCTCCTCGGTTCATGGTGCAAGAACAACAATGGAGTGAATGGGATGATGGAAGTAGAAAATGAGGAAGTTGAGCAACAGAGAAAATGGATGGAGACAGATGAGGATGGGTAAAGGAAATGAATGTGTGAAACAGTGTCTTCCTAAGGCAAAAGCTTCTAGTGAATAAAAAGAGGAAGGGAAACAGAAGACACTTCCAAATTAGATAAAGGAATGGAATGATATCTATGCACACTCCTACTGGCCAAAAGCATCTCACTCTGCTCCTTTCTCACTAAAGTACTGAAGAGTGAGGAGGTGAACAGAAAACCAAAAAGCCCAAGAGGGAGCATCAAACAAAAGAGGTGGTGATATGGATGTGAAGACAGAAAATGAAAACCACTCACAGACTAAAGAAGTAGTGAGACATGGATACTGGGGGGTGGAATGAAAGACAGGACTTCACTGCTGCTGATGAATACAATGAACACAAACTAAAGGAGTGGCAGAATCCGGTGAAAGGCAAGTGCAGCAGCAGCAGCACTTACAGGCTGATAGCTCACATCTCATTACATCCCATTTTTTTCCCCAAATAACTGAATCATGTGGTAAGCGGATAGAGATGCTGCGGGATGTGAAATCGATTTTAAATGCATGGAGACGCTTGAACTGGTGGCTTCTGTGGCTACATGATAGCAGCAGACAAGAGAGTGCCATCTTGGGTTGCACTGATAAGCGGTTCATTACAAGAAGACTGGCCTGGTCCAAATACAATTAGGGCTTACCACTAAAACCCATTAGGACCCTGATTTGGGAAGGCCAGGTTAGTCTGCCGCCCATGAGTACACTGGGAATAGAGTAAGAGTGGTTCTCCATACAGTAAAGGTAAGTTTACTGAAGAGACTTCACACACAAATTTACATCCTAAGTTTAACTTTTTCAGTGTATTTAAGCATGCGAGTGTAGACCAGCTGCATCGGAGTCAAGACTTTATATACATGAGCGCCAAAGAACCATGATCATAGAACATCTGCAGGGTCCAAGTTCTGAAAGTACAAGAATGAACAGGTATCAATCACACTTGCATAAGAGCGGCAGTGACGGTATAACCACATGCAATCACGGTGCTTTGTGCATATGTAATTCAGCTGACAAGCTTTATAAGAAGTCTTTATTTTAACTCTGAAGAAAACAAGGTTAGAAGGATACAATGTTGAAAAATAAAAAGTCTAAGAGGCCATCTAAAGCAAGCATCTGTACAGAACATGTTTTGACAGTGTTACAATTTATATATGAAATAAAACATTTGTACAAAATACAGATGAGATGTTAAACTAGTTGTGTATTACCAACAAGTTTCAACTGAGTGTTGTCAAGCATTTAATGACCAATTCAAACATGACCATGTGGGTGACAATAGCACAACCAAAGTAAAGTACCGGGTATTAACAGTAAGATGCAGTGCAAAAAAAGAACTAATACTGTAACATAGTGACATGTTTTCTATTTACATTTTCACAAGCTCATAACAAATAACCAGACTGACTTCTCTTCTCAAATGGTATCAGTTGTTATGGTGTAAATCACAACTGTATACTAAAAACTTATCTTTGACACATAAGTGATTTTATAATCTAATATTTAAGGTACTCGCTAAACTAAAAGAGTATTTAACATTGGCAAATACTAGCATACAGGCAAAGATCTGAAGCTAGTAGCTGTTAAATGAAATTCCCCTTTAATTAATGTAACAGACACAGGTGTGATATGTACACAGCACTTACTCCTTTTATCCTTCCTGTTAGGTGGTTACACTGGGAGGAACAGGCCAAATGAAGTTAAAGAAAAAGCAGATAGACATCTGTCAGTGGACATTACATGTCCAAAAAGTGCAAGAGGAAAAAACATTATTGAATATAAGTTTTTTTTGAGAGTCAGTAAATTATAATAGCTCAGCAAAAGCAGCAAAGCATTTCCAAGATAGAAAGGGCAAATCGTACTGTCGCTGCAGGTGAGCTGCATCCCAGAAAGGATTGCTGGCAGGGCTGCATGGTATTCGTTTACAGGAAATCACTACATAACAATGGGCCAGACTTCCAACCAACACATGATGTCACCACGAGTATCCAAAATTTGTTTGAGCAGGTAAAACAAGAACACAGAGCTTCTAAATCGGGGCACACTTCCTTTCTATGAACAGGCCAAAATATTTATTTTAATATCCATGGCAATGAAGAGTATGATGATGATGAATATAAAGAGTGGAAAAGTCCTTGTGGGACAAAAGGGGGCTTTAACAAAACACATCTGCTTCTACATCTGAGTGATTCTGGGCAGTTTTGTTTTTATAAATGTCTAAATGCCTCACAACTAGAGAACTTTCAACCCTTAACTTTGAAAAAGTGTAGGACAGGTAAAAACCAAAGCTGATGACAATAAGGGGGGAAAAGGGCTCAGTAGTAGCTACCTTCTAAGAACTCACTTCTACTCTGTATAGGGCATACAAGTAGCTTACCCCAACCATCACAGCACTCAACATGGCTTGCAACTGTACAGTAAAGCAAAGCAGTGCAGTGAACAGTACCACACACACACAGTATGCTCACAGGTTAGAGGCATGATAGAAACAGCCAGCTCCACAAGACAGCAGCGGAAAAACTAATGTTAGGTCCAAGGGAACACAACACAGCTCCTCCAGAGGAAGCTGCTATTCCTCCTCTATACATGAGCCCAGACAGGCCAGACTGAACAAGCTGGACTAGGTCAGGATAAGGATAACAAGGGAAGGAAACACAACAGCCATAGTCTCTTCAGTAAACAGGCCTTGGTTGTTTCATGCTGTAGTGGGCCTCTGATGCTGACACATATGCAGACTCAGGAAAAAAATCCTCATGGAACTCTGCCAGAAACCTAAAAGAGAAGGTGGGAAAAGAAAGTACAAGAGAAGGAAACTCAGTGAGATATTTTGACTCCAGCAATGTTTATAAACCACTTGTCATCTGACAATCAGTACAAATATGATGGGCTTACATGAAGAAAAAAAAAAACCACAATGACAGGAAAGCATCTCAAATGGTTTTCCTAGATACCCCAGGCTCATTCCACATAAATCCTAGATCTCTTGACCTCAGCCAGAGGGTCTATACAGTATGTCAGAGACAAAACCCCCTCCACCCATCCCTATACCACCAACAGCTATGACAGAAAGACTGAACATGATAATGACCGAGCAACAGTCAGATAGGAAAAGAGTGAAAAATCCGCCCATATCTAATCAGCAGTGAGGAAAACTAATCCAGAATCTTCTTAGTATCTGCTACTTGGCCAAATCCTCTAAATCTTGCCATCTCATCTTAGCTCCACCGGCCTTCCTAATCTCAGTGCAAACAAATTTTCCTCATCAGAGGAGAACTTGAGAATGCTTTGAAAATGAATAACAAGACAGCCTAATGGGAAATAAAGGAGAAGATGCAAGTAACCCACAAAAAGAAAACTTAAGCTAAGAAAGTGCTGATTTAAATTGTTTCTTTGAGCTGGTCCTTCACTACAAATCTGATCCACAAAGACTCACTACAAGGCATTAAACAGTCTTCAATGAATCCTTATTAATTGGAAGTTTTTTGGGTCTTTAGTGCCAGAAATTCAGGCCTGTAGATCAGTAATAACACAAAGCCAGCCACTTTAGGCATACACTTTGTAAGTATGCACAACGTGTGTGTGCACAGACATCCACACTTAATCATAATCATTTCTGCAGAGAAAGGGAGAGTAAGAGATCAACTGGGGCCAAATCCCAGAATGCACTGCACTTCAGTCTCCATGACATCAATCAGGTTTTGCTTGCTCGGCACAATCTGCCACAAGGCTGATTTCAGAGTAAAAAGCATAAAGGCTGTTCCAAAAGACACCAGGGTTGTAGTTTGTGTCCAGTGTCCTGCCGAGTCTCCGACTCAAAATAAACTAATTAGTTACTGTGAAATAGTTTTCTGCACTGAAGACCATCAGAACTGTCCTAACAACTTATCATGACAGAATTAAAAGGTGAGTGAAACCACAAAACAAATTTAAACACCTCACTCTTAGCATTTCACAGAATGTTCTATGAAAGGTGATGCACCAGGGAACTGCAGATATTTTCCACCTACTGGTGATGGCAGTACAGGAAAGGCTTTGCCAAGTGAACTGCTGATGCTACTAAAAAGAATGAGGTATTTGTACTGTATTTACAGAGTGCTACACCTGGAGTGGTAACGTTGCCATTTCAGAATCATCTTGTTCCTGAGGTAATTTGGGCGCCCAGGCACCTGCGCTCACTCCTGAGATCTGGTGCTGCTGCACAGCACTGCTCAGTGGCAAAAGGCAGTACTGCCAGTGTTTGATTAGATAATGAGAGGACCTAAATCCCACAGGTTTGGGACTGGCTGAACTGAAGATCACTAGGGAGGATTTAAAGATTAGATTCTCATGCTTATGTAAAACACACTCATCTCCCTCCCTCTAACACATGCTTGTTCTCACTCCAGATTTAAAGATTAGATTCTCATGCTTATGTAAAACACACTCATCTCCCTCCCTCCCACACTCCGTCACCCCCTCCACCCCTACGTTCTCATTTATTTAGTCTTCTTTGCCTTTTTGTTTTGGTCTTTCTGGTTTATATCAGTGTATCAATAATTTCCTGATTACCTATTGCTTTTACTCTGCTACTGTGAAGCAGGTTAACAAATATCAATACATCAAGGTACTGTGCATATGGCACAAAAAGTACTTGTCCTACTCTTCTCTAATGAAATAAGAACTGTTTGCAGCTCAACACTGTAGTCACCATTGATCACCACAGTTAGCTAGGTCAAACATTGGTTAATGAACCGTGCTGGCTATTAAGGTGCTTCCTATTTAATGCAGTACAGTACCCTTTTAAATTATTTATCTTCTGAGAAATTAATAGTTTCTATTAACAAGGTACATTCCATTTTTTGAGAAGGGTGTGAGATTTCAATATTATGCTTGAATGTTTTGTTGAAGAGACTGTAGGCCTAAGTAAGTCCAAGTTTGGTATTCCCCTTCTGTAAAGAGTGAAGAAATCTGAAACCTGTACTTCACCTCCTTAATTTGAACTTAATAGTTTGTCACTCTTGTGTTTTAAAGCATTTACCTCCAAGACCTCTGATTATTACGGCCAAATCAATCAGTATTATTACCTTTATGTATAAGTTACCTGAGAAAGAGTTCCAGATGTTTGACCAGGGCTCGAAGATTCCTCTCAGGAATCTGCATCTTTCCCAGGATCTCAGGAAGCTTCACTGGAAGTAAAGCTAAACAGTGAGTAAAGGAACAGAAAGAAACTGCACAAAGTGTCAAACAGGAATGTGGTCAAAATCATAAAATAAGGAAATTTCTCCGTCCATCACTAAAATGAAGCCATTCAATCTGTGAAACCAGTGAAACAGCTGGTGTAAAATAGTCGGACACCAACCAAAAAGGCGCAAGAGGTGCTGTGATCCATACAGGTAGGAAGGTGGAGGAGGCTGGTCCTTCAGAGGGTAGTTATCTGGAGTCAGCTTCCAGCTTAAGACCTGGTTGAAATATTAAGATAAAAAGCATTTAACAAAAAATTTAGTTTCACTCTGTCGTCATTACAATAAGCATTGCAGGTTCGGAGAAAAACATGTTTACAATTTCAAAACACCATAGATAGGTCTGAAGTGACTACATTTAAAGGTTATGATCAATGTCAATTATGTTCCTACTGATTACACAGTGTGAACATAACATGGCAATATGCCTATGTAAATAAATCAACCACATGCAAGGATCACTCTCACTCAATACTTCTTGGACCCGACACATGCATTTCATACAGGTTACAACATTTTCTTCTTTGCAACAAAGGAAGCCATTAATATAACTATCCTAGTATTTTCCAGCAAGATATTGGTTCCTCTCCAGGTATGTGCATCACCTCATTAAGTTCATTGTTTCTGTGACTCTCCAGTCCATAGAAAGGTCCACTTCTTTCTTTGCTCGGAGTCAAGGGCAATGGGGAAGATGACCCACTGTGCACTGGGGTTTCTGGGTAAAGAAAATAATAAAAAAACAAACACATTTACTAACACACTTCTCTCAACAATATTTTGAGACATCAAAGTTTTTCTTTGGAGAGCACAGTTCTTAAGTACGTGAGAGGGGGCAGACGTGGGAGGAAACAATGGGATGGCACCATCTACTGGGCCAAACTAGTTATTACTAACAGAACGAGCTGTTACTTGACTCAACATGCCAATACTGAATGTGTCATGAAATGCACAACTGCAATAATAATCTGATAAGGATCAGCTTGACTTGGCAAACACAGGTATAGCTAACAGTGTTAATGATAGAACTGAGCCATTACTATGTTTATCTTTATTAACTGCATCTGTGCTTTTCAGTTTGTGTTGTTAAAAATGTCTAATCTGAAAAATGTTAACTTCTTTTCAACTGCTTTTCTTATAAATGAGGATGTGGTTCACAGAGTGCACACACAAACATGGGACAATGAATAACCCTATTAAAGGTTAAAATAAAACACTCTTATTTAGATAAAAATAAGGCTGCCGAATATTATGTCAACACAGTCGTTCACTTATCAGATACTAAATGTTCTGAACAGAAATACATCAAAATAGTTCACAACAGTATATACCACACTGTAATTTTAAACAGAATGTCAGCTTACTTCTGTCAAGGTTGATGAAGAATTTGGACTGGGATGAAGTGTCAACCAAAAGGCGTTTAAGCTGTGGGGACGCTGTGGCACTGCCTCCACCTGAAGTATTATATACACTGAATTACAGAACTGTCCATTCTCTGTAAGTGGGAAAACTTGAAAAATCAGCAGTGTATCAAATACTTACCGTATTTTCCGGACTATAAGTCGCACTTCTTTCAGGTTTGGCTGGTCCTGCGACGTATACTCCAGAGCAACTTATGTATGATTTTTTTTAAATATTACCGTAGATTGAAATTTCACATGTTCGTTATTTTCACACTGACTCGAGCAGCAGAAAGAAAGTTTGGAGTGAACGAGAAACTTGTGAGGGACTAGTGAAAAGCCGCTTCATGCAACGCAACCGCCTCTCTATCAGAGCACGGACAACGATGTCCCAAAAACTGCCAGCAGACTTCCAAGCCAAAGTCGACAGTTTCTGCGAGTTTCTTGAAAAGCAAGTAGCTGAGCGTAACGTGACACCGGATCATATTATTAACATGGACGAGGTCCCCGTTTGACATCCCCATGGGCCGAAGTGTCGCAGAGAAAGGGCAAAAGAGTGTGAATATAGTGACAACTGGTCATGAGAAATTACACTTCACGGCAGTGCTAGCATGTTGTGGAGATGGATCAAAATTGCCACCAATGGTCATTTTTAAATGGAAAACCATGCCAAATATCCAATCCCCCGCAGTTGTCGTGGCCGTGAATGAGAAAGGGTGGATGGATCAAGATATGATGAACGTTTGGCTTACAAAGTGCTACACTAAGCGTCCGGATGGCTTCTTTAGAGCACGCAAAGCCTTGCTTGTGATGGACAGTATGCGAGCGCACATCACGCCACAGTTCAAAAATAAATTAAAGGTTTTCAACACCATCCCTACCATCATCCCTGGAGGCTTAACCAAAGTACTCCAGCCACTTGACATTTCGGTGACCTAGAGCTTTAAGGCAGTCTTGCGTCAGCTGTGGGAGCAGTAGATGACGGATGGAGAACACAGCTTCACGGCAACCGGGAGGATGCGCCATGCAACTTTCCTGGAAGTCATTGGATGGATCAACAAAGCATGGGCTTCAGTGACAACCGAAACCATACTGTCGGGATTCAGAAAGGCCGGAATAATAACTGGGACTGATGCTGAGTCTGACGACAGCCATGCAGAAGAGGAAGCGGCGCGCCCTCTACTTCCGGAGTTGGCGGAGATGTTTAGAAGTGACACCGAGGATGAAGAATTCAATGGATTTAGTAGTGATTTGGAATGAGATCGACAGTTTGGTAAACTTATGTTATATTCTTTATGCTATAGTTATCTGAATAACTGTTAATATGTTACGTTAACATACCGCCTATTCACGTTACGTTAACAGACGCATATTCAGCCTGTTCTCCATTTTATTGTTATTAAGATAACTTGCCTTTCAAGATGAAATGTATGTTCTTGGTCTCTGATTTTATGAAATAAATTTTCCCCCAAAAAGTGCGAATTATAGTCCAGTGCGACTTATATATGTTTTTTTTCTTCTTCATTATGCATTTTTTGGCTGGTGCTAGGTATACTCAGGAGCGACTTATAGTCCGGAAAATACGGTATTTGCCCCACTGTATAAGAATAGAGCGTACAATGCACTGTTAGATTAGCACCAATCAAGTAAAACCTGATTACCTCCACTGCTTCCTTCAGGTGGCCGGTCACCTCCAGATGTATTCCTGGTGGAGCGTCTGAGTGACTGAGACTGGTATGAGATGCAGTCCATGTCAGGGTGGCGCCGGCGCTTTGGAGTGGGGACTGGAGCAGTGGGCGTGGTGGCAGAGATGTCACTCAGTGCTGGCTGACTGTCTGTGGACTGAGGGGTAGGGGGGTTTTGCCCCAGAGGGCTTGGGCTTCGCTCTCGCTGGGTACTTTGAACACAAAGGGAAAGAAAAAGGCAGTTAAACTTTCAGTTTAACATAGGCACAAAATACAATACAGTAACAGCCAAGCACAAATCTCAGATACAGCGCATACGACTTAGCTTATGATGGCATACTTACTTGCTGGAGCAGGGGGAGTTTTCACTCATGGTCATGAAGAGCCTAGAGGAGCTGACCTTTTTGAATTGAGCTTGTTCACAGGGGTAGAGGAGGATCATGGGCAAGGTGAAGTCAAAAGTGATCCTCAAACCATCAACCATTTCCTTGCACAGCTCTTCACTTAAGAAAAAAAACAATGATTAGTTAATGTTCAAATTTGTTTTATCATTATGGGGAAAGAAGTCATTGGAAAAAACTATTATAGTCTGGTGTACTATATTTAATCTTAAATGGAACATTTACATTAGATCAAGACCTGTTTATGGTTTCTGGTGTCCTTTGAAGTGACACGCTTCTATTTATACTACAATCAAGGGTAAACACATGCTGAGATGTTACACACATGTACAGAAATTCTGGACAGCACATGGACCCTTGCAGAATTAGGCAAAAGATGCAATTTAGGTTACGGAGACTGACACAGACAAAGAAAGATCTGGCTTTAAGACTCAGTACATCTTGACCCTGCACATTATTCCCACTCCCATTTTTCCCTGCAGACCTACCTCTTCTCTGGGGAGACCGACTGTGGACTGCTGCTCTGGGTTGTGCCCTGCTGCCGCCGATACCTTTCATTGGCCATGAATGCTTTGTTGATGGCAAAGTGCTTCACGTAAGACTCCAGGATGTGGACGACATTTGTCTGACAGGGAACCATTACCAGCTTGAAGAGACAAGGGCAGTCATTTATAGACATGATTCAAGTCAGTTCAATTTAAGCAAGCTTCCAGTTCTGACCATGCCCACTAGAAAAACCAGTATCAAGCTAGTCATAATTAGTATTTTCCCAATATCATCCATTTATAAGTCTTGCACACAAATATGATCCCGGGAACCACTGATGTAATGTAAGCAACCTGTTTTCTTAAAATAATGCTATAAATTGCAACAAAATACACAGAACTACTTAAACACTTCTGTATGTACCTTCTTCCTCTTGTTGATATAAAAGCAGTCATCCTCCAGTTTCTTCTTCAGAATATCAGGGATGTTGATGTCAACATGGACAACTTTCTCCTCACATTCCCTCTTAACATTAATGTCTGGTTCAACCCCCTGAAACAAACAAGATATGAACCTTCAAGTATAAGGTCCAACACAAGCCATGTTTAGCTTTTCTGTTTTGGGGTCTATAAGCCAATTTATTTTTCTACAAGCTGGTCGCAATAACAGGATCAAATAAAGGCCTTAAATGCCAATGTGGGTGTGTACAATCCAAGACAGAGAATGAAGTGATGGACCATTTTGTTGATATCCTCAGAGAAGTTGCTGTCCCCACTATTTGAAGATTCAGGGTCAGAATCGTCCCCGTCAGTGCTCCCTGAAGATGAACTCAAACCTGGAGAATAAGAAATACAGAGGGATTAGCGTGATTTCTGGGGGAGACTGGGAGCCAAGGACAAAGAGGGAGATTTCTCACATGCGTCATCACTGTCGTCCTCCTTAGGGAGAGTCTTCAGAGAAGATTTAGTACCAGACTGACGACGACGCCTCTTCACCCATCCCTTTCTCTTCCTACCACCATGAAAGGAAACAAAACACACACACACGGTCAGTATAAATCTCATGTATAGATGCCAAACAAACAGAAAGATCCAAACTTATGGTTATATACAGTGACATAACTGGACGTGCATTTTGCGTTACAAGTGCCATGTACAGTATTTTCACCATTTTTGAAAGAATAATAGAAACGTACAGTATCTCAGAAAAAAAGAGTTCATATTTGAAGATTATTTCCATGAATGAATAGACAAAAACTTACATGCGACCTAGAGCTTTGCGAGCCAGTTTATGTTGCAATTTACGGTTTTCCTCAGTGTCCCTCAGGACATGATCCTCTGCAGCCCAACGATCCCAGCTACACAAACAGACAAAAAGGAAAAAAAAAAAAAGACATGCATTGTTTTGATAGCAGTGGTTTTCATCTACATGACTACACAAGTTGAAGAACATGAATTTTGCATGAACTACAGCTAAAGTTAGAATTAATGTTACCTCCTGTTCCAACCATTGAAGTGAATCAGGTACTTTGGGATCCTTCTTCCATGTTCATCAGTGTTTATCAAGATATCAATGACCTGTAAAGGAGACCGACAACAATAAGGTCAAGCTTGCTAAAAGGTGCATATACTCATAATTCAGGTGGTGTCAATACGCCAACACTTAGGCCATGTTAACAAAGATGAAATGTAAATTTACTTATTTTATCATTTGCATTTAAAAGGGCAATTTTGTACTTTTTACTCCACAATATTTTATTCTGTTGGGTAGTTATTACTTTGCAAATCAAGATGTTACATTAGTGACAATGCTGATTCCAGAATATATTTGAAGTAGGAAAAAAAAAAGACAATTCATCTATTATCAGTGATTGTGAAGGCAATTAAGCATTATGACAACTTCGCGAAATAAAGCATTGCTATTTTATACTTGTTAATTACTTACTCCTAACATTAAATGAAAAAGATAACAAATGATGTAATGAAACAGGGGCATTCCTCGTCTGTCTTTTGACACTTAATGCAACTACATTTTGCTGCAAGAATGTTGAATGCAGTTGTACTGGTATTGTTAACTGGCTTTTAGTTTACAATATTGCCACTTTAAAAAAGACGAGGTCTTAATATAACAAATGCACAAACGTGTAGCGTTGGTTTCCAGTCAATGCTAACTGTTAGCTACCCGTTAGCCAAAAGTCAAGCTAGAATGCGTTGATGTCAACACACTGAACTGACATTAGCTAGTTAGCCACCTATAGAAAATAGCACTGCACTCCCAGAAAACGCTACTCAAACTCAGCAAAAGTATTTTTGTCTTCTGAAACCCATTGACATTGTCGTTTTAGCTGGCATTAACGCGCAGTACCATTAACATGCATTGCAAAAGTCAATGATGGCTAATTTGACTTTAGCTTGACGGGCCGACATTAAAAGTGCTTTGGACGACAACGTTGCCCACCTAGTTAGGCTACTTTATTGTACTAACGTTATAAAGAACGTGTCACATTCATACAAATACCGTTAACGCGTGTACTGATAATAGTTCTGGCCGAAATGTCTCATCGAACAGCCGCCTTTAAAATTAATGCTAACAGCTAAAATAGCTTTAGTTATCTTCTCTGCTTAAATCAAACACTTCCAAACGAATCGTACAAACCAAATCTACCAGAAATCATGCAAGGAATCTCGACAGCGTTACGCTGATAGTTAACGATATATCTAGGCCCAGCCTTAAGTGCTATTCACGGTCGACTCACAGCATAACATTATCCCATACCCAAGAAAAACAACCCTGTTTTCCCGTGTAAATAATTCGTTTGTACAAACTCGAAACACAGAATGGCTGCACTAGCTTACATAAAATAGTTACCTTAGCGTCATACAGCACTTTAGCCTTAGTAGGGTCCGGTTCAAAGCACAGAACTCTTTCTCCTTTGTGAAATTGATATTTAATTCCCCGCGAATTCATTTGTTCATGGCGACGTGTGGGATCCTATAATCTTTTTAACCCTTTCCTTGCCCAACACTTCTTATGAGGGGGTCTCCCATCAAAACAGCCAACGTAGGGGACGGCGCTGTTGTGGAGTAAGTGAGCTGACTGCTTCTTCTTCGTCCTCAAATCTTAATAGCCAGTCGCAAACCGGGTAGGCATGGCGCCACCTAACGCGCCGGCATGTGCACATCAGGATTTTATCTACATCGGATATTAAAAAGGAACCAGTCTATTACAGAGGTTAGGTTAACTGAATATTTTCTGTCCATCCATCCATCCATCCATCCTTTGACAGATTTTTTTTATAGTGATCTGAAACACTAATCTCATGCTTCGGAGACAGTAGTGCTGACCACTGCATAACCTTACACTGTGTCACTCTGCTTTCTGTCTCATTGGCTTTCCGGTTAGGGGGATGCATCACATGTAAAATCTCATATCAGAAGGGATTGGGTGAAGTCATGTTACCACAACATTTCTGCAGTTATTTGACACTGACAGTGTGATAATTATGGAACTGTCTTAATAGTTAAAATGAGAATAAATTCTAAGCTTAAGCACATACCCAGTTTAAGTACCTGTAAAGGGCCTGTACAACCCTTAAATTGTCTCCTTGCCACAAACTGATTAAAGGCATCATAATTAAACTGAAAGTGGTTTACTTCGTAATATTACAATTCACTCTTGTATGTTATATTTTAAAGATTATCATTCATGTAGTCTACCTGTTAAAGTAACCAAGAGTGTCCTTCACATGTAGTACACATCCCCGAAAATCTCCTTCATGTGTTGCACACATGTTACTGCAGCATATACTGATTTTTTTTTCTACTACGCTTCCCCTCTCTTGAGTCATTAATCACACAAAACATAAATGAATCAAAAAAGACATGACTAAAACAAACATATCAATTTGCTGAGATTTAAGATATGTCATCATAGACAGACACTGGAATAAAGCAAGGTTGTTTTTGTGAGACCTAGTGTCTTCAGAGTCATGAGCAAAGCATAAGTAATGAAATCATTCAAAAACACATAAATTTAAACAAAGGCTTCTTCATCTGAGAAAGCAGAGTCGCTATTTGCAGTGAGTGGAGACCATGATGGGTTAGGGAACAATTCAGATGTATTATCAGCTTCCTTTGGGATTAGAACATATTAACCCACAATCTGCCCCACGTACCTGGCAATTAGAGCTTTCATGCAGGTGAGCAAAACAGTACAAAAACAAATCATAAGGGCCATCACAGCAAAGACAGGAATTAGAATTTGGAAAAGAAATGCCCAAAATTATCATGCAACCACTCCATAATGGACCATCCTGAATGTTCTTGGAAGTGATTGTCTCTAAAATGTTCACTAACTGAGTAATGTTATCATGAGGATCTGGTGCTAAAACAGAACATGCAGAGCCTGTAAGGTTCAAAGCGGCATACATACCCACAACAAAAAAAAATCAAGCACCATTTCATTCTTCATTATCATCAGAATCAGAATCAGAATCTGCTTTATTGGCCAGGTGTGTTGGACACACAAGGAATTTGACTCTGGTACATCGGCTCTCATTGTGCAAACATGGTTTCTCCTATGGTTTCTTCCCGCATTAAGTTTTTTAATAGCAATGTGCTGAATGGTTCAGTGAGATTCTCTATTGGAATAAGTGTAAGGGGTGCAGTGATTTGTACTAAACAACAGCAAACAGTGTAAGCTGGTGGCAGAAAGGTGTAATAATAGTCTCCACAAACCCATGCATGATCTTTAATCATTCCTAATCCTGGAGTGAATGCGACAACTGACATGTCAGAAAGATTTTGTGGCAGTGTCAGATTTTGTCAGGTCTGCTCGGTGCCACCTGCCCCTCTCTCCATTTTTATCCTTTCTTTTTTCCTTTCTCTTTCTCTCTCTCGCAGGTCTAGGCTCCGGTGGTGTACACAGTTGGGGCACATTCACCTGATCAATGACTCCCAAGTTGCGACACGGCTGAGGCACATCACCTAAATACCCTCTCCCTTTTTTTAGGTGCTGGCAACGAGAATATCTGGGAATAATTTCTGTTAACAATGCCTTAGCCACTGCTTGACTACTTGGATATACGTTCCGACTCTCACTTATGGTCATGAGCTTTGGGTCATGACCGAAAGGGCAAGAACCCGGATACAGGCGGGCGAAATGAGCTTTCTTCGCCGGG
>NW_018127896.1:5136202-5159215 GCF_001952655.1 Monopterus albus | reverse complement strand
CTGAGGTGGCTCGGGCATCTGTTTCGGATGCCTCCTGGGCGCCTTCCTGGGGAGGTGTTCCGGGCATGTCCCACTGGGAAGAGGCCCCGGGGAAGACCCAGGACATGCTGGAGGGACTATGTCTCTCGGCTGGCCTGGAAACGCCTCAGCATTCCCCCGGAGAAGCTGGAGGAAGTGTCTGGAGAGAGGGAAGTCTGGGCATCTTTGCTTAGACTGCTGCCCCCACGACCCGGTCCCGGATAAGCGGAGGAAAATGGATGGATGGATGGATAGTTCATACACAGTCTATACAGATGGACAACTTGTTCCCATTTCTTGCCATTATGAACAATGAAGCCAAAATGTCATTAATACAGCAACTGCAGTCTTGCTTTTATAAATCAGTTTGCAACCTAATTCTGCACAGCAGAGACTAGATGTGGAGTGACAGTGTGAGGGAAAATTCGGGGACAACTGGAGGCTGGATGGGGAATGACAGACCACAGAAAAGTCCAACAAATGACAGACCCAGGAAAAGACATGGCAGAGACAAGTTCTGTGACAATCATGGTGTGAGTCACCTTATTAAATGCATACCAACTTCTCACTGAACAATAAAGTTGATGAAGCCTTGAACAACTGGAGATACATCTTCAGAACTCAAAGTGGGTTTCCTTCTTGCATTTTATGGACAATAATCATGTACAGAGCAAGTCTTATGAACCTTGCTTTTGATTTCTGTCAAAACAGTTTTGATGCATGGGGCTTAAAAAAAAGCAAGAAGAGCAACATCTGATGACTTGTAAAACTTGTAGCAGCCCTTTAAGTGCATAACTGAAGCATACCACCGCCTTCCTGATTTTACCATGTTTAGTCTCAAATGTGTGCAGTATAAGTCCACCATATGTGCTGTATTAGAGGAGCTGAGGCCCAGTGTCACTGATGCATTTAAATTTCATGGTTGTTATTTATTTATATTAGCCATTTAAATTTCATGGTTGTTATTTATTCAACATTCAGTGTGAGCTATAATGTGCTGTGTTCAAAGAAATGATCATCATGAAATTACACTATTAATTTTATAACAGGGGCCAGCACGGTGGCACAGTGGTTAGCGCCATTGCCTCACAGCGCGAAGGTTCCGGGTTCGGGCCCCACCTGGGACCTTTCTGTGTGGAGTTTGCATGTTCTCCCCGTGCTTGCGTGGGTTCTCTCCGGGTACTCCGGCTTCCTCCCAAAGGCATGCAGCTTAGGTTGATTGGTGTCTCTAAATTGCCCAGGAGTGTGTGTGCGTGTGTGTGTGGTTGTTTGTCTATGTGTTAGCCCTGCGATGGATTGGCGACCTGTCTAGGGTGTACCCTGCCTTTGCCCGATTGCCGCCCGGGATTGGCTCCGGCCCCCCCGTGACCTCGCTCAGGGATTAAGCGGTAGAAAATGAGTGAATGAATTTTATAACATTCCTTGTTATTGTGTCCTTCTAGGGTACATTTCTGCATCTCTTTTTTATCCAACTAATGTGCATATGGCATACATTAGCTACAAGACTTTCACAATGCTCCAACTCAGTGAAGTGCCTGAAGGACTACTGACATTTGATGCTTTAGACATAGTCAGTGATGTGATTTTCATGTGATACAACCTTTGATACTGTGTTCAAGTGTGCTTCACAAAAATGAAACAAGGTTCTGTATTATCTGCCCACCTGTAACATTAGCAATAAATGATGGCATAATACCTTTATGGGAGTACACGGAACCTCTCGCTTTATCAGTCGCCACTCTGACTGGCACACCCGACATTCAGACACCTGAAACACATGTACATATTACAGTTATATCAACTCAGTTTTGTTAATAAGAAATGTGTTAAATGTTCACGTGTTATTTATCCAATTTATATTGGCTGCAGTTTACTCTCAGCACTAATGTAATTGTTTAATTCAATGGCAATAACCTGGCACATTCTTACCCACTTATTGATGTCAATGCTCATTCCAGGCCAGTTGTTTTTTGGGTTTCTTTCTGGCCACTGTGAGCTCCTGTTGAACCCACATGAAATTACGCGAAAACATTGTTGGCATCTTCAAAACCACAAACCACTTTTTTGCTGATGCCACTGCCAGGTCTTTTGACAAGTAGTCTCCTAGAAGATACATTACAAAAAATGAACTTGACATGCCCCAGCTTCAATTTATTGGTCCAAGGAAAAAATGGGCCCCTTTACTAAGGCCAGCAGACAAACACCATGTTACTTGCATGTAGCTACAGCCTGAGCAGCAAAAAATAAATAAAACATCGACATATAAAGTGCATGAACTTGTAGAGCTGTTTACAGAAAATACGCAGAGATATTTTGCAGCTTTTGCACTTTTTTCAAGCCACTTTCATATGTGCCATGGCATTTGTAGAGCACAATCTGCTGATATAATTGAGGGTCTATGATCCCAGAATGGTGCAAGACTGGTTGACTTCTTGTTTTAATGTTGTGAAAGGTTAGCAAACAACTCAGGTACACTGAATCTGGTTGATTAGCAAAGCTGCCAACTTAAATGGAAAAAGACACGTCCATTCAACTTGAGGGGGCACAGGTACACAGATTTCTCTAGTTGGATGCTGAAAGTTAGTAAATTATATTAAAAAAATACCAAATATGATAAAAGGTTAGTGGCTTGTTGGTTTGGGGGCTTTTAGCACTTCAGGGAAGGTGTGTAAAGAATTACCAATGTGTCTAAGTAATGGAAATCCTAATATAATCAGTGCTTAAATGTATTTTGTCATATTCCAAAAATCAACATTATTTTCATATACTCCCATTAGTCACACCAAATGGAATTAAAATTTCAGTACCAGGTACCTATGTGGATTTGAATCACTAACCTTCTGAAAGAAAGACAACAGTGCTAACCTGACCACTGGGCCACCTTTAAGTTTGATGCTAGAGCTTCAAAGTCTCAATAGCTTTACTGATGGGGGCTCCATTGCCTGTAAAGTTTCATTTCATAAAGGTTTGGATTAAATCATGTTATATATCAGCAGTTACAGGACAATGACAGTGTTATAATTATGGAACAGTCTCAGTTTAGACACTGAGGAATGCAAACCACAGTAAACAAATGCACCAAAGGAGAGTTAAACCTCTCATCTAGTACCTAGCAAACACCAGTGCTCACCACTAGACCCACTAGACCATCTTTCAGTCTCATAGGAAGGTTTGCATTGCTTGTAATTTTTCATTTTACAAGGGTTTGGGTTAAGTCATGTTACCACCATATATCTGCCATTATTTGACAGTGTGATAACTATGGAACAGTCTTACTAGCTTAACAATAAAGGAAACCTAAATTCCATTACACGCATTTACACATTTGGATTTCAACCCACAAACCCCTGTTTGGAGAGCACTAGTGTTGACCACCACACTATCTCAAAGTGCCCATATCCAGATAATAGTTTTTCAATTATGCACTATTCCTTCATATTACAGTTGTTTTGGCTTTACCCAAGATCAACTAGTACGGGCACACCTCTCAGCAATGATGCCTTAAGTTTTACCTTCTTTCAATATTCTTTTTTAAATGAGTACATTAGTAAATTTCCAAGTTTCTTTTACTCTTCCTGCTTCTGTTTTCTCTCAGTCTGTCTCACTCTCTTCCCCAGCAGCCTGTTTTTAGAAGCGTCAAGTCTATCTCAGCTGTTATCAGTGTAATGTCAAGCTGTGTTGTTTGTATGTGTGTGTGTCATGCTGTGCAGCTTCATGAGTTCCTTTATCAGCTGGGCAGCACTGTCCTCTCCAGACTCTTGCTGTCCTCTTTTAATTTTTTCCATACTTTCACACACTGGGCCACACATGCTCCCTCTCCTGCTCTTGTGGTGTCTCTTTCTCACACACATTCTCCTTTCTATTTAAAACAAATGCACACACTCATACACGTAAATTACTAAGCTTCTCCACTAGCATTTGCGTAAACAAATTTTTGGCATACAAACTCATTCACATGTATATAAATTAAAGCACTGGCTATTAATCCTCAATCATTGGCTCAGTCATTGTTTAGCTTATAACTGCACACAGCAGGCTTAGCTGATAAGTCTGTTCACAGACAACAAGGCAGATTAATAGGAGGGAAGGATTAATACACCTATTTTCATACCAGCTAAGTCATGTCTGTCTAAATGCACCTCTTGCTTGTCTGATTACTGCAACTGTTTACATGCCTAATCAACCTTATCAAAACAAGCTTATGGAAACAACTTTTCTCATATTTTTAATTGGACAGGCAGTGGAAAACAAAGTTAGTAGGGTAAAAGAAGAGTTAACTGTTTCAGAGAAAAGAGAAGAAAATTATCTGCAAGCATTAATATCAGGTCCACCCCCACCCACCACACACACTCACAGAGTCTCACCATGCCTTTAACTCCACTCCAATCTGACGATGACCAACATGCAGAGGCACACAGTAGAGGAAAAGAAGATTTGACTTTCTCTTTCTCCACAGTGTGCACTATCTGCAGCCAAATGCAACACATTCCAGTTCTTCACCAGCTTGTATTTGGAACTTCATGGGGGCAACACCAAGTTTTTGTTGGAATGTTAAACAGAGGTATTGAGTAGCACTGATGTGAGATCCAAAATAATAGACATGTCTGCCGCTCAAGGACTACTCAGCAGTGTTTTCTCCTGCTCCTCTTCTGCTTCCAAAGCCGTAAACAAACAGAGACTACGCCAAACCCGGAGCCTGGATCCTGCTATCATAGGACACTATGGCACTGGATCAGATGGAACATGTGAAGTACTGTTTTCTGGACCGGTGGCTGCAGATGCAGGTGCGTCTCTGGAGTGCTTGGACGTGAAACCGTCTTTAGACACCAAGATTCCGACAGTAAAAGAAGCCATAAGCCCGTCCCTCTCCTCTCCCTCCATACCTTTGGATGTTTCACCATCCTCCAACTTCCACTTTGACTATGAAATAGTGAAACGTGCCAAAAGGAATACAACCGGAGATTTACCACTTCTGGTGAGGGGTCCCAGTGCTGCGCCATCTGGTAGCACCAGTGCACTGTTCTCTCCGCGGAGGTGGATTCAAAGGAAAGTGCAGCCATCCAGCCCTCACTCTTACGTTGTGTGCAAATCAGAGGTAACCTTTTCAAATTGTAATTTTTGTGTACTGCATAAGTTTCTTCTTTTGTGGTTTATATTCTTCAGGCAGTTCTTGTCACACTTTAATAGTCAACAGTCCAGTTTGTAATCAGCGTAATTATATGTATATATAGACATTGAAAAGCAATAAGTGCACAAGTGCTTTACATTTTTCTACCTTTTTCTATAACCAGTTCTTCACTATTACGCAAACATATTATATAGATTACAGATAAATGGTTAAACAGAATTTGCCTATTCTTCAACTCCATCCATAATTTGAGTTTAACCTAATATTATAAAAAGCCTATATCAGAGTTCTGTAGAACATGCAGCAATCAGCAGACTAAGCACACTGTTTAATTCTGGTAAATGAGGTAAATACACTGTATGCGAGAAAACACATCTGTTGAAAGTTTCTTTTCAGGCCAACCGGGCTCAGCAAACTGTACGTTTGATTCTTCAACCCAAAAAGTTGTACATCTTAAAACTGACTGTGCATGCAGTTACTGTGGGCATCGTGAGGTGAGTGTGTGGAGATGTTGGAGCCTTGCTGGAAGATTTACAGCTTTTATAGAGTGAGTAGTGACCTGAGTCTGACATCTACACCTGGAAGTCATCCAGTATAAAATCGGTACATTACAGCCTACAGCTGGAGCAGTTATCATGGGCTTGCACAAAGGCAAGCTGAGGGAAGGGGATCATGTAGTACAACTCCGCTTCTCCCACCTGGATTTTCTCCAGTCTGTCATTGTTGTGTTTTCAGACCTTGTGAGAGTCACATTATACACAAAAGTATTTCTGGGAAAGCTAAAGAACCTCTTATAGAACTTGTAAGGATTAAATAATTTCAACAAAAGGTGCAGAGAAGTGCACAGATAGTTTTTTCATCACAATCCTTTTTATTCTCCTACTCTTCTCTTCACTTGGGCTGTTTGGGCTTTTGTCTTCATATATGCTTTAAACTGAGTGTGAATAAGGGGAAGGTCGTGTATGAAATTCTTACCAAAACATAAGTGGCCAGCTTATTTTTGGGGTGTGGTGGGGCTTTATGCACTGCAGAGTTGGCACAGGTCTACATGCAGTGGTGGAAAGGTATGATAATCTTCCTCCTTCCTTTGTGGACTTATTCTCTTTTTTCTGCCTTAGTTCATATGTATTTTGCTCATCTTGCACTGAATGTGTGTGTACATGCAGAAGCATGTGCTGATGTCTTAAAGACGTGGCCCGAGACTTGGTTCTCATGGTTCTCATGACTGGGAGTGGTCACAGGGTCAAAAACATGCTGCCCTCAAACAGCTCTCCCATTTCCTGTTACAATGAACAGCTCCAGCTTTACTGTTTCGCAATCTTGCAATGTGCCTCAATTTTTTTTCTCACACACACACTGGCACGCATCCACACACTCTTTTCCTCTCAGTGTCAATGTTGAGAAGCTCTCACTCAGAACAGTTTCCCACTGCTGTAAATATTTTCCATGTTGTTTTCCCCTCCTGCCGTGGCCCACTGAGGTTAACATGAAGCCATCAGTTTGGAGTCATTAGCACAACTTGGACCATGAAGTTACTGCACCTCAGAGTGTTTGTAAAAGTACCGAACCAAGAAGTGTTGCTGGTCTGCTGGGATGTTTCACACGGTGTTGAGTGTGAAGTAAAATCCTGAAATTAAGCATAAACAGAGTCTTTATGTTGGCAATGTACTCAGTGTGGCAGTTTTTCAACTGATTTAGCTGCAAAGCATATTTTTCAAGTGCAAAATGAACAGGCAAAGTACATAATAAAAATCATTATCATAAATTATTATTATGAATTAGGGAAAAGCTAACATTTCATGATCTTTTTCCACAGATGAAATCTGCATGCTGACTAAAAAAACAAAATTCTCCACCAATAGAACTCAGAGTGACAAATAACTGCAAGAATAAAATCAGGCTTATGCCATGGTTTAAACTCTGACAGTTTGGACCAATATTATCACATTATGTAATAACTAGTGTGCAGTTAGAGCATCCAAACCTCTACCACAGGGCAACTCAGTTTCTCATTTTGTCACAAAAGCAATATTCCCATGATAGTTTGACCCTCATAATTGCTTGGCCATGAAAACCTACTGTTGGCATTTGGAATGCCGCTGATGTCACTTTTAGTTTGAAAGATATTCAAGAAAAACAACAGACATGCACTTGTTGGTTTTGGGGTAAAAAGGGGACTTCAGTGAGTGGACTGCAGGCACAGTGGTGCAGACGTCACAGTTCTGCAAGTTTGTGTTCTACTTGTCCAACTGCTGTTTGATAAACTGCTCATACAGTCTGTGTTATGACTGGTTGTTGCACTGTGGAGTGATCTTTCACATCCTTTGCTCAGTTGTGTGTGTGTGTGTGTGTGTGTGTGTGTGTGTGGACACAATATAGGAAAAATATAGTGAAAACTAAGTAGGATGTCTACGTCACCCTGTGAGGTTATGCAGGGTGATAGTTAAGGAAAACATGGGGTATACTGCTCAGTAGACTCCGACAAAAGAAACACAGTTATAATGTGCAGCTGGATCACTGGCATCATTGCTGACAGACCACTGTGCGCTGAATCAAATGTAGCTGCCTGCTAATAGAGCTAGTTTGTTTGGATAACAAGCACCCACATCTCTGAAAATGTTGGAGAAAATTCTAAATTGGCATTACCTGGCCAGGCTGACCACAAATTCTCAATCTCAGTGGTTACTTTGTCAAAATGTGATAAAATGGCCTAGTACCCATCCTACGGGTGAAAATGAGCTTTGAGCCTAGCTCCAAATCTCTGCCATCAGGCTCACCTGGCTGTCACTGTATAGAGCAGATCTTTCCCCAGTTGTGTGTATGTGTTCAGCAGTGCAGCTGTGCATGTTGGTCACAAGTAGGCTCACATACAGTCAGCAGCCTTTCCACTAGTCACAGGGGTTAATAATCTTTCAAAATATTCCTGTATCAGGTGGCATGGTTAGCGCTGTCGCCTCATAGCAAGAAGGTTCAAGCCCTGGCCAAGCCAACCCGGTGCATTTCTGTGCAGTTTGAATGTGCCTGCGTGGGTTCTCTCCGGGTACCCCCGCTCCCTCCCACAGTCCTAAGACATGCATCTTAAGGTTTACTGGCGACTCTAAATTGCCTGTAGGATATCCTTAGGATACGCAGTATAGATAATGGATGGATAGAATATCCCTGTATCAAATAATGACATGGATCCACACTAAAATTTAATCAGTTATTCTGTGGGCCATACTCTACCTCAATCATCAAAGTTTTTTGAGTTATGCTGTTAACAAACATACAAACTCTGGCAAAAACATAACCCCCACCCATGCTGGAGGTAACAAGAGATAAGACTAAAGCAGCTTTTGAAATTGTTGTGAACTCGCATCAGAATATATTTAAGTGTCAGCTTCACTAAACATTTAAAGCAGTAGCTACAGAAAACTAAAGATGTTGTTTGAATTTGATGGATTTTAAATATATGTGCAAGTGTATCATAACCTATTTAATGTTCAAACTGCAGTTCAGGTTGAGATCCACTTTAAATGACTTGCAAGTGTACTACTGAGTGTGTGCATATACATGTGTCTAGGGTAACCTGTGCACATTACTCCTAAGCTACGCCTTTTTTAAGGAGAGACATGGACAGAGAGAGAAAGACACAGACTGGAAGGGAAAGCAGAGGTGTAATGAAGTGGTGATGTAATGGTTTACACATATTGGCTATGATTACTTATTAGCATTTTTCCTGGCCAGGTTGTTCATGTTGAAAGAAAGTGATTCTTTTTGTAAAGCAATTGTCTTGTAAGTTGTGTATCACTCACAGATATGTGCTGTAAGCATAAGCATAAACTTTATTGCCAAGTATTGTCAAAAATACAAGGAAGTTGACTCCAGGCCAGTAGCCCCCAATGTGCACAGCAATATAAAAGCTGATACAGTATGCACACAGGCAGATAACACAGATACACAAAGGCTTAGCAAAACAGTGGTGTGCTAATTTAATCCCAGTAATTTATGAGATGCCAGAATGTTAACATTAGACAGGTTATTTTTAAACCCACTTCTTTCTAATGCTTTAGAAAAGAGACTAATGGAAGGAAATTAAGTTCTCTAGCATTAAAAAATTACAATTAGTGTTACTAAATAATTGACAACAGATGAGGTTTCTGAGGTCAGAGTTTTTCTTCTGACACTGACACTGTTTTTTTTCTGCTCTCTTAGGTCTCATGAGTAATTTAATCTAGTAAAAGGTAATGCTAGTTGTGAAGGCACTACCAGTATGCAAAACAAGATTTTTTACAGAGCAATATCAGTTGGTCCACACTGAAATATCTCAACAACTGTTCGATGAATTCCTATGAAATTTTGTTTAGAAATTCAGACCCCTCTAAAATGGCCTATATGTATGTGCTGTATGTGTAAATATGTAAAGAACTGCAGCACTAAAAAACCTTCTCCACATAATGTTTCATTAGCCTCTGTGTTTTCTGTAGCATTTGAACTGCTCCACATGTTTGGTGTTGTTTACACTGTGAACTACACAAGCTGGAGCACTGACTCAGGCTATGACTCACTGCCGGGTGAGAACACTTGTGTTTTTTGTTTTTTTTTTACCAAAAGTGGTCCACATTGAAGAGTTTAAAACAACAATAACACATGGTATGAGCACTGGAAAGAAATGTGGCAGCAAGGCCTTGAAACTGGTAGGAGGAGTGATTTAGCATTTTTCACTAGTTACTCAATAGATTGGATTTTAGGATTTTGTCTTTGGACTGACTCTGAGATTCTCACGTAGGACCCTTCTGGATGTTCTAAGGTCCAGATTGAGGACTACAGGAAACCATTCCTTTGCTGTCAGAGTGAGCCTGCCCAATGAGATCAAGATTTCATACAACAGTCAATACAATGTTTGTGTGTCAGATATCTCCCATTTGTTCTTTTGTGGAGAGAGAGGCCAGCTGTAGTTACAATTAGAGGTTATATGGTGTAAAAAAGTCTCCATCTCTTTGCTCTGTATGTTCCAAACATATTTTCTGGCAGGCAGGAGTGTTTGACAGTTGAAACTTTGGTTTGGTTTGGTGGAGCATTTCAGTACAACTCTGCTTAAGTTTGTTTTCACAGCCTTGTCTTTACTTACGTCACTACTTTATGTTTTATTTTGGTCCATTTCTGCTTGTCTGTGTACTTTTTACTGACGTTCTTGTCATTATTTGTAACTTTATTTTGAAATGTTTATCAAATCACTGTAGGCAAATACTATAGAAATAACTGTCTAAAACACTACATCTTCCCTTCAGTGCCCTCCTCTCCTATACAGTGGATTCTTGCTTTAACAGGTGATGTGTCATCAATCCCAGACTTGCAGGAATGAGAGAAATCAACATTCTAATTCAAGAACTCTATGAAGATCACACAAAAACAACAACAAAAAGCTTTACAAAAGGAATGAATTTATCAGCAGTTGATACTGTATAACCTATTTGAAATCTGGATATGCAAGAGCCGCTGTTTCAATATATTACATCCTGGACATTCTCTAGCAAACAGAGAGGCTTGAACTTGTGAACCTAACTGCTATCATTTTACTTTCCTCCCTGGTTTCCTCCCTATGTTCCCTCAAAGTGAGGAGGCTGTGTTGGAGGAACAAGACCTTGATGTTTCGACACTGGTGGAATGCTTGCACCATGATACTTGCAAAAAAAGAAAAACCAATTCACATACCACCTTGAGCAGTTCAACTGAGATTTGCAGTCTCATGAACCTATTTGCTTTTTATGTACACTGTTGCAAGAGCCTCCTTCATAACACTGAAACTGTAATGACAGCACCCTGAAACTACCTGGCTAAATCAACAGTTTTAGCTAACTGAACTATCATTAAATCTGTTGTTTCTGTTGCTAAATGTTCCTGGTAATGCTACAGATTGATCTGTAGCATGCTCTCTTACAGCTCCTCTCCTAGGAAAAGCTCTGGGTTTATGCATGTGGGGCTTTAGGGGACTGTAGTCATAGTTCTTATTAAGTTTAATAGCCTGGCTGTTAACATATACAACCTACTGACAGACCAGAATGTTGAGTGCTTTCATGGAACAAACAGAAGCACAGAATAGAACAGAAGTAATATTAAACATACTTTTTGCTTCTTAACACCAATCTTGAGGCCCTAACCTCGAGGGAGCTTTACGGCTTTACTTTGCACTAACAGGAAATGATACAAGATATGTGATAATAACATCAAATAAAGTGTAATGTTGAAATAACAATTTCATTTAGTACTCACAGCTGAATCACTCCAAGAGCAAACATCTGGATCATTCACAATGTTTGGATTCCCAGACTTGGGACATCTATTACTTTATTTTAATATTAGGGTGTAGCTCATCATTTATCATTGTAGCCTTTTTTTGTTAAACCCACGAACTAACTGACTATTACACAACTGTTAGTATTGTTATGAATTATCCAAGTATGGATTATATTTCAGTTTGATGTTTTTTCAGTTTTATCAGGGGCACATCAGGAGCCAATGAGCTGCAGTCAAATTCCTTGTATTTTAACATACCGGCCAATAAAGTTTATGATTGATTGATAACGTGACTGTTACACAGCAGGGCAAAATAAGCCAGCGGGTTAATGATGTTACAGTGACTGGAAACCCTCAGTGAAGAGGCCTCCTGTAGTCTGCCTGTAGTTTTCTCTAAATATCAGTTTTGTGCAGTGTTAGTAATACTTTTTATTTATTATTAACTGAGTTTGCTTTGTAATTAGGCAAATGAATATAGCAGGATGCACAGTATGAAGATATGACATCAACATTTGATTTCAGTGAGATGTCATTAGTGCTTGACCCCAGCATATCGTATGTGTGTGAAAGCATTTTAGGCTTTTCCTCATCAGTGTGCAGGAACACGATACCCCACAGGGCAACTTTTTGACAAGTTTGCATGATAGTCTGTTGAAGAGAACCATATGCAACATGGAGGTTTGTTTGGCAGTGTTTTGGTTTAGCAATCTGACAGCTCCTTTGGGATATTTTTTCAACAATGAAGGAGGAGAGAGTAGCTTGAAACAGAGATGGCTGAAAAATAAACTATTTCTGTAGTTAGAATCTCTATGTCTGTTGCTAATTAAACCTGTAGAAAGAAAGCAGCAGTTTTAAGTTACTCTTTCTGTGCATGAATTTGTTTCTGTGTGCATGGGAGAGAACTTGAAGGCAGCGTTTGATGATCTAATTGTGCACTTTTGAGTCTTAAAGACAAAAATGTCTGTCCCTGTGCGTGTGTGAATGTGTGTGAATTACAGTGACCCTTCAGTCCACTAATGTTCTCTGTAATGGGGCTTGTCATGGGATACAGGGAAAGCACGGATATGCTGTGTTAAGTCCACAACTCCCCATTTATGTGTTCGTCTCGGTCAGGGTAAACTCTGGTGATATGATGCACACCCCGCCGGAGACAGCCTTTCACAACATCTCAAACTATAAGCCGCTGTTCGTCAAACAGAAAGAAACTGAAATAATAAATAAATAAACAAATAAATAAATAAATAAATAGTTGAGTAAAGCTGTGACCTCTAAGTTATTTTAAGGTTATCTTAATACTTTGGTTCTAAATTCCCTCCCAGGATGTATATTTTATATGAACCAACTCCTGATACTCATATAGTTGAAAATTTTTTAGAAATGCTATTAAAATTTGCTCAACATTTGGATGGAACACTGACTTATTTTGTAATTACAGCCATTATTTTTATTAGTAATGATAACATTGTACTCACCAAGGTGATTGCTCAAATTGGAAGACTAGGTTGAGTTGATGAATTAGTCTTATGAAATGACAAACTGCACAGCCATTTATAATATGATTTAACAGTATTTTGATCCACTGGAATGTAATCACAGCGACAATTCATGCTGAACAACCTTGATTTTTCTTCCCCGCAGTCTGATCAGTTGAGTGCTTGTGTTTCTTGTCCTGTCTGCCTTTGCTGTAGAGACGTCACCTTGTTACCAGATCTTGGCAATACCTTTTGTGAGTGTGATTAATTAAATCAGAATTATTCATTAATCTCTGATAAGTATAAGGCACAATATGAGAATAATAGCTGAGCCTCATCAATCCCACGGTGTGTGTGTGTGTGTGTGTGTGTGTGTGTGTGTGTGTGTGTGTATCAGTTTTCTTTAGAAATATCAAGAGGACACTGCATGTTCATATCCCGCCCCATTGCTGAAAAGAATGTCCCCAAAGGAGTAAAATCCAATTTTGTTTTTGGTTTTATCCAGGTCTGGTTTTTATCTCAGTGTTAGTTTGAGAATGTGGTGCATCTGAGTTCACCTAAGACTAGCCCTCATATGTACACTATTATAAATTCTATTGTTTTTCTTGTTGTAATTGGGATAATCAGGGAATTCTTGCCTGCTTTAACCATGAAGGCAGCCCACTCTGTGTGTATTAATGCTGCAGAGTATTTGACCTCAGTGTCGTGCCTCCCTTTACTTGCCTATCTATTACTGAGTGCAACGGTTTCATGCTGTATTTAGTAAGTATTAACTAAGTGTTCCTGCTCATACCTGTGAGTGTATATGCTTTTGTGCATGTAAACGTGTGTGATTTTACTCATCAAGTGTCTGCAAATCCAATGTCAATCATATTTGTGTGTGTGTGTCACTTAGGTTTAGGGAAATATTATTATTATTATTTTTATTATTAGGAATTCCAGGTTAGAGCTTCATGCTGAGATGCCGAAGCCCCAGGCTATCTACCTAATAAAGGGTAGCTACTGACTGACATCCCAACTTTATCTCTTCTTTGCCCACCCACCCCCTTTCTGCTTGCAGCTCACTCCTGTCTTTTATTGACTCACTTTTATAGACATACTGCCTGTACTCTCCTTCTCATTTGGACTGCCAAACCCCATCCACCCATCTTATATGAAATGCAACAACTTAAGCAAAAACATGAAATCACACCATCTTGAGTTTACATTTGAGAAAACAAGCACCTAGCTGGGATCACAGTGTGAGTTTGGTGGACATGTCCACCTCTGTACCTCCAAAGACTACAGAGAAAGCATGCAGCAATTTGTTCTCTGACTTGAATGCTCCTTTGAGCTGAACTGTCTGAGGAGCTAAGGGCAGTTAAGTCAGTGTCATCTTTTAACTGCCATGTAAAACCTTTTAACGGATAAATAAGTTTGTTTATACAGTTTCCACTTCTTTTCCCACCTTTGTGTTCTGTAGATACTAATGGTGCATGAACGATGAATCTCTCCAGGTCCATGCCTGATATATCCCGCTGCATATACTTATTTACCTTTACTGTGGCTGCTCCTAAACTGTGGAGCAGTTCACCACCTGATATTCATTCTATTACAGACCTGACAATGTAAGTTAAAAACGTATCCGAGCAGAGTCTGGACACCTTCAGTTCCTTTTTGTGTTCTTCCCTATGTTTTACGTTTTATCTTCTGTATTACATATTTTATATTTTTGATTTGTATTATTTTGTGTAAGGCACTTCAGTCAACATTTAATTATGTTTAGGTGATATACAAATAAATGCTGAATAAGGTCAGTTGTTTCTCCTGCATTGTCTACATCTGCAGGAATGTCACATGTCAACAGGCATGTCAGCAAGCACATGGGGGTGGCAAACCTAATATCACACTGACCCTTTTGGGCATGCGGGAGCAGGACAGATATTGATTAGTCATAAGCTAAGTCATTAGTATGTTCTTTCCTCCCTCAAACTCATTCATATAGTGAAACTTTTTTCTCCTGAAGAGCTTTGATTGCAGCTCTGAAAAGAAGTGAAACGTCCAGCTTTAAGATTTCCACACACTCACTGGATTCACCTCAGAGTGAGCCATCTGCTACCCACTGTCTTATCTCCTATACTCCCTGTGAGGAGTCAGTTTACTGCACATATCTGCTCCACATTTCTTTAACATGACTGCCCTTCTAAACCTTAAAGTAGATATTCAAGTAAGTATTCATTGTCAGTATTGTATACTGACTAATGAATCTAACACAATTTGGAAATCTATTCAGCACAGAATCAGACAGGTGACTCTCAGAGTCCTTTAATTGCTATTTAACAAACCCCAAGCAGGATGTCATTTGCCTTTTACTCAAAGTGGCTTCCTTTTAGTCACTCTACCATGAAGCCCTGATTGGTGGAGATCTGCTGAGATGGTTGGTCCTCCAGCAGGCGCTCTCATCTCTGCAGAGGACTTCTGATGCTCTGACCTTCTTGCTCAGTTGTTTATTTTGGATGGATGGCCAACTAAAGGATGATTGAAGCCACTGTGCTCCCAAGAACACTCAAAGCTTTCCTTGCCCTGATCTACACCTCAGCAAAATTGTTCACAGAGGTCAGTGAGTTTGGTCTTTGTCCTGACATGCAGCGTGACTTGTGGGGCCTTATATACACAGATGTGTGGCTTTCTAAAGTGCAATTTCAATTTCAAAGTTGTAGATAGCTGTGTCAGCCATTATGTCTGCAACAACAGCAGTAGAAATGGCACAATAATGTGACAATGAAAATGACGAGAATTACACGTCTTGAGCTATGAGGACATTTAATTATGGACATCTAAGTGAACTGCATGCAATGTTTTTATCAAAGGGCACTTTCATGTTAGCTGTAATGCTAATTTTAAGCCAAAAGATGGCACCAGTCAGCTTCTACTAAATCATGCAGGTTGTGGCTAAACTAGGGAGCATTCAGAGGCAACTGGACACACACTTAAACACAGACACAAATGAAGAAACATAATAGAACATGTGGGTGGGCTGCAGTGTGGCCAGCCACAGCTGCACACATCTGTCTCCTCAGCCTTTCTATGCCATAACTATCTTGCAAAAACATGACAACAGCTGATACCAGCTGCAGTCAGAACATACTCTATTTATCAGAATTGGGGCCAAATAAAACTCTTTAAAAAATACTGAACTGGGACACAAACAGTTTGATCCTAGTTCTTGAAATAAAATTATAACTGGATAATGATGTCTTACAGTTTAACATTATGGTACAAATGATGGTACATATTAGACGTGTTGCAGGCTGTAGGGCACCTATGATAATTCCGAAACCACCCCTTACTGCTAAAGTCATTTAAGCATGAAAATGTCCTGGTAAATGCAGACCTGTATTGTTATTACACCCTTGCAAAATATTCTCATAAGAGTTCTCCAGTAGAGTAGAGCTGTTTAAACTGTCACTAACACCCACACACAGACACACAGACTCACAACCATAATAATGTGTGTTTGTACTGCTTTAGAAGGGAACAGCATCACTTCCAAGCAGAGATCATGTTCTCTCCTGCAGAGTACCTTCCCAGAACATTAATGTGTGTGTGTGTGTGCTAAAGAGACTGAGTGTGTGTGGATGAGATATTAGTTTTTCAGATCCAGTATTCCCCACAAGAGCAAAAATTCCAGCATTGTTGGCCTAGTCTTTGGACTTGGAGTGGGAAAGAGATGTTTTCTTGTTAAAAAATTTAAAGGAGGAATTAGAGTTTGGGTTGAATTTGAGTACAATAAAGACTAAGCAGGCAATTATGAGAGTAAAATAAAACTTTTTTGTCACTCTACATCAATGACTGCTATAGCACATAAGCAATCCAGCCTAATGCCAGCTCTGAAAGGGGTTTAACATGCTGAACACTTGATGTCAAATGGGTTTTTCCTGGAAAAATTCCACCGGTCCAGGGAAGTGATGCATTTTACAACTGCAGCAACAGTAATTCATTTGCAATAAACAGGAGATGCAGATGGTTGGCATGACCAGCGGCAGCCAGCAGGGCTAAAAACCCCTGTAGGCACCAGACTAATCTGTGTCACCTTTGTGTTTCAAAGATAAAGACATCATTCATCTTTTAATTTTTGTATACTTTACCTTTATTTGGTTCATTGTTCTGTATTTTATAACTGTTGTCACTGTGCATCTTCTTTCAGCCTCATTATTTAGGCACTCAGCTGAATAGAAAGTAGATGCTTTGTCTTTTACAATTTCTCATCTCATTCTATCATTCTGTGTGTTTTTGTCCTTCACTCTCAGACATTTTAAATAAAGGGATGAAAAAAGGCTCATGGATGGATGTAGCAGCCCTGGGGTCAATTACCATATGGGATACACACTTAAGGAAATGATGAAAGCCCCTAACCTGAGCTCACAATGAAGGGAGACAAATTGATGCAAAGATGAGAACTCTATGGCTGACTGTTCTAGACTCTAGGTGACTAAAGAGATGACTGTGCTTAATAAGATTAACAATGAGGTGTGTCGGTCTGGTTTGCCCACTGAGAGCTGCAATTTACCTTAATAAAAACTAATTGGAGGAGGTTTGCTGTTGTGGATCTGCAATGTTTAAAGGAGAGTGTGGGAAAAGACAACTTCTGTCATAGCAGAGACACGAAACATACAGAGATACTATATAACGAAAGTGGAGAACAGAGAGAAAGTAGAACTAAAGAAAGAGAAAGGCTGAGAAAAAAGGGTAGCAGACTGGGGATGGAGGAAAAACACTCAACACACACACACACCTGGGCAGGATTAGCTCAGGCGAGCAGGGAGGCTGTGTTAACGGTGATTTAATAGGCTCTGAAATGATTTACTGCAGTCATACAGTGTGTGTGTGTGTGTGTGTGTGTGTGTGTGCGCGCGCTTGAATGTTTACCTGCATGCCTTCATGCCTTTTAGATTCATGAGGATATGAGATTTTTCCATTTTATAAATCAGAGAACAGAAATAGGTACACTGTCTGATATTAAGTTACTTAATTTTCTGTCATGATAGGAGGGTGGAGATGTTTTATGGATTGAAAGACAACTCCTTTGACATTTTATAGTACATCATGCTAGTTAGAAAGAATCTGAAAAGCTGCATTTGCTAATTTCACAGCTATGAATGAAGGTTACTGTATTCTGCAAAGAATATATGAAAGCAGCTAAGAAGAGAGGTGGGTCACAAATTGAATCAGATTTGTTTTATGTAGCTCAGAGAAACTGCACAGGCTTGGTTCTTGATTGTTTCATATTATTTTTGAGGATTTCTAAATCGGACTCTGCAGACTCTCTTCTTTGTGAATGTGAAGGTCTGTCTGTTGCCATGGCAGCAATTCAACGATGTAAACACAGCACTGACCCTGGCTGTAGGAGTGAGAACAAAGAAAGCATCCTTCTCAAACGTAAGCATTAAGAGATAGTTTAGATGTTCAAAGACTCTGACGCAGTTAGTACAAGTTCCTGGAAATGGAGGGAAAAAATCACATAACGAACATCGACCGGAATTATAAATAGAACTGAGAAGAGCAATAGACATGTTGGGAGGTGCAGAACGTCATTTACCGTAAGCATCCTTCATACTTTCCCTGACATTAGGGCCATATAATGTTAGGCATGAATTACCTGTGTAACTCGGGGAGGCATAGGCCTCTGTACCAAGCCTTGTAACTCATAACAAACTGGAAACTGGGAAAAAAACACTACTTTTCTTGATTTTTATTAACCACTATACTGTATATTAATTAGAATCTGGTTGGTTTAGTGCAAGAAGTGCAACAAAGACCTTAAATATCAAGGATCAGTACTGAACTCCATAGATGAAAGGAATAAATAAGGGATAATTCATGCCAAAGGTGTAGAAGGACTAAAAGAACTCAAACCCTGATTCTTGTTACTCGTGTAATACATTTCTGAGCATTTTCTGATTTCAGTACTAGTTACAGCTGCAGATTTATTAACGGAACTAGTATGTTTATGGTGTAAAAATACAGATAAGTGACATGTTGCTGGATGAAACTGATTTTGATCATAAGCTGCTGTATGCTATGCAATCTCCTATCAACTAACCGGCATAAAAGGAAAACATAGAACAGGAAAAAGCTATATTATCCTTCCTCAGTTTTACATGGTTCAAATAATTTGGAATTAAAGTTAAAAAAAAAAACTTAAGAAATCTTTCACTGCTTCTCTGAATCAAGAATGGCTCCAGTCAAATATGTCTGACAAGCCCCTGATCTGATCAGATTTGTAGGATCTGGCCTCATTATTTAGGGAGCATCATAATTTTGTATAAACCTTGAAAATGTGTATCAGAGAAGCTGAGGCACTTTTCTTAGCAAATGAAATATCTTTTACATTTTACATATCACGCTTTCATCATGCATTTACATACAAATTGGGACCTAAATCCAGGATGACAATGTGGAAACCACTTATTTTAATCTTAAGGCCCGTTCATGTATTTTTTCTAAGAATGGAATCCCACAACAAAAGGAGTGTGTCCAAGGCTACATACCAGCTGAACAGGTTAGAACATGCAACCACCCACTTCATGTTAAAAAAGAGCCAACATAAAGAATACGTAGTGTAAACGGAGCTTGTATGTGTGTGGGGGGCATAAAATGAGGTGGTGGGAGTGTGGGTGGAGTCAACAGGGGAGTTGCGGTTGGATTCCAGCTGCATTCCAGAAAGAGCAAAGGAGATGGGCTGAATCTGTACCCACCTCTTCTGTCCACCTTTTTTTTCATTCTATGGCTCCAGCCAAACGCATACATACACTTGCATCCACAAACTCAGAATCTGCCTGCTGAAGCTCATGTTAAACCACATGACAATACTATCTGGGGAATTAAAAACCTCAACAGACCCGTGTGTGTGCTTCCAAATGTAGATGTTTCAGTGGTCAGACCCAAATCAGACAAGGTAAATGTTTAAACTAAGTTCTATTAGTTCTGTTTACAAGTGGGGCATACCAAAACACTGCAAAAAATAATAGGCCAAATAAAAAAACAAAACCCTGATACTCTAAAGGACGGCTGCCTTTTTATCAGAAGATGGCTGGTTCTGTAGGTCAGTTTGATGGAGGAGGCTAGTGATATTCCAGATTTTTATTATTGTCTATAAATCCCATGAAATGACCAAAACCAAAGATGCACTGATCATACATCGAGTATCGCCTGTTTAGCAAATGCCTGATGTAACTTATTCCTCTATGCCATAGAGTTCCACTTACCAAAAACGTTTAAAAGCACAACAAAAGTCAGCCCCATGACTTGTTTCTTCACTGTCTTGAACACTACCACTGCACTCTGACGAGTCATTTGAGTATATCATGTGCATAAAAATCAAAAACAGTAGCGTATTATGTAATTTACTTTGGTAACCCATACAAATACAGCACAGACTAGCATATCAAAAAGCAAGAGGAGTAAAGTGAGTGGATTTTTAATTAAACCTTTTATACCAGTGTCACCTGCATTTAAACAGAAAATTTAAAAATGTTAATTTAGTTGAGTCTGCATGCACTGTGCAGTGACATTTAGCTGTCAAGTGGTTGCGTGTTCTACTATTTTGACAGTACTTACTGTATGTGTGGAAGTAAAAAATAGCAACTGGGAGTTCAGTACTGCAGATTATTTATCATATAGATTACATCAATTTACCATTTAGCTTTAGAGCTGCTACAAATACACATTATTACTTTTAAGATAATGGTAATCCCCTAGCAATACACTAAAGAACATGTAAGCTGCCACATATGAATCAAAGGCTGGGGTAATATTATGGAGCACAGAACATAATACTCATCATGTAGGGATGCTACCCTGTGTAGTCAAAATTTTACCTCAGTTAAAACCATTCTCCTGTAGGAATGTTAATCTGTGTCCACAAATAAAATATTTCACTGATAAAGCCTGATAGTTTCAAAGAGCTGCTTCAGATATGTAACCTCACAAGTTAGCAGAGCAGCATAACCTCATAGTTACATGTGTTGCATATTCAGGTGAATCAACAGTTATGCTTACAGACCATATTATCAGTAGAAGGATAAGAGCATTGCCATTGTTCATGAACAGAACATTCCTAGAAGGTTGATGTGTTTACACTGCAAACTAAATATTTATACCATGAGCTGAGAAGAAGCGGGGCTGTTCAGTCTGGCTTTGATAAAGGTTTGATATGCTTTAGGCTAGGTGACTTACAGGCTGCAGAGATTGCAGCCACATTCACAGACTGCATACAGTTATGCAAACATACTGTGCACCGTGTAGCTGCACTTTTGTGGATGCACCAGTATGTGCAGGCATGTGCTGATAACATGTTAATGAAAGTCACTTTTGGCTTTTCCCATTTAGGGGTCGCCACAGCGAATCGTCACACTGACGACTTGCATGTTGACATTTGGCACGTGTTTTACGCCGGATGCCCTTCCTGATTCAAAAGCAGCGAGAGCGCTGCACCTTAACCACCAGCCTACCAGGGACAGCTATGCTCTTAAAAAGTTAATACTCGAAAAATATGTCGAAGGTGATGTCCAAGTAAAGGAGCGTTTGTTATGTCTGTAAGTACTCAGCTGAGTTCACAGTTCATAGGAGGCCTGATTAGTTACAGACAAACTGTACAATAGCCACTGAACAAGCCATATTAACTGAAATAAAACAATTTCCACAATAATCTATTTACATTAACATCACATCATTTATGTACATCACATGCCCCCAAGTACTAATATACCACACTAAATCTGTTTATTTCCCTTCTGCAAATGCAGAAAACAACTGTCAGAAGAGATGGGGTCAAATGGGGTAAAGGGTGGAATAGACTGTACCAAAAACACAGCCACTAAAGAAAGAAACCGAAGAAGAAAGAGTTCAGTTCAAAGATGGAAAAAAAGACGGTGTGGCAGAGAAGGAGATACGACTCCAGGGAGAAAGAGGAGGAGACGGGAAGAGGTGGAGTAAAATATGTCCATCCTAACAATCCCTCAGAACTTTCTAGGATTGTTTATTATATTCAACTGCATTATGATAAGCACATAAACCTGCTGCATGTCCTACACTGGCTTTGAGAAACACCTGACCTATAAACATTCATGAGCAAAGGTGATCTGCATTGAAAACAAGTGAAACTGTTGCAGCATTGAGCTGATTATCAAAAAACAAGCAGAATAGCAAAGGCAATACAATATGTAACTCTCAGCCACCTCCTCCTCTCTGTCTCTTGTGACTGTGTAATTTAACTGAAACGGTATTTGCATAAGATTGGACTAAGCACAGGCCACACTTAGCAAACTAATTAGCATAAAAGCACGTGACTGAACATGGACTCATCCATCATTATGTGTATACAGAGCACAGGCAAAGTAGGCAAAAGCAGTGAGAGAGTACTTACTAAACAAGTAAACTTAAGTCTTGGCAGGCAAAACCAGACAGGGAAAACAGGGTGAATTCAAGAACATGCAGAGAACATACGTATATTACCCTGCAGACAGGTAATCCTGACAAACAGGCTGAAGTCCAGGGGGAGTACACAAAAGGAAAAGTGCAACAATCCAAAGCCGGGCAACAAGACAAAAACCAAAAACAGGCAGCAATCCACAAATGGAAAAAAACATGAGGAAAACTGGAACAGACAGCTAAGACTAGAATGCTGTGATTCAGGAAACAAACAGACAATATGATGGGGGTAAGGGAATCAGGTTGGCATAAATACCCGGAGGCTGTTTAGGGAATGGGGAAACAGGTGAGGTCAAAGTCGTCTGGGTCGACATCACTGCCAGTTTAAACATTAGAGGACCATGGGGCAAAAATACTATTGGGCTCCTACTGTTACAGTTTGGGTAAAATGCTAATTCAGTTCCTGGTGGAGAGTTAGATGAGAAGATTGATAGCACTGCCAGGCCATCAGCTGAGACTTCATGGAGCTCCCAGCCAAGTAACAGCCTGACATACTGTATAAACTAAAATCATAAAGCTCAAAACTCAGTTTTGACCTCAACAGGTGGCCCAGTATGCCTACCGGCCCAACAGGGCCACCTCAGACGCCATCACGGTTGCACTCCACTATTCCCTTTCTCACCTGGAAAATGGAGACTCCTACATCAG
>NW_018127896.1:5097899-5135632 GCF_001952655.1 Monopterus albus | reverse complement strand
GACTCCACTGCCCTCTCTGCAGAGCATTTACCACCACAGGGTGCGTAGGAAGGCTGCCTCCATCCTCAAAGATCCCACCCACCCCCAGCACGGACTGTTCACCTCCCTACCCTCTGGCCAGAGGTTCAGAAGTGTGAAGTGTAGGACCACTAGACTGAAAAACTCTTTCTTTCCCTCTGCCATCAGACTCCTAAACAGCTGACAGGAGTTCATTACCAGGAAATATGTCATGTACTGACAACCTTTACTGTTTACATTCTCAGTTTGCACATGAATAACTGCACATTGACTGTTGACTGCTGCACATGCTGCTCCCATGCAGCATATATTCTCTATTATATTCTTATATATTTTTATTATATTGCTGTATTTGCTGCTTAAAGTGCCTTAGATTTTGTGTTACTTATTTATCTACTTTATATTTCATTTGTATTGTGTGGTATTCATGTGGACAGCAAAGTAAGAATTTCATTGTACAGGGAAACACATTTCCTAACTGTGCATATGACAAATAAACACTTTGACCTTTGACCTTGAAGACTAGACAATAATGTAAGTATTGTCTTAGGTACTAATGCACTTTAGTGCTGCAAATTCCCTAAATTAGCAATTAATCAAAATGCTAAAAAGCAACTAACAGTAAAGCTGCAGTTTCTGCTGGGTCTTGGACATCTGTTCACATTGCTGCTAGGCATTTATCTTGCCTGGGTTTGGAAAATATCTTGGAATACTGGAGTTTGAATTCAAAGCCAAAAGCTAATTATAAAATGAGTTTTCAAAATGTCCCAGAATGGTCATTAATATCTCTCATTCAGTCAAACATGATGGAGGATTCATAAACACAAATGACTATGTGCACATACACAAACAGGCGCACAATGTTTAAATAAATGTGTCGAGAGAGATGCTGTCCTTCAGCTGAAGGGGGCTATGCCAACACACTCACATCACATTCTATTATTCAAGCTATTCCAATCCCTTCACTCAGGTGTCTCTGGAGATTTGCTGAACAGAGAGACTGCTCAACAGTTGTTCCTTTAGTTTACTAAAACATGGCTTAAACCTTCCATGTCAGGCAGAACTGTGTTGGTGACAAAAGGAAAAAGTCAAAGTGAAAAGGAGTTTTTGTTGTTTTTTAAAGTGTGGCCTGGATCACTTGATGTAATATAGCAGGCATGGAGCTGGAGCGTATGGTCACTATTCAGTAAAGAGAAATGTTGGAATATAAAGGAGCGTCTTCATGTTTTTTTGAGGTGGCGGCAGAGAGAAAATATGTTACGGTATGTCTCACTGTGTTATGTGGATCAGATGCAAAACTTATAGCATTTTGACCCACAGTTTATCTTCAGTGTTTTCTTTTACTAGAATATATATGTCTCATATCTGGACTTGTTTGATATTTAGTGTGACTTTGTATCCCAAACCTAAGCACATGTGACCATATAAATCTCACATTGCTCTCCCTGGTTCCCATAATGATCCAGAAGCATTTACTGTGGTGCTATGGCAACAAGTGAAGGCTATTTTCTGCTTTCCTGCTGTCAGCAAATGCATCACACCGCATAAAAATACAGAAATCTCTGTAATTATTTTCCCACAGTATTTTGCAATGTTTCTTCGACAATTTGGCTTCATGAGAAAATATTCCTGAACGGCAGGGATGGAGGCTGCAGTTATTCAAAACTATAATAAACAAAATGAGATTTTTTTCAGACCTTAAATTATACAAACAGCTGACCACATGTGAAACACATTATTGGTGGTTCCTCTGGTATTATTGCACATTACTTGATTTAAAATCCACTACCACACTACATTAGTGCATCACACTGTATTATATCTGACAAGTGTATACAAACTCATGCATACACACACTATCACCAAAATACACACCTCTTTGTAATTGCGCTGTCCGGCACAGCTGGTGAGCTGAGACACCATGGCAACTGTTGTGGTAGAAAACATTAGCGAGGTGTGGGAGGTGGAGGACAGTGTGTGTCTGTGTGTGTGTGTGTGTGTGTGTGCATACACGTGTGCATTAAGGTAGAGGAGCTGCAGCTGAAAGACAAGGCATCCGTACGTAAAAACAAGCCTTTATTCTACAGATAACATGACCATTCAGCCACACTTGTGTTTCTGTTGTGCACATGAGCTCCATATGAAGTGTTAGTCCTCACTATATCTATATCGGGAAAACAAAACAGATAAAATGCAAACCACAAGAACACGTTGACACTCACTCATACAGTTTGATGAAATGTTCAGACATAAAACCACTCTGTGCTACTTTTGATGAACTGGTACTATTGATGAACTATTAATTCCTTTATGCTGTATTTTCTGAAAAAGTAAACCACATTTCCCAGGGTGCACATCAGTAAAAATGCTAAATATTAAAGACAACTTTGCACAGTTTAAAATCTAATTGCCTAAAAAGATAAACACTCTCTTCCTGTATTTTTAAAGGGACAACAGCTTCCATGTGTCACTCTGCTTCTTTGTCTGTGGTTCAAGATTTAAAAATTTTATGTTTAGTCATATGAGGTTAATTGTCTTTATTTTCCAAGTTAAATCACTACAACCTGAAAACTGCTAAAGCCTATTCAGTGAGTTAGTTTTTCTTTACTGCCCTTACAGAATTTTTTTTGACAAATACAGCAACAACAAAAGACACTGCAATTAAAGTCAGACATCAAACAACATAGTGCTCCGTAGTGGTAGACTGCATAGTGCATGTCACATTTTTGTGATATTAATCAAAATGACAGAGCTTTATCTATAAGCCTTTTTCCACATACACAACTCATACATACACAATGACTGCCCATCATTAAAAGGAGAAAAAGTAAACAAACAGCCATAACATGAACCGCAATACATAGGGAACCCATATATCCCAACATATTATACAAAGTTACACATTTATACACAAAATAACCACTATAAAGGCCTTTTGTATCTGAAAATTGGTTTAGCAGATCAGCCCACCAAAACAAAAGACAACTTCTTGTGCATGATTCGTCTATGCCTTTAAAGCACTTGACACTAATGGAAAATGGATGCAGCATTACTCTGAGATTCACAGGGTTAAAGCTCCCAACAAACAAGCTAACCAAGCAGCAGGCAAGAAGAGAGATAGATGGATAGAAGGGTGGAAGGTCAGATCAGCAGATATGTAATAAGTGGAGAGACAGCCTGATGAGACCAGACACAGATAAACACATCTGAGTGGAAAGAATGACTTCACTAACAAAAACTCGATTTCTTTTCATCCTCTGTGACGATATTATTAAAAGTCATGTATTTAAAAAAGCTCAGAGAGCACTGTTGTTATGTCAAAACATTTAAGTGTTTTGTAGCACTTTTGAAATCAGGCGGAAAGTGTTTATGCCTCCCACCTAAATCCTGTGAGAAGTGCTGCCCTTATAATCAATATTTGAGAGGTTGTTATGAATGCAGCATTCTATTCAGTCCAATTACAGCTGACAGAGTCAACAATACCGGTTTTAAAAGGGCATGTTTCAGCTGAAACAGGACCAAGAACATATTTGCTGGCTGTAATTGCTTGGAAAATAAACAATAGGTTTAAATAAAGAAAACTGTCCTCTTCATATCAACATAAACACAATTTCTCATTAGGTGCATCCATCCAGGGCCTGTCTGGCACATTCCTTTAGTTACCGTATATTCATTGGTCAAATGTCAAACCAATGACAGGAACTGACCCGAAAAAGAAACAAAAGCATTTATATTTCAAGAATGTGGATGTCGAAATGTGACAGCAAATGGATCCCTGTGTTTAGAGAGCTCAGTTTAACAGGATTAACAACAGGTAAACAACAGTCAAACTGTAACAAGGATTGTTCTTCTGTGAACACGCCACTAAAGTTCAATCAGGTTTTCATCAGCAACTAAATGATGATGTGAGAATGCTCATAATGCATTTCTAACAGTGTTCAAAATAATTTGCTAGTCCCTGTTGCAAGTAGAATAGCACTTCTTTGGCCTTCTTTGGTATATATTATACTACATGGGTGGGGGAGAGTAATGGAGCTGTTCTTCATGTTTTTTTTGGGTTCTTTGTAAGAACAACATCCTGCTTTGACCCATTTTTGCAGATCTCTTCTACTGCTCTCTACCAGCTGGGTTTTTGAATAGACTGTAGAATGCCATCATCATAAAGCAGCCAGAATCACCAACCTTCAACTAGAAATTCAACACATCTCCACTTTGATATGATGTCCTATTGAATACACCATTTTCTAAAACAAAAACCGCCTGTGATGCTGTTGTCACTTTCTATATGTGTAAGAGTGTGTCCAGTGTTTGGTGGCTGTAAAAAGCATTTTGTTTTCTGTTGAACCAGGGTTGATTTGAGAGTGTGGCTGTGGTCCAAGACCCCAGAGAAGACATAATTTGTTAATAATGTTTGCTTGTGTGGATGTGACTTCTTTATTTCCCTCCAAAGTGAAGTTGTGAACCCACATTGGTGGAGAAGTACTGTCTCTTTCTCAGTCTTTATCCTTCTCTTAAGTGTTACTCATCTCTTACACACACACAAATTCCCTAGTTCTGAGGTCATCCCCCAGAGCTGCTTTGTGCTGCTCCTGCTGTAAATTCGTTTATGTGCGCCCAGTTTTTTACCATTCCCCCCACCTTTCTCCTGTCTCTCATTTCTTTCTCTCACACTTGCTTTTTGGTCTGTTTTATGAAAGCAAAATCAACGGTCAGTGTTTGAGAGAGAGAGAGCTTGTACGGCCCATTTGTTCTTATCAGTTGTACCATATTCATATAATTAATTTTTGTCTGTAGGCAGGAAGTTATATATCTGAATGCTGTGCAAAGAAAACAAAAGTGCCTTTAGTGAAATACTTGCTTCTAGAAGCTTGTTACCATACTCGCAAAACTAGTTGCTGAGCAAACTGCTTATGCCCTAGCTAGGTGGGAACATGCACAATAGCTCTGTCTGTCTATTTTCAGTAGTCCCCCATTTACTCCCTTGGTGTTTTGGTCTCAGGACTGTACATCAGTATTGGATCTTAGATGGTATATTACATTAAATAAAGAGTCTTGCTAACTGTGAGCTCACATGTACAGATTTACTTTGCACCTGTGAGTGAATCCATTAATTGCATAGGAATGAATTGATTACCGAATGAATTCAACTGTTACTGGCTAAAGTCACATAAGTGGCTCCATGATGCTGGACTTAGCAGCTTTAAGGAAAATGCAAACATGCTCAAACATATTAAGGTGCTTATAATGATAATTTTAACATGCTAATATTGATCATGGAAAGAAGTTCAGTTCAGTATGTTGGCATTCTAACATTCAGCTCATTTGTGAAATCTCATGCATTGTGTTTCTGATTCATATTAGTAGCAGCTATTTGGAAACATGTAAGAGGTTGCACAGAGAGTGATTTGTCCAGCTGTGATCAGGAGTAATGAGCTATAATGTGATTTGATTCATTACATTTTACTTAGAGTTTTCATCCAGCATCATCTGAGAATGAGGCAACACCTGCAAGTACTTTAGTCTTGCCACATCTATTTTGTGTTTATTCAACTTAACAAAGGCCTCAGGATTTTGCTAAATGCAACTCATTGCCAACAGATTGACAGTGAATAGGGATGTGACACAAAGAGGCTTCAACAGTGGAAAATCTTGAATGTGCCCTGAAACTGATATATGATCATACACTGCTTCATTTGAACATCATTTTAATTTAAATTTCCAGATGATATGAGAAGTGATGGCCACCTGAAAAGATGTGTAGATCAACTGGCTGAATCGTGTTCTAACATGCAGTAATGGCTGATTCCTGTCAACTACACCATGCAAAAACAGTAGAGCTGCCTGTCCATACGCTACTGTCTTTTCCTTTTCTCCTCCCTCTCCTCCAGCCTTCCCTCCCTCTCCCACAGGCTCTATATATGTGTGTGCGCGTGTGCGTGTCCCGTGGTCGCAGTGGGACCACTGAAGCACCATTTTAGGAGACAATGAGCTCCTCCTACAGGACCATAAAACACAGCTCCTAACCTTACAACTCAACTTCAGTCAGTGTTTTTAAAAGGAAAAAAAACTACTTCAGCCTTTGTCTTTCTCCTCCCTTCAATATTCTCTGCTTATCATCCAAAGAATGTACAGTACCTCAATTTCCTTATGTCCATTTTTACCCTCTAGTTCATCGTTCTTTTTCTTGTTGCGCCACGCTGCACTACCATCCAGCAACTTGCCAATTCAAATGACTCATTTATGTCTCATTTTGGTTTTTCAAAGTTTTGATTAATTATGTGACTCTACTTAAATGCTTTCACACAAAAGTGAATATAAATCATATTAAAACCAAACTATTAAGCTTGGAAGCAGCGGTTGACAAACGAATCCCAGCACTACCGTCACTTATTTGTCTTTTCGAAAGCTTTGAAACCATATCACACAATCACCTTCAACATTTTGTGGCAGTACAGAAAAGAGAAGACATCCTAAAAGTGCTATAAACAAAATCACAACAGCTACAGAGCTCACACATTAACAGCCACTTCTCCATGACAACTGTGCACACTCCGTCCACTGATGAAGCCTGTGACAGAGTTCAAAGCACAGAAAAAGTAAGGTGATCATAAATTGATGGTTTTGTAACTGGACTTCATTTTCTTGTTAGAAATAGTTTGATTAGATTGCTTATGAAAATCTTACTCTGCTAGATTTTTACTGATTGGGGGGGCGTGTTGCATAGTGCTCCCATGGGGGACTCTTGTCATTCTAGGGGGGGACATTAACGCCCATGTGAGCAACAACAGTGATACCTGGAGGGACGTGACTGGGAGGAATGGTCTCCCTGATCTGAACCCAAGTGGTGAGTTGTTATTGGATTTCTGTGCTAGTCATGGTTTATCCATAACGAACACTATGTTCAAACATAGGGGTGTCCATCAGTGCACATGGCACCAGGACACCCCAGGTCGGAGGTCAATGATTGACTTTGTAGTCGTTTCCTCTGATCTTCAGCCATATGTTTTGGACACTCGGGTGAAGAGAGGGGCTGAGCTATCAACTGATCACCACCTGGTAGTGAGTTGGATTCGATGGCGGTGGAAAAATATGAATATCATGATATCAAATCCATGTCACAGTAAACATGACTTTAGATTAACTTGTGATCTTGCAGAGATATGACAGATTAGTTAGCCATGTTGTATCATTTATTTCTTCATATCCTGACACCAGAAGTATCATCCCAAGTGACTTGTGTGCAGCTGATTAATAACAAAATGAGGCCAAAACTGAGTTTATGTTAAGTTTTGCTTTACAAACAATTCCTTGTTGTAAGTGCTTGCACATTCCTCCTGTGTTCTTGGCATTCTGCCCCATTCCAGGCACATGTAACTCTGGAGATTAGTATGCAGATAGAAATGTGTGTACCTTTGCTACGCATGCTGGGATATGCTCCTGGGCCGCTATGACTCTGACACTACAACAAGATTATACGGTAGAGTGAATATTTAAAGTAAAAGTCAAATGTCATCTACTGTAGATACAAGAATGCATTAAGACTTCCCAAATCGGAACACAACTGCACTCCCTGTCCCAGCTGTATTAATTCCAAAAGGTTTTTGTCTGTACCGAGCAACTTTATACATCTCAGATGTTGGAAACAACATCCAATCCTCATTTAGATGAGATCTGATAAGACAGACTATCAAAGAACTATTGAGTGCAAGAAAAGGTTTTCTGTCACACTTGATAACACATCAGGCTTTTGGAGATGCCTGCAAGAACCACACTACAGTAGCGTACAACACCTGGTGAGTCAATCCTCAGGAGTTTACAGTATCTCTTATCTCCAGATTTCAGAGTAACATGTTCCTCTTAACTTCTCAGTATTCTTTAACTGGTTAGGGCACTATTTGATAGGCACAGAGGAATTCTGTGTCTTTCTCTTAGTAACTCACACATACTGTTTATACAATTTGAGAAAAGGGCATGGTTGGTTTGTCTTTCTCATTAATCCCACTCCTGCAGAGTGAAGCAAATGGTTTCCATTAACTCTCACTGTGTGTGTGTATGTGCATGAGGCCAGCTCATATTCTTAAGCCACTGTGTCCTTGATAACACTGGGTTTCGCTCCATTTGTTTTGCCTACTTCTGCTTTTTATGATTTTGGATGAATGTGGAGCCTTTTGACACAGATTTCTCAATGCTGGTTCCACACCAGCTATTACACAAACCCAGACAAGCCTCCCCAGCTGTTTAGAATCTTCCACTAGTGGACTGCCCTTTTATTGTTCCTCTTAAAAGCATATTTGAAAAGGGGAATGGTATTAAATTAAAGTTACTACGTATTTTTTAAACAATAGAAACAAATGCTCCAAATATCAACTTTCCAGGAGTTGTGATAGCTAGGTTTGTTTTTAGCTTGACCACTATGCATTTCTGGATATTTCCAGTCAGAATGGCACAAATTACTCACTCAGCTCACAGGAAATTCAGTTCTTTTAAAAAGTCTTGCCATCCCTAGAATTTATACATCATAAATTTAGATTAATGAATTTAAGCTATCACATGTATTTAGGAAAAGTGATTTAATAGCATTATTGTTGCATACACTTGTTATTATGACTACCAGGAACAGAACACAGAAATGTCATTGTCCATATTGTTTCATCTTCACCTACTGCAAAAACAGTAACAGTTCTCTACCATATACTATCCAAACTCCCCCCTCCCCTCATAAGGAGTGTCCTCAGTCAAATCTATCAAATGTGGAGCTCCATTTGTGGGTTACTAACATGATAACATTTGAGCTGCCCTGCTGTTGATAATCAAAAGCTTCTTCCACTGCTTGTCCTCCTCTTTCAGGATCCGCCTTACACAGTTCTCAGTGTCAAATATCCAGAGAAAAGTAACATTACACCGAAAATCTTTATCCTTCCCTACAAAATAAAAGCATAGTTTTAGACTTTGGCGATTCTGAAAAACATTCTAATCTGGTTTTATGACTTTTTAAGCTTATCTGTGCTGTATTCTAGTAATGCAGGAAAAGAGGTAGAGCTGAGCTGAACAAAAAGTTTTGTAAAGGATTAAAAGTTTTTTTTTTTAATTGTTTTTTCTAATTTGTCATGTTAAGTGTCTTTGGTTATCTGGAAAAGAAGAGGATTAAAAGGTTTATCATTATCATTATTCTTTTTATCACTTTACTGGGTTCCTTTTTATTACTTTACATTTATAAACTGCGATGATATAAGCCAGGGGTGGCGAACCTGTTTGCCATAATGAGCCCAAAAAAAAGACTTTATCACTACAAAGAGCCACACAACAGATGCGCAAACAACAGTTCACAACTTATACACCTAATTACATAACACAATAGTTTTCATGGATTTAAATCAGCCTACCTCCTTTTATTTGACTCAGTGGGACACCTGACAGTCCTTGGTTTCCACAATCTCTTTTAGGTCTGGCTTGTATTCAGTTGTGGCTACTCGTAGTAACTCTTTCACATGTGTGTCAGTAAGAACAGAGCGATGCTTTGATTTCACTTGTTTCAGTGTCGAAAAAAGTGATTCACAGATGTAAGTTGACCCAAACATTGACAGTAGTTTGAGTGCAGCCCGTTTGACATTGGGATATCTCTCAACCGGCACAATCTTCCAAAACTCCACGGTTCCTTCCTTCAGAACGCTTTTAAGTCTGTCATCCTCAGAAAGTTCGATCATTTGAAGCTGAGATGCTGCTTCATCTTCTACTAAAGGGGCTTTTAAACAGTCTGATTCAGCAGTGAATGGGTTGATCAGAAATGTAATCTGTGGTCTTTTTTGACGTAGGTTGGAGAATCTCTCCTCAAAACTTTTCTCAAGAATTTCAAGCAGTGTTGCATATCGTGCAGTACTCCCTTTTACAACCTCTGCTGCTTGCCCACTTGCCTTCAACAAGGTTGGAAAATGTGTGAAGTCTCTCTTTTGGAGATGTGTCCTGAACAGCTTGAGTTTGTTGACAAATGTGAAAACACTCTGCACCAGGTCAGGCAGTATCTTTAACTTCCCTTGCAGATCCACATTCAGTCCATTCAGATAATGCAGAATGTCGACCAAAAAAGCCAAATCTGAAATCCACTGGGGAGATAAAAGGCCCGCAAGGCGGCCGGGGAGCCGCGGGTTCGCCACCCCTGATATGAGCTATACCCTGCCATTTATAGTTTCTAGAAATATGCAATTTTTCTTTACATTTTTCTTTGCTTTATTTTTCAAAGGTAATAAAACACGTCAAATTATTCGGTTCAGTAAAACACACATTTGCCATCCTAATTATTGATATTCGTGAGCAAACACGACTCTGGCCAAAGCTGGTTTTAGTTTGAAAACCTTTACAGGAAGTGTCTTTTCTTAACGTGTCCAACCTGACAGCACTCTCTTTGCCTCGTCTCTCTTGGTCCAGCATCTGTCTTCAGCGGAGTCCACGGAGCGCGCATTATGGATGTGTTACGCATTACGCACTATGGTGTCCTTTCTGGCACGGATGGCTTTCTGGCACGCGCTTCTGACTGGTGTAAAGATATCAACTCATAAAAGCCGGTTTTGAGTTGCGTTCGAGCGGTCGGTTTGTCTTTAATGTGGACTCGGTAGAAGGCACAAGTGATCCGTCACTTTTTGGACTTGACATATTCTAACAGGATATTATTTGCTGCATTTAATTCTTTTGGTTTACTACATGTGGAAACATAATCAGGGCCATGGGAGACTCCGTGTTCCTCGACAGGCAAAATTCCTATCTTGTAAGTACTTGATTTATTGGACATTAATTAGTTAGAAGTACTCGGACGTGCACTGATAAGGGCTTGCATCTTTTGCGAGAGCGTACGCGTGTGCACGTACACTGTGCGTCTGTGAGCTTGTGAGAGGAATAGAGAGAAAACGATGTTTATGATTTTTTTTCCATATAGAATCTGAAAGCTCTCTGTCACTCTGTGCAAGTGACATAGTTCAGAAACATTGGCATTTCCGAATTTCAGTTTTGTTCTGTTTCAGAGAACAATCCTAATCGTGTCATGCGGCAGCCACGCCCTCTTTTTTTACTCTGATGCTGCATGAATTATCAAATATGCGATAAATATTACTTTAAGATTTTAACGAATTACAAGTCTTTCCCTGTAAAATGTCAGTGACTTTGGAATAGAACTGTGAAGCTGATCAAAGCAAAGAGGCCTCCGTATACAAAAACTTCCTGTGATGGCACGTTTAAAGTGACATGTGGTGTATAGAGCACGTAAATGCAAGACCACACGTTTTCCGGTTTGAAGAGTTTGTTGTCAAAAGTCGCTCGGTAAAGACAGAAACCTGCAGTAGACTGCTGTTCAAATGCAACAGGTGCTGTGTATGACTACATCTAAAAGCTAGGTGACCAGATGAGGGCAAAACATAGATATGGGTTAAGACCATGAGAACCGAGGGCTCTGATGAGAACTGTGCAATCCAAGTTGAACCCTCAGCATTTTGGAGCTCATATTTGGCTATTTGGCATAACAGAAGACAGAACGCTTTCAGAGTCTAGAAAAGCAACTGGCAGCTTGCAGAACAGGTTCATTGGTTGGTTTGTACAGTGCACACATGTTTACACATACACACATTCTAGTATTTTATCATCCGCCCTCTCTCCATGTCCCCTCCTTCTCCTTCCACCCCCTAACCCCCCCCACCCTGCAGTGGTGGTGAGGAATATTATCAGTGGTCTGTCTCCTCTTTATGAACTGTGTATCTGTGGTTGGAAGGTCTCATAAACCTACAATCATTGATTGAAAAACAACAGTTTTCTTTGGCTTGGCGGGAGGCACGCTGTGGTCTGGAATAGAGCTTTACAGAGGGGCTGTGTGCTGTGAAAGCCATCGCCGCACAGCCCACAGTCATGGGTCTAAATTTCATCCAGTACAGGCTGATGAGGCTTCAGTACACTGACCAAATGTTGCAAGAGGTACTTCTCCACCACAAAGCATGTGCTCTCTTGAGAAATTAAATTAGATGAATCTGGACTTTTGTTATTTTTGTTATTTGTTTGTTCAAATTCTGGAAAACAGAAAGTCCAGCAACACTTGCAGTGTTTTGATCAGTCAGGTACATGGTCATGTGGGCTCTAACTGTGCACTCTATTGTTTTTCTTGTTTTTATTATATTTAGTTTTCTTGTATTTTAAACATATATTTTGATCCTTCCTTTTTGTTTCTTGTGCTGCATGTCTTTAGTTTTGCCCAGTTTTTTTTGCAAATGTCATCTCTTTTGCATTTGTTTTTGTTGTGACTGGGGAGGCCCGATGCCTTTTGTGGATTGGTTGGATTGCTGAGCGCCTGCTGGAACAGCTGGGACTCTACCCTGAGTGTGCATTTTCTTACACGTTAATCAGATGTGGTGTCACCTGTGTCGATAATTAGACACACCTGGTGCTCTAACAATTTGACCCTTGAATGTGATTGGCCAATGGCCACATGACCATGTACCTAACGCACTTATGTGCATGTTTATTATTGGCCGACATGTATGAGCTTATATGTGATTGGTTGGTTTTCAGGGTTTTTTAAATGTTTGTCTTCTTATAGGACTCTATGTTGTGTGCCTTTAATGCAATGAAGGCTTCATGCTGAAAACTGTTGATCTTCTTATTAAAGTTGCTTCAAACACTTAAGTATTGCTGAACGTTTTGTTTTTTTCTTGGCAGTGGGTGAAGTTGTGCCAGATGATTTTAGCTTAATTATCTTATTATTGTAATTATAGCTACTTACCATTCTGCTGATTATGGCTCAAAAATAGCTCACAGTGCTTGTTTGCAAATTGATAAAGAATCAAAACCCTTAATTGGCAAGCCATTAGTAAAATAACATTTTGGTGACTGTAGTCCTCAAATGAAAGCAGTAAAGACAATTAATGAAGCTAAATGTTTCTGTTGTTTGGTGTAATATTTGACAAAACGTCTTGTTAGTTCATTACTTTGAATAATACTTTTTCTCTCTGGCTGTAAGACACTGTTGCTGCTCTTTGATTTATCAGACTGTAGCTTGCCCAACTTGTGCATGAGATCACAGTATGTGTTGTGGTGAATATGTCTGCAAAGTTCCTGTTCATGTTTCATGTGCAATCAGTAAAAATCTAGCAGAGTAATCTTGCACACTATGCCTGGAGTGCACTACTATAACTTTGCTAAGCTGTAAATGTGAATATACTGTAGTTTGCACTGGAAATATGTGCATACAAAAATGAACCACTGACATCTACTTGGTGCAGGCTTTATGAGTTAAGAAATTCATTCAGACAGCATCTATAGGTTGCAAACCTAACATTTTCCTTCAGGAAACCTTAAACTACAACTGAAAGCAGCATAAAAGCATATGAGTTATATCCTGCCAGAGCATCACAGTCAAATACTAGTCAGGCTGTCTTATAAATCCTCAACACTTAGTTGAATTTGGTACATGCCATCAAAGCATGACAGTGAAGCAGCTCCAAATGCCCCCTCAGGCTTCAGCTGCTAATGATAAACAGGCTTTCATCATTCTTGCCAAGGCAGATAAGTATTTCAGATTCTTGTTACCAGACTTGAGACACACAGGGATGGAGAAAACAGAGCCAGAAAAATGAGTGAGAGAGATGTGTAACAGCACCTGGTGGTTGCTAGTGGCCAAGCATTAAATCCCCCCTTGAGGCAGCTATGCATTTGTTCCTCATGTAGTAACATGTGATGTATTCTGCCTATGGCATCACAGCTTTATGGCATCATGGAACTAAAAGAACACCATCAGGGGAAACATAACAGTTCGGACTGATCACTTATCTCTTGTCTGGGAAGGGATTTGTTTTCCAGTACTGCAGTTTACATGGTATTAGGAAGATAAGATACCAACCTACTTCATGAACAGAAGGAATATTTATCACCTGCTAAGGATGAAAATATCAAAGGAGCAAATAATTCCTCTTAACAGTTTATCAGTAATAGCAAAGTCAGGATGAGTTGGCTTAAAATTCATATTTGTTGGCTTTGAAAGTCAGTAAGAGACTTTTTAAAGCATGTCCAGTGTTGCTAACTTTGTGTTCTGCTCATGCAGCATCTTTCGACAGTGAAAAGTCATGACAAACTTGTCACTAATGAGAGTTGGTGTTTTATATGTGATTAGTGAAGTTAATGTTACATTCATACATCATGTCCTGTACCAGCAAGAACTACTGTATAACCATTACAAGAGTGTATTTTTCTTCTCTGATTAGTGCTCTTGATAGAGGCTGAGCTGTAGATCATGTGCACTGTGAAGTAATGTGCAACATGGACAAGCATGTTTAAGAATAGGGGTTGGATGTGAGTGAGCTACTCCTGGAAAACAGCCAACCAACACTGAGGCTTTTGCCATTAGTCAAAATTTGATCATATTTGTCCTGAAAACTGATTTTGTGTTTACAAGAGTTGCAAGAAAACTGTGCAATTTGTACAATTTAAAGTAGGCTCTCATTCAAATGACAGATTTATGTGAGACTTCAAAGCTGCATCATTTTGCAGATTGTGCAGTTATAGTTGAAATGACTACAGTCTCAAAAGGATCAATGTGAAAAGATGTTGAATTATTAATCAGCTCAGAGTACACTGGATTGAAGTACGTTTGCTGCCACTGACACTGAGGAGTAAAGCACACATAGGAAGTATTGATGGAATGACTGATTACCTCCCTTCACTATTGTTTGTTTCATCTCTCAGTGCGTCTGTCTTTGTCTATTTGAGTCTGAAATGCTGTCTTCCTCTAGCAGTCCAGGGAGCCTTGTCAGCCTAACAGCAGCTACCTGTTGAGATAAGCAACAAATTTCCCCTTCTGGCACCAGTTTTTCTCTTTTTTTTTTGACTTTGCTGGGCTCACTTGTTTTCACAGACTTCAAATGTTTCCCCTCTTCCTCCTCCATTCCTTCTCTAACTCCATAATGGTGAACAAACCTTTTATGAAACAGTGCCCCCTCCTTACAGGCTGATGTATGATCTTGTTCTGCTGCAGTGCAGTAGGTGTGTTTGTTTTACTCCCAGTGCAAATAGCTTGAATCCTTAGGTCTTGTGGCAAACTGAAAGCAGGTTTTACAGAAGAGATGAATAAATAAACCTTTACTGATTTTAAGTGTTATCCGAAAGAGAATTATTTTTGTGAATGCCCATTCCTGATGCTCAAGCAACTGTAATAAATTGCTGTACTCATGCATGTCTGCGTGTGGGCGAGTGGCATCAACCATCCGTGCAACTCCTGAGTCATCAGCTCAGCGAGTTTATTTACATTGATCACAAGTTTTCCTAAGCACACTCTGACCCAGAAAAACTTAGCAGGAGGGGGACAATTTGTTCCCAGGAGTGCAGTTAATAGGAATGCACACACATCCTCAATGAACTTCATCATTTTTGGTTTCACTGCAGAAGTCTTGCTTTTACTCTTGTGTAGCACAGTTCCAGCATGGCAGGAAAAGGAAAACTGCCCCTTTACGTTCCATAGCCATCACTTCTGGCTTGTCATGACAACACTCGCTGTCCCTTGTTTTTCTTTTGAAACCCTCTCAGGGAAAGGCACTTGTTTTATTATCAACAGCGAAAGAGAAGTCCGCCCTCCTCATGACTTGTCTTTTTATGGAGACGATCGAAGGCCGGGGGGAAAACAGAGTGGAGGAAATGCAGAGGAGAAAGTTATGGCAACATCTGATCCACTGTATGCTAAGGGACATGTGCTTCCAGAGACAGGAGTCTTTCTCTGGGATTGAAAAAATACATGCTTCAGATGTTTTAAGGAGTTTGATTTACAACTGAAGCTCTTGTTTTCTTTATTACCTCATCCAGAAGGGACATTAAGGGAGTTGGTCAGTAGGTTCAAGAAAAAGGTTAGACATGTTCCCTGACTGTTTGTGTAGGATCCGGGAGAGCAAGATGTCAATCACCATGTGTGAGGTGCAGAAGTATTACATCACAATCTGGGAATTTAAAAGGACCAGAACTGTGTGTTTCCAGCTGTTTTGCAGTGCAAAACAGCTGGAATGAAGACAGAGCTAAATGAAGCTGCTTTGAAATCCAGTATTTCACATACACTGAACACTGAACCTGCACATAATGACTGTACATAGGGACTCATGCACACAAAGCAAAACTAGATGCTAAATAATAAACATAAGAACAGATTGTACCTGACGGCTGTTGCTCTCTTGATCAATTTAGCTATAGAGGGGTGCCAAAACTAGCCAAAGGTGTTAAATGTCAGCAGTAGGAATGTATTTGTATTTGAATAAAAGTGGAAATAAGTGAAACACACCTGTTGAATATACTGTATATACAAAATGCTTCTAAATTTAAGATATTAAAGTGAAGCTAACAAGTGAACACTAATCTGATTTCTTTCCGGTCAAACAAGCTCTGCTACATCCAGGTCTTCTAAGTTGAAATAGTGGGAAATAGTGGTACAGGAACTTTGCTAGAATAGCTATAAATAGTGCTGTGTTTCTCCAGTGTGCGTGGTCAAACAAACTCCACTTCACGTATTGTAGGAAATCAAAAGACAAGAAATGTTTAAGCACCTCAGCAAACCAGTTAAGGTAAAAATAACTAATCTAGAATAAATATTGGTATGGCAATATACTGTGATTTGCCAGATGCCTGTGTTTTAATCAGACTGTGCTGCTCCTTTTCAGCAACAATGAAACTGTCCACAAAACTAAAGAAAAAGTCCCTTCCCATAAGTGTTAAAAATATTCCAGGACATGTAAAGAAGTCCAAATTGTCAGGCTGACATCATTAAGCCATCTGTTTTAGTACTTCAGTGTCTCCCAAAGCCAAAGGCCATGCAGCACAATGTGGCTGAGAGTGCTACGCTCTTCAAGATTTACTGATAAAAGCCCTGACATCACATCTAGCTGCTGCTCCACAAGCTTCAGTAACTAAATGGACTTGCTCACTGAGTGTTTCTGAGCAACGTTTAACACTCATTTGTTGACAACAGCAGTGACTGGCTTTATTGTCAGAGTCTCAAAGCAAGTGTAGCATATACATTGAGCAAGTAAAGAAAACTTAAATAAACAAGATGCTTTAAAGCCAATGCAGATGTCAGTAACCTTACCCTCAGACTAGAATTCTGTTTTTCAAGACAGCTCATGAAGCAATTGTTAAAAATACGTGGGAACAGGTAGCATATACTGTGTGGCTTCAAGAAAATATCCTCATTCTCAGCCAGTGTCAAGATGGTGAGACTTGCCTATCAGAGATTAGCTGACACAGTAGTTGCTGATGTGCATGTCTACATGACCTGTCTGAAGGTGCTCACTCCATCGATTGTTAGTTTGTTTGGAGAGCATGAAGAGCAGAAAACATTTTGATAGGCTGACGGAGACACATGGACTGACAGAATCAAGCCCAGACAGATAGGCACAGATGAGCTGACAGGAGTGTGGAAGTCAAATTTCCATTCTAGTGCCATCTCAGAGAGCCTTGATGAGGGAAATACTCTGAGTCAGACAAGAAATGACACAGATGATGCCAGGAATAACGTGACAGGGATAGCACACATACAGTATATTTGGTGCATGGGAGATACCATGCAAAGCTTGGGCTTGCAGCAAATGTGTGCACTAGTGCCTGGTATGTAATGTGTGTGTCTGTTTAATTGGCACCTTGTGTGTGTGTGTGTGTGTAGACTGGGAAGAAGTGTGACCCAAGAGTTCAACAGGGCTTTAACTAACACTGGATTAGCTGCTCTCAAGGCTGCCACCGGAATGTGAGGATCAACAAGTCTGTTGTAGTAGTGCACACTCACCCACCCACCCATCCATTCCATCATGGCGCACTCAGTATTTACCTTTTAGTCTATTAAAATTCTGCCACTCCTCTTTTCCCATTATTCTTTCTCTTTTCTCATTGGAACTATAGTAAGCTGACTTGATGAAACCAGCACTATTGGCAGGAGGACATCAGTGGCTATTTTTATCATTTCCATTAGTGCAAAACTTCTTTAGTTATTAACTCCTTTGTTACATCTGCAGAGAGATCCTGATGTCTGGGGATAACTTTAAAAAACTGTCGTTTCATATCTATTCCTTGCTTGTTTTTTTCTTTTTTTGTTTTTTTTTTTAGAAATGTGGAAAAAGCAGGAGCTGACATAGTATTTTGATTTTTGCACCATCAAAATATTAATTAAAAAAAGGCTCAAAATAGGCAAAAATGATTAAACAAGAATGAAGAGAACAGCTACACCCATGGGAAACCCCTATGTTACGTTATCATCTTACACACTCGTAGACACTTTCGTCCATCCATTATCATCTGCTTATCCGGGGACAGTTCGCGGTGGCAGCAAGTTCAGTAAGATAGTCCAGGCGTCCCTCTCTGCGGTGACATGTTCCAGCTATTCTGGTGGGATTCCGAGACGTTCCCAGGCCATATGCAATATCTAATCTCTCCAGTGTGTTCTGGGTCTGTCCTGGGGTCTCCTACCAGTTGGATGTGCCCAGAAAACCTCCAAAGGGAGGCGCCCTGGAGGCATCCTGATAAGATGCCCGAACCACCTGAACTGGCTCCTTTTGATGAGAAGGAACAGCAGTTCTACTCCGAGTACCTTCCAGATGTCCGAACTCTGCACCCTATAATCTAAGGATAAGTCTGACTGCCCTACAAAGGAAACTCATTTCAGTCACTTGTATTTATGATCTTATTCTTTGCGTCACTACCCACAGCTCATGACCATAGATGAGGGTTGGAGTGTAGACTGACTGGTAAATTGAGAGTTTTGCCTTTTGGCTCAGCTCCTTCTTCACTACAGGGATCTGGTACATCCACTTCATCAGACCGTGACCTCCAGCATGCACTGGGACGGCTTGCAGCCAAGTGTGAAGCCCGCGGGGATGAGAGTTAGCACCTCCAAGTCTGAGACTGTGGTGCTCTGACAGAAAACAGTGGACAGCTCCCTCTGGGTTGGGAGTGAGTTGCTGCCCCAAGTGAAGGAGTTTAAGTATCTTGTGGTCTGACTCACGAGTGAGGGTAAAACTGAGTGTGGCAGATACTTGTTTCTAGCAAACTGATGAGAGTAGGTAAATAGGAAAAGCCCCTGTGTGTGTTTATGCACCATAGACAGCCGAGAGAGGGCCTGCACATGCTGACTGGATGAATAACCATCCACCAAACAGTGTTATTTGCAGTGTCTAATGGATGCATGGCTGCAACTTCATGCTTTATGCCAGGGGTTGGCAACATCTGGCCCGCCCTGAAATATTTTTGGCCCGCCGGATGAATTTTGAAACGTTATATTTATATAGCATGAGTCCAAGTCACACGAACAGCATCCAATCCTTTTTTATGTTATTTTATGACTATTAATTTGAGTTCAATTTCACACTTTCAAAGGTTCACTGTGAGTCGCTCTGTAACCCCTCCCCTCCTCACCCGCACTGTGCTGCAGCTTGCGGTGACAGACTCTGTGTTGCGTCACTGCTGCACTCACATCCATGAAGCTGAGCATATAAATTAAATAAAGGACATATTCAGACACTTTATTTATTATTATAACAACTTAATTATTATTATGCATTTGTTTTTATGAACAGTGACCACTGCTTCATCTGGAGGACATATTTGTGGTCAAGTGGAAAAATTGAACAAAATGGATCTTAATCTCACAAAGTGTTATGTGCCGTTCGCACCTGTCAGTGAGCGAACGAGAAAGAGGCGGACCCAGGTAGCCGACTTCGGTGCAAGCAGTGATTTATTATGTACAGTGATGAGGAGAAATAACAAAATGCACAGAGGGAAATAGTGCGTAGTCCTGTCGATAGCAGCACCTCCTCTTTTTTTTTGCTTTTAGTTTAACTAAGTGGTTGCAGTAATCATGTATTGTTTATTTCTTAAAACAGATGGAACCGAGTGGGAATCTTTCAACAAAATGATCGTGCCATTTGGAAACGGTTCCTTTCAGTGTTGCATGGTAACCCACAAACACTGTGTTGATTGGTAGTTGGCATCTGCAAGTAGCATTGTCCAATGTAAGGGGCGCAGTCCACTCTGCAGCTCTTTTGAAAAGAATGAAAATAGCTAAAGTGGTCCCTAGAAACCTCTGAGGTGCTTTGTGGAAATTTCATTCTCCTCTCTGCCAGATTTTTTATATTCAGGTTAGTGCAGCTGTTCAAGGGAAGTAGCAATAATGCAAAGTTTAGACATCCTTTATAATGATTACTAAATCAGCTTGTGGCTCTGGATTTCTATGAATCACATATTGCTTGTTCCATGGCCTATGGCCCAGCATGCCACCAGAGTTCACTAAAATCTTTCACCAGGCTTTGAGCTAGTCTGATAAAAACAGACACAAAGGGTGGATGTAATCACTCTCAGATAGGCTTCAGAGGTACTTCAAGGAGTGAAGATTATTGGGGTGGGGTCAGAAATGGGAGAGGGTTATGTACTTGTTTTTGCACCTGATTTCAATTTTATTTCATCTTTATCTTGGAAGATTAACAGTGACATCTAAAAAGTGCTTTTTTTCTGCATGGACCAAGATTCAAGCCCTCTCAAAATCCCAACAACCTTCATACAGCCCTTTACCTGACAGTGATTTTACACTGAAGAATCATTTTAGGCATTTACTTTGACTGAGTACGCTATGTCAAAAATTCTGCAAAGGACTGTGAAGCTAAATTTGAATGATTCTGGCCATTGTGTTTCAGTGTTGGATGTTATTTAAACCTTGTGGTACATTCTTTGTTGATCTAGTTTCTCCAGCTCTCACCACTAATCACACCAACACTAAACAGACCCAGTGAGAAACTGACTTTGTTCAAGTTTTGATGGAGGACATGCAGCAGTGCCAGTAAGTAGTGATAAGTAGTTTACTGTGCTCATTAAACAAGCCATTAACACTTATCAGCCTTTGCTGAAAGTTTTCTAAACCGAGGCATTATTGTTAACACTTCATGGTGGCACACATGCATGTGCATGCACACGTTTCTGTCAGTTGAAGGTTGCGCAGTGTTGTGCAGGACAGCGGCACTGGAGGACTGTGTTCATTCCCTTTCCACGAGGAAATCAATAACAGACCAACTGACCCATGTCTGACCTGTCTCTCTCTCTTTCTCACACACACACACACACACACACACACACACAAACAGTGTCACATCCACTGTCCAGAGAGAACAAAGCAACAAAGCACTGCTGGGCTGTGACGGGTGTGGTGTGGGTCTCCAGGAAGTTACACTTGGCTAAAACATCCTGGGCGGGAATGAGGCTGATGGTTTTAAACACTGATTTAATTACTTTTGAAGCAGATGCTCTTACATGCTGCGGGTTATTCAATATCACATAATCATATAGTTATTGATCAAATTTACCTAAAATAGCCAGTTTATGTTTATATTGGCTCAGTTGTATTTATATAAAGGCTTATTGTTTATTGTTATTTGTTTTCTACCAATTTTCATACAAAAGTCACGAGATTTTTTTAAACAAATGCCTACCTACAGTAGATTTCATGTTCCTGCTCACTCAAACATTATGTTTTCTGCTCAAGAAAATTGACCAAGAGATTTTACAGCAAACAAAGTCATCCTGTGATGAGACCAGCTCACGGAATCATATTATTTTTGGACATATTGGTGAAAGAGCAACTTTATAGAGTAAATGTTATATTTGTTGGAGCACATTGTCATGAGTCACTGCCAGCACACAGATATAGACTAAAAATAGCAACACGTGTCTCATAAAGTGACCAGATCTCTGCTTTAATGCTGACATCTTCATCATCAACATCGTCCATGTTATAATCCCTGCTCTTCAACTACTGTACCTCTGAACCTGCTGTGTTAAATAGATACACTCTGGTGGAAGAAGCACAGAAATGGGAAACTAGCTCATGTTCTTGCCTCTTGTGTGAAAACAAACTAATAGGATTGACACATATTCTCACACATGCTTACATCCATGAAAAATAAAGGCAGAGCTGTTCTGTAAATGTACTCAAACCCTGATCTGTGATAACAAAAGGCATTTTGATAGGTGAAAATATGAGAACAAAGGGCAAAGATAAAGTCCTTCTGCATTTATCAAGCTTAAGAATGTGCTTTTGAAACTGTTTGTCAGATGTCAGACTTATCTTAAATGGCAGTTGTAACCTCACTTCCTCAAACCATACCAATACATTTGCATGGACATTTTTACTAAGGAAATCTGCTAAGGCAAGGAGGAGGCCCAGTTCATGATTACAAAAAAAGGCCTTCAGCTAAAACCTCTACAGCCAGACTGTGTGAAATCAAGACTGTTGTAAAATTCAACAAGTTTTGAAAATGTCAAGTTCATACAGAAAAAAGAGATTTTCAGGAGGCAGCATCTGTTACCCAAATGACACTAACTTCTTGGAATAAGAAATTAATTGCCAGGAGTTCTTGAATTTATTTTGTACTTTGGGACATCTCCTTAGGCCACTAGAAACATTTTACATTTGGTTGTGTTGAAGTTGCTTTAAAAAGGTTTCCCCCTCCTTTTTCCTTGCTGTCATGTGTCTGTCTGGACAGCAGGAAGCAATGGGACAAAGTTGTCTGGGTCTCTGGTACAGTGTGCTTAGTGTGTGACTGTTAATGTATCTTTAAATATGTGTGTGTGTGTGTGTCTATGTACATTTTTGCAACTTACTGATGTATCTCAACATTTGAGTAAGAAGCTCTTCACAACTAAAAAAGTTGTTAGGAGATGTGTCTTAATGTGTGCAAAGAGGAAACTTGAGAAACCATGACAACAATTGCAAGTATCCCAGTATGCTCACAGTTGTGGTGAATAAGAGAAGGCAAGTTGGGGCTGCATTAGAGGAGGTCCCACTTTCCATCTGAGACCTGTTGTGTTGTGGCTGTCTTGGCACACAGTTCAGTTCCAGTTCAGTGCCAGTTCTTAATCTCTGAATGATTTTTTTTAGAACATTCCAGGATTGATGGAGTGGCATATTATTTCTCTGGGAGTGGCTTCTGTAAAGCCTGTGAATGTGTGTCACTGTGTGTGTGTGTGTGTCCCTTTCTCACGGTGCTGACAGTGTGTTCAGACTGCAAACAGGTCGATGGGAACGTAATGCCCATGTGGGCAATAACACAACCATTATGACTGAGTGACATAAATTGTGCAGAGGCACACACACATATGCAGACTTGCATATAGTCGAGATTACACACATTCCTTGGATATTGTTTCTGTGTGTGTGTGTGTGTGTGTGTGTGTGCTGGAGGACAAGCAAAGGAGAAAAGGTGATACAGATATGAACAAGGATGGGGAGATTTTAAAAAGCCCTGAAAAAATGCTCTTTACTTTGCTGGGTTAACCCAAGACTGCCTCTGAGCAATTCACCACCAAAAATCAGCAACAACAATTGTACAGTAGATGTGGAAAAACAAAACATAAATGCCTTCTGTAACTTCCTGGGAGAAAATCCATATGGAAAGATAGTACCTAATTTCTTTTCAGCCTCTAGAGGCTCTAGTGAGACTCCAAACACCAAAAACCACCCCTTAACTTTTGTCTTTGTTCCATTTCCTAAGGCTATGAGGTGTAACCTTTGCTGGGTGGCAGGTGGAGATAATTTGAAAACACAGGGTAACAAACCTGAACAACTGTAGAAGGACTTTAAGTAGCAGACTGTCGTGGAGGTGGGGTAGGGTAGCAGAGAGACACCACACCCTGTCCAAAATCACATAATAAATAGTGAACAAAAGATTTTCTTCCATAGAAACAGTAAAACACAGCACACTTTAGTTGTACACTGTACAGCAGCCCTGATACACTTGATAAACCTCTCCTCTGATTACTGGATTTGCACATGACAGTGCAGTATAACTAATGAGTGTACCAGCATTTCTAACATCAGAGCTCACCTCTTCTAAGTAATGGCATCAAGAAGTGGACATATTAGTGAGAACATCAAAATGGAAATTTTAAACTGGGAGGGAGGGACACAATGGGATTTGGAAAAATTAATCTTAATGGAAATTGCATATGGAAGAATGTACAGAAAGCAGATAAAACAGGATGCACTGTAGAGAGGAACTGGGTTATCCATTGTTTACAGTCTGACTCCTGGACCCTCCCAGGCAATCTGAAGGTTTCCCAACACACCTTCCAAGCAAATAAATGATTTACAAGGCAAAGTAGGCATGAAACTAATTCCTAGCATGTCAAAAGCAGTTGTACTCTACAACAGCCTAGTTTCCATTGATAGACACCTACACATAGTGTCATTGTCTTTGCACTACATCACCATGGGAAGTAGAAGAGGCGGCTACTGACAGAGTTCATCATGATGTACAGTATCACTTAAGGCAATTCTTACTGAGCAATGACTGGTTCATAAAGCAGGAGCTGAATTATTATGGACATTAAAGTGTGGCTCTTCACCCCGAAGCTGTGATGTTTCCCAGAAAGAGCCAGAAACGAAAATAAATGTCATATTTACTGCTGATAAGGTGTGACAGGACAAAACAGTGGTTGTGATTTTAGCCAGAAATGAAGAAAAGGTTAGAAGCTTGCATCTAGACTTTAAACATCTCAAATTTCTTCTCCAGCACAATACACAATTTAAATACTTGATTGTTTTGTATTAAGCTCGGTGTTGCAAACAGGAGCACAACATCCCTGACATAAACCCAGTCTGTGAACTATTGCTGATAGAGAAAGAAAAGTCCTGACTTTTGAATCTAATCTGAGGTCAATCTGCCATCCAAAGATTGCTATGAGCCAATACCTCACACACACCCACACACACAATGCCACACATTACCTCAACCTTTGTTTTACTATCAGCTATGTTGATATTTTACCTGATTTTTTTTGCTTTTGCAGTTTATGTAACCATTATGCAAGCTCTTAAGGTTGTCTCTCATTTATATAAAGGCCCTGCAGCGATAAACTGTCTTTAAGAGGTATGAAATTTGCTGAAGGCTTCAGACGCGCCTGCCGCTGACTGGAGAGCAACTCCAAGTTGCTCATTCTAGGAAGGCTGCAGTCAGAGCTGATTCCTGCACATTAGTGCCTTTTGTGAAAATTGTTAAATGCAGTATTTCTTTCCTAGTGCATGGTGACTCCTCTCAGCCAGGAAATAAATAAATAAATAAATAAATAAAATAAATGATTTATTGCTTAACACAAAAACAGTATAAATTGAGTGCAACATAGACTGCAAAATAAATGCTGAGTTTGCAAACAAACTGAACCAAGTGGTGCAGTTCTTCAGTGGTGTCAAGAGCATCAAGTATGGAGTCAACACTAAAGCTGTTTTGACAGTTATTCTGAGGCAAGTTGTTATTTTGAGGAAAAGATAAATTATTGTGACAGCATGCTGAAGTAAACATGCCTTTTGTTGTCAGATTGCTATTTTCCAAGGAAACTGTTGGACAGATTGTCCTCTCCTACGAGCTTGAAGGGACAAAACTGGCTTAGTGTTATGTAACTGCTGATTGGAAAGTGAGCACATTTTGCTCTTTTCTAATTTATGGAGGTGTATTTTATTAGAGTACACTTAACCCTAATCATTTCTATACAGTGTGTATCATAACCTCAACACCAACAGGAAAGAAAAATACATTTTAGTGGCACATTTCTGATGAATTTTCTTTTGCACAGGATTACATACTGTAAAACCATTATTCTGTAGTTATTTTCCCTCAGGCAGCATCAGTGACAACCCAAAACAGGTGAAGATGCCTATTGCTCATTACCATACCATACCAACTTTATTTATAAAGGACTGAAACAACCAAGATGGACCAAAGTGCTGTACAGTGTGATTAACAATATACGTTAAAAATAAACACAGCTTACAAGGACAGTTAAAATCAACACCAATTTCAGACATCAGTCAAAATAAGTTAAAAATCAACACAAAAATAAGATGTCAATCAATAGAGATAAGAGCGCACCAATAAATAGTATCAAAACGGCAACGAGAATAAATGAGTTTTCAAAAGGGACTTAAAAACCGGCAAAGAAGAGGCTTGTCTAATGGGCAGTGGTAAATCGTTCCATAACTTGGGAGCAGCAGCCGCAAAGGCACGATCGCCCCCTAAGCTTGCGCTTTGTTCTGGGCACACTCAAAAGAAACTGATTGGTAGATCTCAGGGAACGCGTAGCTGTATGCCAGTGAAGCAAGTCAGATAAATAGGGAGGTGTGAGGCCATGGACGGATTTAAAAGCAAATAATAAAATTTTGTTGTGGATCCTAAAATGGACAGGTAACCAGTGCAAAGAAGCCTATTACTCATTAGTGCGTGACAGGTAATTGTATAAACATACACACAAGAGCACTGGCTGACAAAGAAAGGTGGTCAGTACTTAAGAGCAGATGTGAACCTTCAGGAGGTCCTTTGTCAGTGAGGCAAATCCGTTGCATGCATGAATGTGGCACAGACACTCTGCACAAGGGTCACAAAAGGAAAAGAAAACAAAAAATTTGGAATGCCCCTTTAGTGTTTGTATTCTTCATAAGTGGCCTCTAGCTTCATATAATATCATTATACATAATCTGTTATAGTTTATATGAAGAAGACCAGATGTATGTACAGTATGTGGTATTATTTAATATTTATACAGTGGAATTGTTACTGGGACAGCTGAAGGAGTATCTGTGTGTTCCTCATCCGTATTGTTCTATGGATTGCTTTTGTTTTTAAGCTGTTACTTGCAAGATTTTTGCCTCGTTCTTTGCTCAAACCAGTGGATTAAAGGTTTAGTAACAGATTTGTTTTTATGAAAAGAGGATTTGCTTTATTGTCTCCAGCGTTGTTGTAATGAGAGTATTTCCAGCAGCAAGTGAAAGTAGCGTGTGTTTGTATATATTTCTTTGAGGACTGGGAATAGTTTTCTTTTGCTCTTTGTGCCACATCAAACATATGCACATATGCATAGTCATACAGTCATGTGCATATGACCAGAGGGGTCCAATGATAATATAGTTCTGTCAGTGTGTTGCCACAGCATTCTAGGCCAGTAATGGGCACACTATGTCACTACTGTATGTGTAATATCGAGCGGGAGAGTAGCTTCTGTGTTGTTTATTAATGACAACATACAGTATATCGAGTGGTGCTGTCCATAACGTAATAATGATTCAGAGACAGAATCACATCAAGTGGCAGTTAACTTGTGTTTCCAGTAGAAAAACATACTGCGCACATACAGTATGCAAGCTGTATTATTGTAATGATGCATATTTGAGAATGCACACATACTGTGATGATGATACTGTTTGACGTAAAATGTTGAAAAGATTCTCCATGGTTACAAAGATGTCATTTACCTTGAACGGAGGATGATTTAACTAGTGTATCACAGCAACAAGTATCCCAATGTCTGTTATGTCTTTCGGCTGCATCACCATAGTAATATTTCTCCCACTCCCAGGCCCTTTTGAATTTCTGTGTATGTGTTGCCATGGAAACTGACATATTCTTTTGCCTGTGGCTTTTGCGCCATTTGTCCCTTTGTCTGAAATAGAAACCACATGCTGGCTGCCGTGCACTGTATTATATGTCCACATGGCATTAGTCATCTAGCTGCACGGTGCCAGTCCACTCAGCGAAGTCAAAAATCTTTCAGATGTTACACTAATACACTAACTAGACAGAAAAGTCGCTCTTTGCATTTTTTACACCACGTGTCTAATCGTTTTCTTTCTCATCGTCAAATTACCAAAATGAACATAGACACACCGAAACACCGCTTGTGCCAAAACATCTTGATCAGACGCTGTGAATCATCAAACTAGGGCCCCTAGGAGCTAAAGAATTGTGACAGTAGTCGTACGGCAGTTGTGTCTGTACACGGGCTATTCAAAGAGTGTTACATCTCACCAATCATCCACATCGTACTGAGATCCAAGACAATGAATGCTTTGGTTGTATGTTCCTAAGGGATTCAGTGTTACAGTGCACTTTGTGGGATGAGCAGTCTAGCTGAGCAGTGAGAGAATGAATGGATGGATTTAGTGGTCTAGTAACGTGTAATTTCATTAACCTCTGTGGGTTGGAGTATAACATTAGATGACTGGTTGTGAGATTATCATCTATCAGTGCTTTGTAGCGCTCCACTGATGCTGCCAAACAAATTAGCATTTATTTTACAGTATATAACAGTAGCTGACGATCTTTCTCCTGTGAGTGAGAAAATGTGCTGTGAGCAAGTTTCTAAGTGGGGAGGCTGAAATATAATCTTGAGTCCCTCCTGTACAATTTTAATCATGAACTCAGAATGACTTTAAGCCATTGTATTCAGCTCTTGTGTCTGTCTGCTACAGTTAAAACAAGCTAGGATGTCTTAAGTAAACCTGGCCCATGACTTTTAATGGCTTGACGGACAAATGCAATTGTAAAATCTGTGTTGTGTGCTTTATTAAGTGGAACACTAATATGGAAAAGGGTCTTGTTTAGAACTGAAACCTGTTACTCTTTATAATCACCTCATAGTTCTGATACAAAAGGGTTCTAAACCAATAACTCTCATCTTTGAGCATATATGAGTCACTTCCTTTTAAAAGACACTTCCTGTGTTAACTTATTTTGGGTGTACAGTGCTTGATCCTGGTGCAGAAGCCTGTTCGTCAATCTGCACAGATTTTTCCCAAATCTTTTCAATTTGTCAAACTACAAAACACATGTTCAATAGTTCTGGTTTGCATAAAATGTTTCTATATTTTTAGCCAGAGAGGTAGTGAGTCATTCCCCAGAGCAGAGACTGAATTTAGTGCTTCAGAACAAGTCCAACCTTAACAAATGTACAGCCAACCTGACCATACAGGAGACAAAACTATTTATAAGGCCATACTAAAATGTACATTTAGTACAGAAATACAGTATACGAGTGATGTCCACAGGGAGCACCAAAACAAGAAGTCTTTCAAAAGGAAGCGACTTAAAAAGACAGTGACAGTAGCTTTAAATGAGATGCATGTTTCTGACCTGATGCATATTGACAGCAAATCATATAATATCTGTCAACATGGATCTCGCTAAAGGTTAAAGACAGCAGTTTGGGTTTGAAATATCTTGGACTGTGAATTTGAATGGGCACTCCTGAAGGTCACACTGGCTTTTATCTTATTGTTGCCAGAGTCCAGCAGTGATACTAGGATTCAGTTGACCCCTTCTGCTTGTCTGTCAGCAGGCCACAGTTTGTATAGGCTGACACTTGAGAACTGAAGCTCTTCCATCCCCTTCAGAAATCCTGCTGGCAGAAACAGGTCAACCAAAGAAAAGCCTCTTATTTAACTTTTCCAACTGCTTGTCTTTTTGTTTGTAGTGTGTGTGTGTACATGTGGGTGTGTACAGGCATGTGTGCACCCATCAAGCTGTTTGGGAGGTCAAGCAGGAGGGAAAAGGGTTCCCTCCACCAGCAATAAGGAATGGCATACACAGGCGTGCACACACAAATACACATAACAGCTGTTTTCCGCTGGACTCGTGACACACATGCACACACACTCAGGTGGCCCTCCAGGCTGCCTGTGTCCACATCTTGTCTGGCCTGATGATGGCTCTGTTGCTTCACCGCACCCAGTGGGGTCACATAACAAGAGACTTGACAGCAGGAGGAATGTCCTCAAGAAAATATTAATTGAGGTCTAATCATGAAAAACTAAGTTCTTGAAACAAAGTCTTCAGTATGTCTCAAAGAAACTTAAGGAGTAAATGCTCTTTAAGGGGCAACAGGATGAAATTTACCGTATGTTTTCAACTGTACTTGCAGGACTACAAAATAAACACAGACACATTAGAGTCCACTTGTAAGTCTTCTGTCTGGATAAGGCATTAGATCAACTGAAGCTGTGTCTCTCCCTCTTTCTTAACCCTCCTCCTGACCTCTTCTCTCAGTAGACACAGAGGAATGCATGACCAGAGATTCAGATGACTCAAATGTTCTTCAAAGCCAAACCAGTCTCAGAGTTTATGCACTTGAATACAAGTTCACCTTGACCACAGATCACGCCAAAGCTGGAAAGTAAACCTGTCTGCTGCTGAAAAAAGAGTGTGGAGATTCAGACTGCTTTCTATGATATCCTTTGGCTCATTGTTTTGGTTGTCTAGCCTGCAACTTTCAGACACAAGCAGCCACAAAAAGTTATTCAGCACCAAACAGACAAGCTGGTAAACATAAGGAATCATTTAGTTGTTAAACTGCAAGTTATTTGCCAGACGTTCAAGGAGGAAAAGGCCACTATACTGTATGTATACTATAATGTTTTCTACTCTATTCTGTTCTATTCTTTATTCTATCCCAGGGTGATTTCACCTGGAGCAGCTTGTCAGGGCGGAGCGTGCGTCTGATGCCAGTTGACATCCAGAGCCTGTCGGAACTAGAGAGGGCCAGGCTGCAGGAAGTAGCCTACACCCGTTTGCATCAAGACTATGACCTGGGATGTCAGATTACCATGCCAAAAGGTGAGAGCATGCATGTGTGTTGCAGGCACGGCTCATATGATATTCTTAACAAAGATTTGCTGTGTAAGCTTAAACAGTAACTTTCAAATGTCCCATAAAGTAAAGCACTATCTTCCTAAGTGTATCTAAGGGAAGTCAGTGTTTGGGGAAGTTGTGACAACACATGAATTTAGATCTAAACCATACTCTACATCGGGATGGGGTGCTTCCTGTTTGACATGGTTTCTGGTGACCATTAGTCAAGCTAAGCAACTGTGTTTAGGTCTTATAAACTAAAACTTTAAGTGAATAAAGGTTTGGAAAATTACAAAATTAGACAAATTAATCCAGATATAGCAGAATGGGCAGAGCACTGCTGTGAAACAGCAGGAGTTGGTGCTTTTTTCCTACTGGGCCCACCCCACCCATGCTAAAAAGGTACCACATGCATCACAGTTTAAAGATAGAAGAGAATATGTATTCACCCAGACCCACTCACTTTAGAGGAGACAAGTGGGCCAGCCATGACAAGTTCAGGAAAACACAAACTACACTGAATGCAATGTTGGAATGTATAATTTATTCCAAATTTCTGAAAAAGGGATTTTCTAGTTTATACAACTCAGTTATTTTTGTCATTGTTGCCATCATTCCTACCAGTAAAATCAATGTCCTGTTCAACAGGATAATAGCTGATATCTGGAAACAAAGCAATATTGCTAAAAAGAGAACCAGAAACATGAGCAATCAGATAATGAGAATGAGACAATCCACAGTTTAGCCAAACTTATCTGGAAAAATCATTCCTCAAAATGTTTACAGATCAACTTCTGGGATCAATTTACATAATTGCCATAGTTTTCCTGTGTTAACCCTTTGGTGCACCCACTTTAGCTTTTAAAACCAAATGAAGTGGTTGGAGGTTCCCAGGCTTTGTGGTTTGTGACAAAATGCTGCGCAATTATAGTGTCTAGTGAAAAAGTAGTTTTCCCCACTCACATTTAATTATTTGACTTATTTTTATTAATTATTTCATGACCTCTCAGATTTCTCTAATGGCTCCTTGGAGGTCCTGATTGCCAAGTTTGGACCAATTGTCTGAACACTTGTTTCTTGCACCACCACACTTGATGTTGCTGTGTTTCCAGATCTCAATGCAGCACCTTTTCACTGCACTATATAGGAGCAGAGTGGCTGACGTAGCAGCAGTACAGTGCAGCTAGTGGATTATCCAGGGCCTTGCATTCCAGCTGAAGGTTAAGCCTCTCCCTGCCATGATTTAATACATACTTGTCTGTGTTGCTTATGAATTCCAGAGCCCCGGACGGCCGCTATGTGCTTGCAAGAGAAATATTTCAACTCTTCAGTAAGAGTGTGTGTGTGAGTGCTATTTCAGCACCAGCAATGTGGGCTTTTCAGCCCTGCTGTTTTTCTTATTTATCTGAGAACAAGGGGTCATGTTTCTAGTGTTTCTTCAAGAATGAAAAGCAGATTAAAGAAGGACAGTACTGAGAAATACAGAAGGACAGGATGAGGGTGTGATGAGACAGAAAAGCAAAGGTTTCTCAGACAGTTTCACAACTGGTTGGGAGATAAAGTTGGGAGGTTTGGGGGATTTCCGTACAGCTTTGGAAGCCATCTGTCAAAGATCGAAACCATTTCCTATCCCTGATTCTCCATTCTCGCTCTCTTTCTTGCTGCCCTCGTTCTGCATCACATCTGCCTTCTGTCTCACTCCCCCTCCTCACTGTTTCACATCTATTTTTCCCTCATTCACCCTAAACTTTCACTTCTTGTCCTTCCCACTCTAAGCTGCAGTCTCTTTTTTACAGTTCTGATGCACAAAGGCATACGCAAGCTTCTCATACTCTGTATCATCACAGTGGCAGTAAATTATGAAATAACAGCAACTTGTTCAGATTTGACATAGATGGTTGGACACACGGGGAAACTGAACCTGTTCCCTGACGTAAGAGGATAATACTACCGTCGCGTGTGTTGTGGGAGCTGGATAAAATTTCCTGTGCTCCACAAGTGACTCATTTGATACAGCTGAAGGGAACATCTGGGGCTCAGATTGAGGTTGCTAAACCAGAAGATCAAGGCAAAGACTTTCTGAATAGGTCCAAAATGAACTGATGCATCAAATAATTGGTTTTGGATACCAAAAAGCAAACAGTAGAGTGATCAAGCGATGGCGCTGAAATTTGCCGAGGTTTCCATGAAATGATATCCTGGCCCGAGAGAAAGATTCCAAGGCTTTGAAGTTGCGTGTGTCACAATTTCCAGAATTTCCTGATCATTAATCAGCAAAAGTAGGAGTCATTCATCATGTTGACAGCTGACGAAGTGGCTTTCTTCCTTGGAATGGAGGAAAATGCTCATGTGCACACATAAATGCTCTTTTGTGGATTTTTTAAAATATCATCACATTAGATACACAAAGTCCACTAAAAAGAAAAACATTTTGCTCTATGTCATATTTAGTAGGAATTACAAATTTTCACAGCTCTTCAGTCCTTTTTCTTATTTGTCCGATTATTTCTTTACATTTATTTATCAAGGTAATGATGATGTTAAAATCCACAGGTTAATATACAGAAAGTCTATGGATGTCCATTTATGGCACTGCAATGTAAAATATTTCCTGGTACCCAAAGTAAGAAAATCCTTTACACATATTGGCCAGTATAGATAAACAAGACAAGAGATTTAATGTGTTTTGACAGATATTCTTTTCTGCTGAATAATACTGTGGCCAACCCTGTCTGACATCTCAATTAAAAGGATTTAAGTTCATAGACAGCTCTCCCCCTGTGGCTAATTTATGTCTGCATTCCTGACTTAAGGTTATTAAATATAATAAGCAAGATAAGATACAGCAGATATGGAAACCGTTTGTTTCAGCTGATTTATTTTCTTGTTTTTTTCCGGCACAGATGGGCAGAAAAGGAAAAAGTCACTGAGAAGGAAGTTGGATTCCCTAGCAAAAGAGAAAAGTAAAGACAAAGGTATGGCAAGTTCTTTTAACACACACTCACAGGGTTTTCTCTCTCTTTCAGTCTCTCTTTGTCATGACCCCAAACATCTCACTGTGCTGCCAGTGAGACAGAGGGGCAGTGTGTGGTCTCCACCCCTCAGGCAGGTGAACAGGGAGGACATAAAATAGTTTTTATTTACTGGGATTCAGTAGTTTAAATTTAGTTTAGTGGAGGAACTCCTAGTAAGGGAACTGTTGTTGAGAAGCAGCCATGCTGCCGCACCAAACAAAGCATATTTGGCAGAGAGAGAAAAGAAGCTGAGACAAGAACTGGGGATGGAGGGGCAGGAGATAAAATAAAATGGGCTTCTCGTCAAATTTGTGAGAGTGTGGGTGCTGATCACACACATACACAAGTTGTATATGGCCATTTCACATCGCCTGTGTCGTCAACCTTTTATTTAGTATTTAGTGGTCCAACAAGTGGATAGAACAGCTGTCAAGTTCAGAGTTTTCTTTTGGAATGTCACAGCTGTGTGGTCTGAAGATAATGCGCATTCTTTGGCCAATCATAACCAGGCACAGTCTGTGACAGCTGTGGCAACTGGGAACATACAGGCTAATTATACTGGATGAGAAGAAATGCATTTGAAGATACAGTGAGTTATGTGTTAAGTAAGACTTATGACAGGTTTAAACGGAGTTTAAACTTAGTGTGCGTGGGTTTCCCTCCAATATGTGTCTGGCTCTACAGCTCCACAGTGCAGATGGCTCAGATGTACCTGTGGTCTCAACTACCAAAGGGATTTTAATTTCTCTTGGGGCCCCTGGATTACAGCCTCGCCTTTCACTTTAAAGCGGGATCAGTGTTTTTATTTTGCAAAAGAAACAGAGAAAAGGAAAATGCTGCACACAATCTATATTTGCAATTGAGGTTTAACAGCTGTTCTAATCTCCGCTGAGATGAATTTTCACCTCATCTAGTGTCACTCAAGTTGTCAGTTTAAAACAATTACTAACTAGTCTTTTAAATCCTTTTTGGCACATTCCCCGTATTGTCCTGTGAGCTAAACCCCAGTGATCTGTGTGTGTTACAACCAAATATTTGTGTATTTATACATTTTCTGAGGCTGTGAGGGGACGTTCTGCATGAATTGGAACACACCCAGGTAATATAAACACATTACATGGACCTGAATAAGAAACAGTACAAAGAAAAATGAGACTATTGCTCCTAATATGCTGTATGCCTGGGAAATTTAGATGTATGAAATCTGACATGGCTGGGTACATGTGGTCTGGCTGTGCACACACTGTGAAGTGCTATGCTTTATGCTGGCAAAGCCCAATAAATTATGTGATCCAGATTGTGTATATGCACATGTCTGTATGTGTGGTTTACATAAGCCCAGTTAATGCTGTGAGGCTACAGACCAAATTGGTTGTGTCACACTCTTGCACTCTTAGTGGTCATGTTGTTCGTGAACCACAGCCCTCCACTTCTGCTTGTGGAATGCATTTTGCTTTCTCTTCTGTCTTCCTTTGCCTCTTTCCACACACACACTTCAACCGAACAGCTGGACTGATTTTTCTCAGCTGTTGGCTCAGGCCTTTGAGATTATGTATAATTGAATATGTAGCCTGTGACTGCCCCACATATGACATCAGCTCTTTCTGCAGCGAGCCCTGTGCATATCATCAAGTGCTTGCATCCTTCAGCAGTAAAACACAAACTAGCATCAGAAACAAGTCCCAAGTTAATTGCTGGTTTTGTTTCATTTAACATTTGTTTAAACTCAATTTGTCTCCTGCAGCCACTTGCCAAAACAAACTCCATTCTGCCTCTTGCCATACTTCAAAACTAGGCCAAATGGAAAAAAGGAATAAGGACTAGCTTGATAACATGATAGCTGTACAATATGCATGAGTGCTGAGCAGCCTCTAAAAGGATACATGGAGAATATGACATTGCTTGTGGGTTGGAGTCATCAGAGTTGTGTTATTTTAGTCAAAGGCACCAGAATTAGTGGTTTTGCGTAGCCTGACTTTTTCATCATTCTTTCTGTGATGTTTTATTTTGGAAAACAGCTGTAGTACCGTAGTAATCCTCTAAAAGTTTTGACTGACATAGTAAAGATGTGTTGTGTCTAAACAGTTATTTTTGGATGTTGCTAATAAAACTTTATTTTTCTTTTTTCTTCTCCCTTTCTCTCTCCTCCACCTCCTCTTTTCTGCCTTATCTCCCCCCTTTTTTAACAGAATGCACACCCCAGGCTTTCAGTATACCCCTCTCCCAGGTCATTGCTAATGACAGAACACACAGGCAGCGGCAGGACAGCTATCGTCAGGACCCTCCACAGCGCGAGGAGCACAAGGACTCCTCTGACCTTGTCTCATCCATTTTACAGGTCTGTAGATTCATCTATAAACTCATCTACATGCCTGTCCCTGTGTTGAGGTAATACTATTTTTTTCAGGAATGTTTAGGCACATATGTCATGGAGAGTGGAGAATACAGAACAAGTCAAATTATCCCAAAGCCAAATGTAACTTCTGAATGCTCTCATGCAGTTTGCCACCAAGCGGTCGTCCAATAAGGAGCTATCCAGCAGTAACTCCTCACTCAGTTCCACATCAGAGACAGCCAATGAATCAACATCACCCAACACCCCTGAAGCTGCACCACGAGCACGCAGGAGGGTGAGACACAGTAATAAAATTCATTGCAGTCTGAACTGCATGGCACAGATGCGGTTTTTGTGTTTTTGTCACGAGTTTGTTTGAATCAAATGCACGTTCATTTTATCCTCCAGGGAGGCATGTCAGTGGACTCCATCACGGACCTGGACGACAACCAGTCCCGCCTGCTCGAGGCTCTGCAGCTCTCTCTGCCAGCCGAAACACAGAATAAAAAGGAGAAGCACCGGGACAAAAGGCTGAGTCTAAATCCCATCTACCGTCAGGTGCCCCGGGTGGTTGACAGCTGCTGTCAGCACATCGAGAAATACGGTGAGCAACAACTCTACCACCGTAGCTATCACATACAGCATGCACATTCAGTCACTACCACAGGTGCTACACAAATCAGTGAGTTTCCTTTCTTCCTCTAATCAGGTCTACAGACTGTGGGGATCTTTAGAGTGGGAAGCTCCAAGAAGAGAGTCCGGCAGGTGGGTGTTGCTCCTCAGTTTGACAAAATTGAGGGTGTATTTTCATAATAAAAGCTTTCAGTGAGCCCTTGTGCCCTTTATCACAGCATCCACTCATATTTCATTGTGCATCATTTGCATCCACAGATAGAACACAGCACCATACCACAAAACAAAGGAAATTATTTGCATGTGAAATGTTCTTTCACACCTTCTTCACCACCTATGAAAGGCAACAGCAATAAACAAAACCCCTTCTCTAAGAATAGACAGTGTGAGGTCCAACACATTGCACAAAATGTGGTGTTCATGATAACAATGCTTCATCTGTTGCATTTGCCATCTTAATATAAACAAGAGCCTAACACACATGTGCAAAGTCAGCTTTTAAATACCACCTCATTTTCCTTTTCTATAGTGGCAAGAAATTATTACACTTTTGTGTAGCCTATTTAATGTGTCTAAATTCAACCCTAATGTTGAGTCTAGTGTCCTTGAGAAGCTCGACGTTCTTTAAGACATCTTTCTGTTTCCTAGTTAATTCAGCTGTCACCTACTAGCAGCATTCATAAAAGGTTATAGTATATACTGTCCTGTATATAGTAATGTGTTAGCTGTGGTTAGCTCGGCCAGTTTACGTATGGTTATAATGCCTCTGTTATTATAAACTCACTAGCTAAATTTAACAGTTTATATTCACACATTCAAATTCAATTCAGTTCAAATTTTATTTATATAGCGCCAAATCACCACAGAAGTAATCTCAGGACACTTTACAAGGTTAGGTCTAGACCTTACTATTATCACTGTTACTTTAGAGGAAAACAAATCCCCCTTGAGCATTTGGTGACAGTGGGGAGGAAAAACTCCCTTTAATGGTAGAAACCTCCGACAGACCCCGGCTCTTGGTGGGCGGCCTTCTGCCTCGACCGGTTGGGGTGAGTGGATAGAGGAGAGAGAAAAAAGAAAAGCAACAAGACACAACAAACAACAACAAACATCTGTGTATTATGTGCAACAAGTGTAAATAGAGGTCATTCAAATGTCAAATGCCAGAGATATGAATCTACACTAGTAAAACTAGTTTGAGCACACACTCTACCATGGCTTTTAGAGGACCAACAGGAAGTGAGCGCGTGTGCACTATCTAGAATATAATGTCCATTGTTATATGCACAGGATGTTTCTGACCCC
>NW_018127896.1:5096733-5097787 GCF_001952655.1 Monopterus albus | reverse complement strand
GCTCTGCTGAAAGAGTTCCTCAGGGACATGCCTGACCCTCTCCTCACCAAGGAGCTCTACACAGCCTTCATCAACACAACATGTTAGCTTCAACATCCCTTTTCCCTTCTGCCTCACTTTGATTGTCCATTCTCCTCTAATTCCTTCCTCCTGCTTCTTTTTTCTGCATTTTTCCTTTCTTAACAAATCCATCCTAATATGTGCATTGCAGTGTTGGACCCAGATGAGCAGCAAAATGTTACTCAGCTACTGGTCTACCTACTCCCAGCATGCAACAGTGACACACTCCATCGTCTCCTGGAGTTTCTGTCCACTGTAGCCAACCACGCCCACAATGGACAAGACAAGGATGGCCAGGAAGTGAGTGCCAGTTTTTACTCAACAAGAAATAAAACTAAAACCAACCAACCAAATAAACAAAACAATCAAATCAACCAATTATTCTGAGTGGAAAATAACACAGGAGAAAAAAGAAAACATCCAAATGTAGCTGCTTTTAGTTGGGTGCAAACAGCACATGGGCGGGTTGCTCTACAGGCTGTTTTCTGTTTCCACCTCATTTGGAGAAAATTAACAACTTAGTGATAGGAAACAGTTTGTGTGGTTGGTATGTACACATGCTGTGTTTCTTTGTGCCCGTCAAGCCTGCAACAGCATAAGGGTTGATGTAAGAAAGCCAAACAGCTTCTTGCTGATTATCACATCCATCACTTAACCCAGATCTGACCTCTGGAAGGCTGGAGCAATTCAGCTTTGCTACTCATTGTCAGTGTACAAGGAAACAAGTAGTCCCACCTTAACGTGGCTCCCACCTTCCTCAAGCAATAGGAGTGGCTTGCATGAGGGTATGTAACATTTTTAATTTGTTCTAGGTTCCTTAGATCTAAATAAAGGAAAGCTGAATGTTACAGCATACAATGATTAGACAACAGCACACAACAGTTTGGGAAAGGCCCTTTCCTGTTTCAGCATGACAACGCCTTTCATGCACAAAGCGAGGTTCATAAAAAAAAGCTGTTTTCCCAGTTCGGGGTGGAAGAATCACTCAGAGCTT
>NW_018127896.1:5056669-5096695 GCF_001952655.1 Monopterus albus | reverse complement strand
TGTATCACAGTGCCCATCTTCACTAACTCATGACTCATGAATGTGCATGTGTTAGAAGAGAAAGTTTCTGTTTTAGTGTCTCTGCATGTGCGTGGGTATAAATCTCACAACTTTGTGCAAGGGGGTGTGTGTGTTGTTAAAGTGTACTGTATGTGTGAAAGAGAAGCATAAAGTGTTTTGGCATGCTCGTGTGCACAGAAGGAAGTGTGTTTTGGTGTTTCTTTGTGTATACATGGGAGTCAAATAATGATGTGTGTGTTTTTAATTACATGACTTCATGGCTCTAGTATCTGTATCTGAGAGTGTGACAGGAAGTCGGACCCTTTCACATTCGGTCTGGAAAAACACATCAATGCTTTTGGCTACTTGTAGCTCCCATCTCTCCTTTGGGACTGGGAGCAGAAAAGGAGGAAACTGGGAAAGAACCAGAAAAATGAATTTATCACAGTATAGACGCCATCCTAGCAGACACAGAGGCAGCTGTCATACACTCTTAACACTTTTAGTGTTAAAAGCAGCTAAAGGATTCAACTGTGTGTTTTTGACTCAACTCCCTGATAGGAGGCAGGTTTGAAAATGACACTTTATCCAAAGTCCATACAGGTATAAAAGAAAGCCACATGAAGGTGTTTTCAACATAAATAGAAAGACACGTTCCAGTTTTTAAGGGAGCTTCATTTTTGTTTACTTAATTTAAATCAGAAGGGTCATTTTATTCTAATTACAGATCACGGGGAACAAGATGACATCTTTGAACCTGGCCACCATCTTTGGCCCCAACTTACTCCACAAGCAAAAGAGCTCAGACAAGGAGTTCAGCGTCCAGAGCTCTGCCAGAGCTGAGGAGAGCACGGCTGTCATCGCTGTGCTACAGAGGATGATCGCCAGCTACCAAACCCTTTTCATGGTCAGTATTTGAGCTTGTGTGTTTCTAACATACAACCATACTTCCTTCTTCCATTCTTCTGCCCCTCTACTAAATACACAGTCACATTCAGTCATGTACACATTTCTTCTTACATCCAAGTGTATATTTAAAGTATCCAATCCCCATGGCTTAGCAGATGATGGCTGTGTCTTAATCAGTGATGAATGAATGGTCAGACACACCTAAATTCATGTGAGAATAAATATAAGAAATACAACGAGAACGTAAAACCTTTGTAGTTAGCTGGCAATGAACATCATGAACTCCAAATACTTGAACTTGTTCTTTCCAAAATAAAAGCAGAAAATTCAGGCATGAAATCCTTCATGTGGTGCCAGAATAGGTCCTGATTTTGCACAATTACTGCCTCATCAGTTGCTTTAGCGCTTTTCTTGTCATGGGATGTTCAAACAGTGCAGACAATCATTTCAGATCCAAAACCGTAAACCATAATATTGTGTAAACTGTCACTGAGGGTTGCATTGATGTCGTAAGCCAGTGAAGAGCTATTAATTGCATATTATGAGGTGGAACTGACTTGCTCAGTCTCAGCGTATAAAAATATTTGTAGGCAGATCGAGTTCTATGAATGGCATCTGAATGTTGTTTCATAACCTTCTTATGTCTGAATTGGTTGTACAGTAGATCTGGTAAATTTGACTTGAATCATTCATTCATGTTTTGGCAGTGCACCATATGTATGACAAGAATAAAATTCAGTCAATTATCTAAGGATCACTTCACAAAAAACATTGTAACTGAAGTCAACCAAACAGGCTTTCAGCTTTCTTACTGTGTCATCCCACTGCATTGAGAGTGGGCCCTTGATCAAGCAGGAGAAACCTTATTTCTTTCTGTTTTTCAAAAGGAATAAGCCAAAACGTGCCATCTTTTAATGAAATCAAGACAAATGAGATCCATGCACCTTAATGTTGAGGCAGGCTTCTTGTTTATTAGATGGAACGGTATGGTGAAGAACACTATAATGTCACATGGTCAGCTCCATGTAATTTATGTTCATACAAGCAAATACACAGTAGTATATTGAATGGTATAATCTAACATATGTAGGCAACATAACAGGCACAGGCCTCTAAATAGAAAACAATGTTATTTACTTATTCATGTCATTCACGTTGTTGTGCTAGGTGCCTCCTGATCTGCAAAATGAGGTTTTGATGAGTCTGATGGAGACTGATCCAGATGTGGTGGACTACCTTCTGAGGAGAAAAGCATCACAGTGAGACACTCACACACAGAGCAGGTGATTTTGTGTCTCTTTTCTTCTTTTTCATCCACAGTTTGTTTTCCACAGGAGTCCTGACCTGTTGCAGTCAGAGGAGCCCTTCACCCTGAGTGAGCGCCGTTCCTCCAGCGACTCCAACAAGGCATCCAGTGGGGAAGTGTCCCCATATGACAACAATTCTCCAGTTCCCAGCGAGCGGAGAGGAGAACCAGGGAGCCCAGGCAGCGAGCAGCTCTTTCGTGTCCCAGAGCACTACACTGTGGTGGGGCAAGTGGCTAGCTGGAGCAGAGAGCCTGGAGCTGACACTTGGCTTACCAAAGGTGAGCTGGACAGTGCTTATAATACTCAGCTTTCTTGGGTCTGAATATTAACCAGTTTTTCAATTTTTTGGCTTTTGATTTTCATAGAGGCAAGTCTGTTTGTTTACTGTGTAACTGAGTATGGAGAGGACTTTGACCTCTCTTTTGCTTCCTTCAGACTCTATATCGGAGGAGCATGCTAACATTTGGGGGACATGGCACACTACACTGAAACCAATACATAAGGACCAAACACACACAGGTAAACAGTTTAAAACCTCTGCTAATTTTGTTCTTGAATGCAGCAGAGCAAGTGTGTGCCTGGCACCTGATGCTGGTTATTAATCATCTGGCGCGCACAAAGATCCAATCTGCAAGCCTTTGAAATCACATTTTCCTCTGTGGTTTTCACTGCTCATTATCAGAAACTAGATTCCTTCTAGTTTTGTCATTAATTTTTGTCATCTAATTAGCTGCTAGTTTACACGTGTGCTGCCAGGGGCATTCAACTAATTAACTAGCTGGTAAGACAGAACTGAACAGGTGTAAAAATTATTATATCTTTAAAACAGCAAACTCTACATAAATGAGGCTGTAATTAAATTTACCTTCCATAAATAAAATGAACAACAAATTAATCACTATGTTATGTTTTTACTTGTGTTTTCATAAAGTATGCAACAGACCTCCCAAAGGATGTGTTGGGGCCTTTCTTTGTACACATTATAACCAGCACCGACTAGTGTTATTCATTAAACAGTAATTAATTTCACTGATGGAGTTGATGTGCTGTTTCTAGGTTCCCATGGCAACATGTCAGAGGGAAGCTCCCGCAGCTCACAGGAAGGTCTCGATGGACTCCATGGTGACAGCAGACAGCAGGCGAGTCTACCACGGACTAAGACAGCGCTCGGCAACGTAGAGTGCAGACCCCACCCCCCAGTCACCAGAGTGTGCACCAGCCCTCATGCTGGGACGGGACGACCACGCCTGCATCTAAACATCAACCCCTCTGTGACGTCACACCACAACAGCACGCAGGGCCTCCAGCGAACAAGTAGACACAGAGTTAACCTGAGCTCCAGATCTCCAGGCAGGGTGAACACCGGTGACAGCAGCCCTGCTGTGCCTAACGACGGCCGCTCTCCTCCCCCTTATAACGCTCATCATCGACTGGCTATTTCACAAAGTTCGCCTCAGCTCGCAACAGGTCAACAACCCCATGTGCAGCGCGGGAGGCCGACTGCAGCGCAGATTAACTCAGCCTCAACAACAGAGGCTCAAATGGTGCCACAGAGCCCAGAGTGGCAGGAATGGCAGAGGGACCGGTGGCAGATCTGGCAACTGCTATCCTCAGACAATGCCGACACGCTGCCTGAAACGCTGGTGTGATTTCAGACCATGAACTCCAGCTCTCTAGGGATTCTTCTCTGCTAGCCAACCAACAGCATGATCAGTCCCTTCCCACTGACAATCACTCCTCATCCTCATATCTTCTCTTGACCTGCCTTTCATCCATGGAGTCCATCCTTTTCATGAACCTTCTGTGCTTCTTTTAGCGCCTTGGTGTTGTTGTTTACATGTGCAGCTCCTTCCTTCTGCAGACTTTTACATCCAAGAGCCACTAGTACTTTTTGTTTAAGGATGGATGTTGAAACGTTGCTTCTGTTCCTAGCCAGTATGCTTTGCTCATAGTGACATCTTGAGTCGGCAGCATTAAAAATGCCCTCGGCAAATACCTCAAAAAACTATTCTTCCACAATGCTTCAGAATGTTACCATGACCAGAGTTTGTCCTGAGTGAACTCGTTCTTCTTGCCTCAACAGAGAATTATAGGAAATCAACATTTGTTTGTTATTTTGCAATTTCCTATTTGTGTTTTTTTTTTTACATTTTGATGGTGTACACATTAGTAACTGCTGCTAAATGTAAACGTTGTGTGTATTGTCAATGTAATTCAGCCACCTTTTTTTGAAAGATCAAATTTTGATTTACTTTTCATTATGTTTGACTATATATATGAACAAACCATTGACGTACATACAATGTATATGTAAATTGATATGTAAAGTATATCATTTGACAATCCACCTAAAAGTAAATCAGTTCTTTAACCAGCAGTCTAAATGTTGGTGTTTGTCAGACTGCTGTTTTCTGTCTTTAATATTGAATGTAAAATGCTTCACTTAGGGCAAAATGCTTGGACCTAATTGTAAAGCACTTGTCTGTAAGTCTGCTTATATGTGCTCTTGTCACCTGCTGCAGGAATAATGTGCCAAAGTTTCCTTTTTTACGTCATGATATTTATCATACAGTTGTGTTCATTTCATCCACTTGTTCATTTTTAAGGCTCAAGAGCTTGTAACATCATTAGGTTAGGTGTTAGTCAGTTTGTCAGGAATTACTGCATAGAGGTACAGAACTAAGAAGACTCATTTTGACACACACACACACACACACACACACACACAAGCCTTAGAAGCCTACATAATTTATATCCAAAATGGTTTTTAATAGTGTGTGTCTACAAATACTACAATGTAACAAAAATCATGCCAATGTAAGAGCCAGCTTTAGGGTAGGATTGGATATATGCCAATTAGTGTTTCCAAAAAAGTCTTGGCTTTTTAAGATTATGTCAGGAAGGCTCTAAGAATTTAAAGAATCAAGAGAATGGTGTCAAGTTAAAAGTCCTAATTTATTGTACAAAATATTTGCTCTCATATATTTTATGTAACAAAGTCTGTCCATCTGCTCATCAAAGACTGTTAAAACACAATTTGTTTTAAATAATATTTGACCTAAATCTGGATACATTAACTAGGGTCTGAAACTTAATCCCCAGTGTTCATGGTTCAGGTTCATTATAAATAATATTGGTTGAATTTGCACTAAAAGTATGCATTTTGCTAAAATCATAGCACGATCAAAGAACAACTGAAATAAGCTTTACAATCCACTGACCAAGGATCAACATCAGATACATACAGAATATGATGGTATCAGCAGTAAAGGATTTCTAAAAGGCACTGTGACTGATCCACTTTATTATACCTCTCGTGCTAGGCTGATTACTCCAGCTGGCTGCAGACTCATTAGCTGTCTAAAAGGTTTGATTCATTTTTCTAGTTATCATCAAAATCCAAGTTTACATGAACCAGCAGCAGTCCAGCTGAGGTGCTGAAAAACATAAAAAACTTCAAACACAGTGTTGTTGCAAATCCATGTGGAATATACTTTTTGAATATACCCACAAGTCCAGGCCCTCTCAAATGTGACAGACAGTGGGTATTTGCTGGCAAATATTTCACATTTCATGAAGTGATAGGATATCTGCTGATATGAAACCACTTTAGAATTAAATGTGGAAACACTATATTTAATTTGCTGTCTTCTTATGTTGTCTTTAATTTGTTTGTCACTTGTAAGTTGCTTTGAGGAGACAATGGACACAAAAAGGAGGACGGTGGTGGTTAGGGTTATGGCTCCATCTACTGTCAGGCCATGTGCATTAGCATGCTGCTGCTTGCCACTGTTTCCATGGGATCTATCTGTGCTCAAATTTAGAATCAAATCTTGTGATTAGAAGCACCTTTTGTGAAAATAAATACATTTGTGTGAGGAAATACAAATGCCACAGGTCTTGCTCTTAAAAGTGTGACTTTCTGTATTACTTTATTTTCTGTTGAATGTTGCAATACTTCAAAACAATATAACATTTTTATTCAAGAAGGAAAAATAAGAAAAAAAGGAGTGAATAATCCTAATGGTCCTATCTTTGTGTCCCAAAACCAAGGCCGTATTTGTCTTGTTAATTTCACTATAAAACTTAGTGTGCTGGTGTTTATGTGGCTATTTCAGTGGGGTTTACTGGGTCCAAGTTGTAATGGAATGTCTGGTAATTGCTTTTGTACTGCGTGTCATTATCAATATGCTACAGTGGAATTAAACACGATAAATTTTACACCAGCTGTGGTGGTCAGTGCTTTGGAAACATGGCTGATCCTGTCTGGAAACAGCACAAAACAACAATAATGTCAAAACAGAATCTAGTATCACATGCCTCAGTATAACAAATATACAGTAACATACAAAATACTGCACTGTGTGAAGTCAGGTGGTGTTTCCATGTGAGACGTACAGTATGTCAGTAGAGTATGATTAAGAGATCCTGAAGTCAGCCTATCACCTCCACCACAATGTACAGTGTACGAGTATAGGAAGCATGTTTTGATGCTACAACATCTCTAAGATTTTAGGAGTAGCATATGGCTTGTCTTTCTTATTTTGGCAGATTTTGCCTTCAAGGGACAGTCAAAGTGAGCTATAAGGACTTCTGATTAAGAGTTTGACACAAGAAGGGGAGATCCACCCATTCAGGCTCCTAAACCAGCCAGCAGAACAGTGACAAAAGTAGCATGAGCCAGGAGGTTTGAGACAAAGGTGTCATCCTTATTGGCAGCTGTGCTTCTGGCTTGATATGCAAAGACACAACAGAAGCAGAAAACACAAGATTGTAAGTCAGCTGTAAATGTCAAAGTGAGGCACAAGGAGGCAGTTTTAAAGTATCACCTTCAAAAACATGATGGAGCAGAGAAGTGGTTGGACTATAGAGTGTAGACCCCTTATTACACCTAAAAAATGCACGTGTGGGAGTGAAGTGGTCCAAAGAATAGAGGCCGTGGTCTAGTGAGCAGTGGAAAAATATCAGATGGCTGGATGAATCATCTTTTGAAAAGACAAGTCATCTGTCTGGGAGTTAGTTTCCCATAGAAAACATGTCTGGTTGTTCTGCTAACCACTTGTAAGAAAAGGTGCACACTAAAAAACACAAAGCTATTCTCTCTCTGTGATTTGATTTGGGGATTACCAGGATGAAAACTACACCAGAAACTGTTGATTATTTGGCAGCTTAAGGGAGCTTTTATTTATTTATTTATTTATTGAGCAAATGTTCCTAATTAAATTTGACTGCAAGGATGGAAAAAAAGTCATCTGGAATAATTTCCAGTTCACAGAGCTTAATTGTGTGAAGGATTACCAAAATGTTGAATGTAATGCCCCAGTCTTTTCCCTAGAGGTCAGTACAAAGCCTCAAATATTTGAAGCAGATACACAAGTTTGACATACTGAATCTTTCAAAGCCAACTGAACAAAACATACTTTTTCTTCACTATATAACCTGAACCACAATTGAGTAACAAAATTACTTTCTGAATGTGACAAAGGAGGTAGGTAAAAGAAGAGAACTAAATGTGAGACCAGTTGTTTAATGGTTTTGTGATGAGAGAGCGAAAAGAAAAGGGAATGGGGTAAAAAGAAGAGATTGAAAAGATATCATGGCTTTCGGTTTCAATTCCCCTTCGCCCAGCCTGATAGCATATTAAATCACCTTCCCTAGCACCACAGAATTAGAATTAACTGCTAGTGCATCATGAGACATATTGGAAAAAGTAATGGATGAGCATTTAAGTGTCTAATTCTGTGTGAGGAGACAGAGACACACATGAGCTAATAATTGAATTAAAGACAATGTGCAGTATGAATATAAGCTTTCTCTCACCACTTGTAATAAACTTGGGGAAAAAATCTGAATAAAGGTAATTTAACTATTCTCAACAGCCTATCAAGAGTTTGGATCAACTCTCACAAAGTCTGCAGAACTTTGGAGAGTAATCTGTTCTTGCATCTCACAATCAGACACAGACTCTTCTACTCACAACCTGAGGACCTTTAATAGTAGTTTATCGGCCATCTCCATCCACTTAGCTCTGCTCCTTCTAATCCAAGGAAATGCCCTCTCATTCCAGTGTCCATCCCTCACAACACCAATTAAAGTTTTAGCTATTATGTGCCAGTGATGCTTGAAATGAGCATGTCATGTTTTTCTCAAGGAGGTTCTGATTAATTGTGATCAGTCAAGGCACAGAGGCAGTTTGTTTCAGATAATGTGCCTTTTCTGTTTTCTTTCGTCTCCTTTTTGTTGACTTTTGGAAGGCATCCTCATTTTAGATAAAATGTTGTGGAGCATGACAGCAAAACAAAGCTGCTTTATTTCAGTGGATAATGACTTGGCCCTGAGTAACAATATCCAGTTGGCCAAGCTTAAAGACAATTTGCCAGTAAAATACACATGCACAAATAGGTATGCATGAACTCATCCACACAGACACTTGTAAATGCTCAACACCCCATTCCTGGAGGGAGTTAAGAATTCATGCATGCCAGTAAACAAAATGTGGAGTTTGTTTTATCACATTTCAAAAGGGGCATGTGAGGTGTTGTCCGTGTTTTATGAGGACAGTTTGAGCAGCACATGCACAATATCTTTTCTTTTGCCTTCACTCACAGAAACACATGGTGACAAACACATCCTGAAAGGAATTCAATCCCACAAGGTCCTCATTAGCAGGCCCAGTTGGTTCATTCTCATCATGTGTCTTATGGTCCAAAAACTGGCCTGAAGACAGAAATAATAGAGAAAGAAAGAAAAAAGGTTCTGAACTGAATTAACCCATCTGTAAATCACTGATGAATAAAACACATCATGGCAAACAAAAAAGGCTCACTACATATTTGCGTACATACATTTTCAATCACATATGCCACCTTAAAAGTCAAGTCAAGATTTTTATTTGCCTTTTATGCATAAACAGACAGTCTAGGCATATAGGAATTCTTGTGCAGCTCTCCTCTGGAGTCAGGAAAGCACTCTAAGATTACACAGTTCCACCAAGGCTGCACTTTTTTGGAAATTCAAATGAAAACACTGAGCGTAAAACTGCTCTTAGTGATAAACAACTGTGGGAATTATGCCAGTTTTCTTCCATTCAGCTAAGAGCTTAGTTCATGAGAAAATTACAAAAATGTTACCAGATGCCTCCTCACTTTGTTTTAAACAAGTTTGCTGATATTCTGAAATGTTCTGAAAGACCAATGCAACACTTTTATTTCCCTATGTTGTAGCATACAGCCCCAAGGCAACTGGTTCTTTGTTCCACATAACAAAATGGTCACAAACAAATTCAAGCCAATTCATAGTTGGTTTTGGGCTATTTATGAGATTTGTTGGCTTTAAAGAAAGAAAAAATGTTGCTGACCTTGAAAAATCTAAACTATTTAAATTCATATATCTGCACAAAAACTCATCACATTGCCCATGAGCTACAGCTTAATGCTCAGCCAGATTTCATAAAAATCTGCCACCTACGGTAGCTTTTGAGTGTCACCTCGACATACTTTGCTTCTGTGGGTGCAACATAACTGAGAAATTAGAGAAACTGTCCAAAATGTCTGCTAGAACTGACAACTTGTACTCCATATATCCATTAACAGCAACTTTCTGTTGTAGACAGAAAAGGCTCCAAAAACCGTGAAACTATGATTTGATGAAGACATTTCTATGTCTGTTTTTCCGAAGCGCAGAAGACTCAAGATGACACAGTGGCACCAAATGTCACAGCAACTTAAAAGACAAAGGAAAAATTATCAGTAAAAATAGACCATCTAGTATATGTGGTGTTAGACCTTATGTACTGAAACTGTAGCTGCTGTAAGGACCAGCAGACCTGTGTGTTCATTCATGAGAGTGACCACTGTAGCTCCAATATATGACAGAAGGGCACTCTCCAACCAGCCGTGATAAATACCAATCCACCCTGGAGGAGAAATGCACAGGCATGCCATACACATGTTTGCACACACATGAACACTCAAACACACAGCCACTCTCAGGAGCTTATAACTATAAAAAGCAATGGGCCAATCCACTGATACCGTGGTCCAGTTCTATTATCCTGACAGATAAACTGCCACAGTCAAGTTGTAATTTTCAGTCAACTGGATTTCTAATAAGGTGACTTCATTGTTTTCTGAGGTGGCAAGTGAAGGTCTGGCTTGCAGAGAAAGGCAACCTATACCTATACAACCTTAAGGGGGCAAAAAGCCTCAAAAACTGGTCATGTAGCTGCATGAGCACTTCTCTCTGAAGGGCCCCCCATATAGTGAAAAAAATGAATAAAAAATCAACAGCAAGCATATCACTCCGTTCTCTCTCAGACCTCCTTCTGTAACGACCAGGCTGGTAGAAAACCAACAATGTGAATGGCGGACTCTATTATAAGGCCAGGCGAGCTAGTTTCCTGTTGGTAGGGCACAGGAGACACAGACACTACAACAGTCCAAGAGACAATCCAAATCCAAAAACAGTCCTGGTTCAATGCCGGCAAACACTAACGTCCGAGGGATACAAAAACGGGTGGTCAAAGAAGCCGGTCCAAAGGTCGATACACAGATACACATACAGCAATCAGGAGGGCTAGGCAGAAATTGGTGGTCAGAACTATCCAGGGTCAGAATCAAAATCACAGGTAACGAGAGAAATGCTGGAAACTCTGTACGTACGTCAAATGGGCACAAGTGCAAAAGAAGGAAGAAAAAAATGATAATACTGTGTACAGCCCTTCTAAACGTTCCAGTACATGCAGGGCAAAAGTAGAATTTTGACCAGTCATTCAAAAGTAATGGTAAGGTAAACGTCAGATTAAACTTAAAATATTTTTATTTTAAGGATATCTTAAAGGCCTTTATATACTCTCAGCTCTGAAGCATGCCAGATTGTATGATGCCTAGTAGTACCAACATATACTTTAAGGCACATGTGAAGGACACCACAGTGAAACTCTTCATTCCTTTAAGCCTGTAATTCACTCCAAATCCTGTATATGTGTGTGCCTGGTTATTCAGAGTGTATATAGAGCAAACGTGTTGTTAGTCATTCATACATTGAATGAATTATAGTACCTGAATAAAACATCTGAATATGAAAAGTTCACTTTGGGGCTGTTAAATTAGTCAGTGCAGTTAGCACAGTTTAAATGTGCGGTGGTGTGAATGAGCAGGAGCATCATTTATAAGCCTTAAATTAGACCTTAAAAGGCTTCTAACTTTCATGTATGCATGAGTTAAGCGGTCAGTTCTACTAACATTAAAATTCCTCTGAAAACATCTGGGGGGTTAGTTAGCTTGAGCCACTAGTGCTGTCACAGATTTCCCACTTCACTTCAAGCCAACATGATGCATCACTGATGTGAGCAAGACTGGCACTAGTTATGGTGATGCTATTTATAGTATGACCAAATAAATGCACTGAGGTGTGTGTGTGTGTTTGGTGATACAGTATGTGCTCTTAGATTTCTTTTAGCAATGTCTTGGTCTGCTGTGAAAAATGTCTGGCAGGCAAATTATCATAAACTCCAAAAGGACCTTTTGAAAATCTCAGTGCACCAGTCATCCAAGTACACTTTTAATGGCTGAACTCTGAAATGTGCTTGGCAGCTGGTTGCTGATGAACCCTCCTCAGTGCTGCACTGTGTGGACAGCTGTGATAATGAATAGATCTCTCTGTAGTTAGTCTCTGGCTGATCATCACAGCTGACCATTTGGCTTCTATTCATGCCACCTACTGCAGTACAACCAACCAAACAGGGCTGCACTGAGGTCACTTCACCTCTTTTTCATCTGCTGGTGTTAACAGCTGGAGACAGTCAAACAGAAAGGAAGCAGGGATTGCTCCCATGTTCTTCATGATTCACGTTTGGTTAGTTGGACTCATTTTCTGATAAACATTTGTAATTTTCCCCCGAAAAGCTGCAGCACCCAGATATTACTATAACCAGAACACACTGTCTAAAATCCAAATAGTCTATTATAGTTCTGCAACTGCATGGCAAAATCTGTGACTGAACCAATCTGAGTTTGAGACATTCAGAGACACTTGAGCAATTAAAAGCCTGGCTAGGCTTGACTTTTTCATGTTGCATTGTAAGATCAGTTTTGTTTAGTTCAGACTTAAAACTACATTCTGACACCTCTCCAGTTACAAAATCCTCCTCTGGTGTCTTTCTCAATACTCTTTAAAGTCACTTTGAATTATTCGATTGACATCCAATGCCCTCACTCGCTTATAATCAAAGCACAATCAGCTCCACAGCTAATTCAAGGTCTATTAAATGGCCAGCATCAGTAATGGTCTGGAGCAGAGATAATGCACTGATTGACGCTGAGTGAATCTCATCTCCTCTGTTAGGAACCTTTGCACGTACACAGTACTTCAAGTCCGTGCTTAATCGGACGTTATGAAAAGACATTAAGGGAAACCTACTAAAAGCCATGACGCATTAAATGTCAAGTTCATTAAAATCTGCTGCCTGTATTTGTCTAGTTTTGTAATAACTGAGTTATGCTTATTGGATACTCAAAGTTACTTAATGGTGATTTGAATACGTCTCAGTATAGACCTGTATTTAACACATTCTTGATACAATTGGATGCAAAGGCTGCCATGCAGTGTACTTTATGATGTGACCCACTGTATGTCTGAATATAGAATCACTGAAATTAATCTAGAGTGGCAAAATTCCCAGTAAAATGTTGTTTGCTTTACTCACTGACATTTAGTCAAACTAAATGGCTTTGGGCACAGTCCAACTGTCAGATATAAATGACTAACACATTATTCAGCTTGGTTAACATTATCAGGAGCAGTATGAAGTGGCTCGAGGTTCCACAGAGATTTGAGGATGGAGCAGCAGAAGTTTTGAAAGGTTTTGTTGCTTATCTGAAGTTTAGTTTGAGAAAGTTGAATCCCCTGTGTGCTCTATGTCTGAGTCAAAGAGGGGTGAATGTGTGATGGATGAATAATGCAGGTCAGGAATCTATTGTTTGGTCAAGGCCCACTCCAGCCCAGGGTGCAGCACAGAAGACTTGTGAAATATTGATTTGCCACTTAAAAGTTGCTTTGTGGCTGGTGCTTGACTTCCAGGATGTCAATGGAGATTGTCTTTGACTTTTTCTTTTCTTTTCTGGATGAACTGTAGATGCTGGGGGAACATACAAGGCACACTTCAGGTTATTGAAGGTGAGCAAGTTTCAGACCCGATTCTGGCCTCATTTTTGGCCTGAGTCATTGTAAATGTTCAGTAATCACATTTATATCAATTGCTTTATGGCACAAAAGCCTGAAAGAAATGAGAATGGTTGAGAAACATGCCAAAAGAACTATTGTTCAAGCTAGCAATCAACTAAGATCAAAACTGGCTAAACTCCATTTGGTAAAGAAGATCATGTGATACGGCTGGATGCTCCAGAACAGTGACTAAACTGATCTAATGTTGATATTATTTTCTCTATGTTGTCGGTTTTAGTCTCTGTATGGGGAGTGTTGAAAATACTGTTAATGCAGGAAATGACTGGCCTTATCCTTTAACTGTCCTCTGAGCTTGAATTTATTTAAATATTTGCCTTGCTAGAGCAGTTGGGTGCGACAAAACAGCTGTCCTCCTGCAGTCTGGACATGGACTTGCTCAGCCGGGTGAGCTAACAGGTGAGCCATTCCCATGCATGTGCACAAATGTCAAGTGGCCCTGATCACTCCAGGAGGAGCAAGGCAAAGCAAAAGGAAGAATGGTGAGGAGAGGGAACGGATGCAACTGTGGAGAATAAGTGAGATGCTGGGGGTTAAAAAAGGACGGATGACAGGACAAGAGGTAAAGAGAGCAGAAGTGATGGCAAGGCTATAATTATGGGATATGAGAACCTGGCAGCCGCTTCTGCTCTAGTTTTAGCTTGATGCTACTCTGCTCTGCTACACACCCTCACTCCTCGTCCTTCAAAGCCTGTTCTCTTCTTTTTGGATGCTTTTAAATATCCTGGTCAGGCATTCCACAGGCTGAAAAAGACAGATTTGTTGTCTTATTTTTTGTAGCACTTTTTAGGAAAATGCTGCATATTGCACTTTCTTCTGCTTCTCCTCTCCTACCCTTAAAGTTTCTTAGTCTAGTCACATAAACTTTGACATACTGTTTTGTTATAAGGCTGTAAAATGTTCAGAAGTTGTAATTTCATAATGCTAACAAGCATAAAGAGGGACAGATAGCAATGCCTAGTGAACTGTACTCATCAAATAACCGTATGGCTTGTGCTTATCTTCACTGTACGCCTGTATCTATGCTATTCCACATTATCCTCCTCCATGACATCCCCATCCACATCCACAGCCGCTGATTCTTCCCACTCTGCACCCAGTGTATCAGAAACATCAACTGTCACAAAACATTTAACAATCCAGCACATAGTTGAAGTCACCGTTGGTTTCCAGGAAGAAGTGTCTGCTTTTCTTCAGAGGAGAAACTCACTGACATTTTCACTGTCCCACAGCCAACTGGACTTATGCTCATAAAACCTGAGGAAATCACACAAAAATGCACAAGCCTGCACTAAAATTGTCCTTTGTGAGAATGTATTTAACTGATTCATACAACTAGAGTATAAGCACGGCAGACAAGTGACATGCTAATCAGAGTGGGCATATTAATATTTGATTGACAAGCTGTCATCTGTTCTCTACTTTTACCACCTTCTTTTCTGAATGTTCGCCAACCTCTACTTTTTAGTATTCCCTCTCCTCACTTTCTGACTGGAAAGAGAAAAATGATTTCTCAGGAACCAGTTAACTATAAGACACAGAAGCTTTTGGGATATGATCTCTTACTGTATATTATCCTTTGCTGTGCTGTTTTTATGCACCCTGGACATGAACTGTTTGCCCCCCTGCCCTCTGGGAGGAGATACAGGAGCTTGAAAAGCAGGACTAATAGACTTACAAACAGCTTTTATCCTTGGGCTATCCAAACTGTGAATGTTAACTGTGACAACTGTGTGTAATGATTTGATACCATCACTCAGTATTTTAATATGTATAATTAGAAGTCATCTACTGCTTTTATGTTTGTGTGGATGTGGCTATTGTTGCTGTGAGAATGAATATTTTATATTTGTATCTTTTATATTGCACTGATCAGATGTGGCACATCTAATTTTGTTGTATTCATGTACAATGACAATAAAGTAGTTTCAAGTTTTACCATGAAGGTGGCGTGGCCATAGAGATGGGAAGTCAGACTGTCTGCCAGTCTACTTTGGTTCAGTACAATGTATAAGAAACTACCAGTTTGCCACAAATACCTCCCCAGTGGATGAGCCCTAAATACTTTAGAGAGCCTCATGTGCTTGAACTAGTGCAGTGCAACGGACAGGTCAGACGTACTGTGCCAATCTGCAAAGCACAATTTATGTCAAGCGCTAATGTCCCAGTGCAGGAAGTATAGTACCTAGCACAGCAAAACATAAGGTCGTGCACAATCCAACAATTAAGGTTGGCTTTTTCTAACTTCTTCTGAGTAACAGCCATCTTTACGTACCCTTAACCACATCTGGACCATATTTTATTTGCCATAACCACAACCAAAGCCTATGACAATAAATCTGTCACTAAACACAATTTTTTTCTGGCAACATAGGTCAAATGGCCTGTTACCTAACATGAAGGACCAGATTCTGACTGAGGTTGATGTTGAATCAGAGATGTCTTAAAGTGGCCACTGATAACTCATTTGACGGTCTTCTCTGGCCCCAGCCTCTGTCCAAATTTAACTTTTTTAATTTTCTGTTGTACCTTGCACACTGCATATTACTAACCATTTTTAGATTTGTTTTGAGGAAACAAACTATCAACGCACAGATTTTTAGCTTGTTTCTCCTAGAAATAAAAGCTTTTTCCCAAAATGTCTCCTGTCCTGTTATTGGATCAAAAAGAAAGAACAATAGCTGGCAAGTGCCTTAGAAAGTGAATTTACAAGGTCAGCTAAAGTAAAATGCAGACACTGCAGTTAGAGAAGTGCAACTGAAATCAAGTTGTTTATCATCTTTTGGGCAAGAAATGAATACAGAACATTGCATCTGGAAGATGAATGGCCGCTGATCTTCAAGGCAAGTGTGTAATTTGTTTAGAGCAGTTTTACAAATGCCTCAGAATGTATGTCTTGACATTAAAACACTGCACAGCAACATAAAAATGTATATGAAAACCTCTCTCTGTATTACTGAGCAGAAGGATCCGAGAATTCAGGTAAAAGGCCTTTAAAATAATCATCAAATATGCCCTGCAGCTTGACCTAACACCTCTTCTTGTATTTTTTTAAACATTCCTTAAGATTCATAAAGATTCTGTGGGTTTGAATAGTGTTTGTCGACGCAGCATGAGATTGTATTGACTGGCTCACTGGCAAGTTAGTAAGGTTTAAGTTAAAACATTTGAACTTTGTGGCCTTGTTGCTGCCATCACGGTGCTGGATCTTTGCATTGCTTATTCATGTGGAGGTCATGTTGTCCTGACTTCTCCATGCCCTGGATATTTTTGCACTGTTTTCCTTCACTGCCACTGTAATGCAACACCACAACAGACACTGGCATTTACCCTCTGCCTCTGCTCAGTTTTCTGTGGCTTTTCCACTTGCCATATTACTCGGTATGCATCTGCCTCTTCCTTAAGCCCTCATATCCTCGGGAAATGCCTCTGGACTTTGGAACCTGTGTAGGGGGAAGGGCAAGCATGTCATGACCGCTTAATCTTCCTGCCAGTTTCTTCTGCCTAACTCCTCTGACCCTCGGACCATCTTTAATGATTCTATATGTGCTGCGCAGTAGGCAGTGAGACTCAGCTGTGAGGAGCAAACATGCAAGCTGACCTGGAAAAAGAATGCTGAAGGACTCAGCGGGTTTGTGAGCGGATGGCCGAGCTGAAAGCATTAGCAATATCTCTCCCATCAGATGAGCAGATGCTAGCCTTCACTTATAACACAATAGCTGTCCTGCAGTTTTGCCATTTTCAAGAGCTTTTTTTGTCTTTACTAAACCTATATTAGACATAAGAAGCAAAGAAGTCAGAGGACACTTACAGACCTTCATTCATTCAACCCCACAGCTCTCATTCTCATTAGATAAGGGATTGAATATTTGCAAGGCTCTGTTTTACAGGGCTATTTGCTACTGCTTCCTCCTCTGAGCGTGCGTGGTAATTTAATTAAGCCCACTGACTTTTTGAAAGGGCAACTGCTAGAACCAACACAATTATTAAAATGGGTGACTCCACTGCTCTTCGTTACTCTTTGTTCCTCTTTCCTCATTTGAGTGGCTCAGCACAATTGCCTCAAGGCGCCTGGTTTAATTTGCATTTAGAAAAGTCAAATCTGGCCTCTCCCCTGTAATTATTCATAAACTTTAAGTAAAAATAAATAGCATATTAGGAATTAAGTGGATTTCTGACAAAACCTTTCTTTTAGGGTTGATACAATCACAAGCATTATTTGCATCACAGCACATTGAAGCTTCATAGTCGATCAAATTTTGACAATATATGTTATATATGGTGTTTTATGTGAATGCTGGACTTTGTAGCATGAGCTACAATTTTCAGCTCCATGACAAGTGAAGTGCTATGAATGTGGCTTCAAAGCTCTGAGAACCTCAGGGACTCTACTGATCCTTCTGCAATGCCAGTGCATAACAGATGATGTTACTTTCAAAATGGTCGCTTCTCTTTGGGATTTCTCTCTAAAACGGAAGTTTATTAGCAGGCTGGCAGTGGCTCATTGATGGCTCAGGGGTCCCATAGGACAGTTCAAAGTGTAATGAGGTTAATTAGCAAGAACTGCGACCCAGACTAAAGAAAAGGGCTCATAATATATGGTATAAAATGCATGGGTAATTTGTAACTCACTAATTGAAGACTTCAGACAAAGAACTACATAAGTCAGACTATGCATTTCTAAAGTAGGATTTGACTGAAAGTGCAGACATGTCTTGGGGGTTTCATCTTTAAAACTGAAAGTCATATTTTTATCTCTGTCTTCCAATTTTACCACTTCTCAAACCAAACCCAGGTCTGTTCAAATGAAAAACTTCAAGCCATTGCAATTGATAAATGTGCAGTATGAGTAGATTTATAAAATAAATACGCATGCCAGGAGAAAATCAAACCGATGCACAAGACTATGCCTCATACTGGATATATTAAAATTAAAGCAACGCTTTTATATGATGACAACTGTCCAACTTGCCATGTAAAGTGGATACACTACCTCCTGCATTGGAGGAAACAGGACACATTTAGAAACTGAATGAATGAACCAAAGTGTGGTAATAACATTCAGTAAGCTTTAAATAAATCCTGCAGACAGCAATAAGTGCAAAAAAAAAATCTGGGCTGTCCATTTATAAAGTAAATACAGCCAGATATCCCTGTTCACATGCAACACACAGTTGATAAGGGTCTGTAAGGCTGATCTGAGGATGTACAGTAGTACAGCCATGTAGCCATCAGCAGAAGGTCAGCATCTAGAGGACAGTTCCCCATAGTAGTAAAGAGAGAGGTTTTAAGATTTGTATTTCTTGAATTATGTCTCTGTTCACCTGTTTTCAGCACACAGTGAGAAGCATTGCTTTTTAAGATTTGTATTTCTTGAATTATGTATCTGTTCACCTGTTTTCAGCATACAGTGAGAAGCATTGCTTAACAAACAGACAGTACACACTGTATGGTGCTTGTGTGTATTTTTGTATGTCTGATTATGAGATCACTAGTGTAGATTTCATTTGAATTTCAATACATTATTTAAAGGCACCACAGTCATCAACTTTTAATGGCATCATTTTAAAGCAATAGGGTTAGTTCAGAGATGCCTGTTATGATTGAGAATATTTACAAATATATTATTTTACTTGTTCCTTCCTAACTTCTTCAAATTGTGATTTATTATACACCAGCCCTTCTCCTTCTAAACTCAACTGTAATGAACATTTGGCCTTTTTGTTTCTGTAGTATGTCCAAATCCCATACGTGTTCTGTTATCTCATAAAATCACATTTCTATATTTGCTTTATCATCTGCTTCTAAATTCCCAGCTGAGATCATGTTGAGAGCTTTTCAAATAAAAGGGCAAACCACAGCATCCACTCCCCTACATATATATTTCATGCTCTCTGATTCTTTTACTGTATTTCTACATCTGTATAAGTCTATATTTTTACCAAGCAGGTCTTCTGAACAATCCAGCCTTTGGCTCTTAGGAGGCATTAGGGTCTGTTAGATGAATCGAAATAAATCACACTTTGAGAGAGAATGAAAAGCTCTCAGAAGCCACATGAACTCTTAAATGCTTTTTTCAGAAATTTGATTTTTTTTTTCTTTTTATTTGGCAGGTGGTGCTAGCACTGAGCTAACTTAAAGGTTTGGCTCAGTGGGTGTACGCTTCTTTTGTTCTGTTTGGAGTTTGTTTGACTTATTTTCTGAACAGGTGAGACATGCTGACAAAACCCCCAAAAGTGTGAACATAGTTTGTAAAATGAGTGTATGTCTTTGTGGATGAAAGGAACTTGGTCTTGTTTTTTCCCCCAAAGAGAAAGTGTGAAAACAGTAAATGTACTCAGATTCATGAATAAATCAGAGATTGTAGTGCACTCAGCACTGATGCCTTGAAATGTAATTTGAAGTTTTTTCCCCTTTGAAAGTCCACCTAAAGTAATTTGAGGGCAAACTGTGCAAACCCTGAACTTGCAATGTTTTTTTTTTAAATCTCACTTTATGCTCACATTTTTCTGTACCTAAATTTCCACCCACTACTCCATTGCTTGAAAATCTAAGTTTGGGTTAGATGTCTTACAAACTTTATTTTGACACAGTGGACATACTGTAGGTTTTGTGCATCAGTTTAATATTTGGCCTGTTCAATTCAGTGCTGGCCAATTTTAAATGAATGGATATTTTCTATCTTAATGTGGTTACTGGCTTCAATCTGAACATTTTTGTTTTCAAACACCAAGTAAAACTGCTACGAAAAGGCTCACACCATCAGCTTTAAACAGCTGGATTATAAAGTCATGGCCAAAATAATGGCATCGGATTTGGCTTTTTTAAATCTGCTTTTTGTGTTGTTCCAATGCAAACAAAAAAAATAAACGTGAGAATACCAAAGGATTTGTGATTTCAACAATTTTCTGGGAGAGGTGGGGTGCTCTCTGACAGAAATGCCAGGGTGCCAATAGTTTTGGCCATGACTGTAAATCCTTTAAATACCAAAAAATATCTTTAAACTATTGCTGGCAGGTAATTCAAACCTGTCCTAAAATCAGTTCTGCCACAAAGTTTGATAAAAATCCTCTTGCAAGCATTGATTTAACGAGTTTGCATCTTTGTGCAGTTGCCTTGAATACAAAAACATCTGGCATATTGTGCACCCCGTGCACTTTCTCCTGGCATGAAGGATCTGTATAACAGCACAATATGCCGTCTCCACAACTGATGAAAATGGTACACCCATACAAGGGCATGTTTGCATCTTTACATCCCTTAGGGCAGAGGCAAGCAGATGCAGCCTATTTGTAAATGAACAACTAAAGTAAGTGTGGATTTGATGTTCACATGTGTCTGCAAAGAGGGAAAACATCTGTTTGTTACACTAACCAGCAAAGTGTTGTGGTCCAGCATGTGGACCCACAATTCATGGAACAACTGAAAGGTACATTCTTTCAGTGAAGCCTTCTATCAGTGATCAGACCACATTGTTATGCTGATGAGAGCTGAATCCTTTTTGGGAGTGATCCTAATATGGGACTGAGCTCTTTGTATCTTTGGCCAAGAGTCGAACATACCCACAGCACCTTAGTCACTTTTTCCACTGTATTTGCAGGAGCCTGTGGTATCTTTAGCAGTCTTCTGGCAAGTCTAGAGCCAAACAATTTTCATGTGCTCCAGCTTTCCAGTAGCCATTTTCTGTCTACATATATAGTCTTAAATATGAGGGGGATATCACCGAATTTCAGTTGTCAGTTTTTGGCAACACCCTGTCCTATTAGTACATCTCTTACTAATAAAACTCACAAATCCAGAGCAGACACTTTTCAGAATATTTGGCCTGGATCTTAAGGCTGTGGCACAACCAGCTTTATCAGTGTGAAATGGCTTTAAATGTAGGCACATCACTTTACTTTATACCACTTTTTCCCTGTTTGATTCAGTGCTGGCTGGTGTTTTTAGCCATGTTAGGAGTTGTCACTCAAGAGATGACAGTGGCAGATGGATGAATAGATGGACCACCACTGTGTCTAAATACAGCCTCACACAGCCGCTTGCAAAATATGCCATCTTTGTCTGTAATGCTGCCTCAAATGTCAGCTTTATGAAACACATCTAAGGAGAACTTTCACTCTAATTCTAGCTGAGAAGGTTTTTGTTTTTTACAGCATGTGTAATTTTGTCAAGTAAAAGCTTGAACTGTCAAAGAAAAATACTAATTTGCATAAAATTGCAGACCCTGCAGGAGACCGTTTCTCATTCAGAATGACACAGCAAACTGTGGTCTTGGGAAAAAGCACAGACACAAATTGATGGCAGATGTGTCTTCAATGAGTTTACCCTCTACAACTCTGACTATAATAATCACTTTGGATTTCCATCAGCAATTGAAAAACGTAATGTTTGACATATTCAAAAGTCCAACACCATATCATTGCGGCCATGGTGAAAACAATAAGACTGCTACTCTCTGTCAGGGTAATGGAAAGGACTCGATGCTGATGCAGTGATTTCCAACTTGGTAAAAGACCACAGATGTGCACTGACACACCCTGCTCAAACCACACACTGGCTATTCCCACTCACTGTGGACAAGAATCCTTTTTAACTGGAGTACTTCAGGCAAAACTGAAAAGTAGGATTTTATTTAACACTGACCACACAACTTTCACTTTGATACATATGAGAAATAAATAATACAGCAGTGTTCTTGTAGTGCTTTTTAAAAGCTGGGTTTCCCTAAAAGCAACTTAGTGCAAAGACAAATTATCTTTTCTGAATGTGCCTTCAGCAATTGGGGCGTTATAGTAGGACAGCATATTTAAATCAGCTCTGCTTTGCTGTGATTCATTGTCCAAGGATAAAATGTTGCTCTCAGGAATATGGAAAAGAAATGTGTCAAAAGCCGATGGGAGTATACTAAATGCTGTCATCCTCCATCAGCCTTGAACACCTCTGTAATCCCCTATAGGGGACATAATTTTGGTACGATTGCAGTCAACACTTTCTATTGCAGGTTCTTTAGATATCTACTATGCAAGGCCAGACAGGCATTGTTTTTAAAAACCTGTTAAATATGATCTAGAGTATTTCCCATTAGAAGATTCAACCAGTGTAAATATAAAACTTTAATGAAGAGTTGGAACAAGCTGATACACAACAAATCAAGCCTTATTTTGAAAATATGGCCATCACGGCATGCATAAATAACATATCTAGTTCAGCGATCAATTGTTCTTGAACTGAGCAGCCCCTGGCCCTGATGCTCCAGTTGCTCTGCAGTCAGCCGTGCCCTGGATCTTCAAATGAATATGTTGTTATTGGTTCAGACGACACTGCATGCGAAATATTTATGCAATGACTTGTGAGAAGGGCATAATACAGGGGCGTATCAAGCTTTTTAAAAGTGTGGGGGATGAGGTTTGTCTGGGGTGGGGGTATCTGAGCAAGAGTGAAGAGTGTGTGTTTTACACACCTCTTATTTATAACATATAGAGTTTACCTACCTCTAAATAGAGTTTATGCACAAAATTCAACCAGGATATTCAATATTCTGCGTGCTATCCTTCAGCGCAACACAGTTATATCTTAGTGTTTCTGAATTACACTGCATTATCTACATTTTATGCCCAACCCTGTTCAACACTGTAAGAGCCATTTATGCCACTCACTCATATTGTTACAATTTACCAACCCCTTTTTTTTCAGCACACCCCTGATTCTTAAGTTGAAGAAATAAATTCTCTGTATTAAGTTATTCTGAAGAAAAAGGTCAGCTACAAATTGAAACTCTTGTGTAATATGATTGATGTAATATTTTTATTTAAACTATAAACTGATGAAGTTTAATGCTTAAAGCATTGTTTACAGTTGGTTACAATTGCACAAAAAATGTTGGATGTTGCCAACATGGCATGAAAACCAACTGGCCTGAGCATTTAACATTGGATATATGAACCACTAGGAGGAGATGAGCAACTGTTTCAGCTTGGTTTTCTGCATCTTAATACTGCGTGGCAAAAAAGACAGTGGTAAGTGGTAGCTAGGTCAGACAGGACTGTGAGACTGCATAAAAAATAGCCTACTTGTGCTAGCATCATACAGCTCCCTATCTAACTTTGTTAACAACGTAATACTAGCTGCTGGGGTGGTGAACAGGGTACATGATGGATATTAAGTATTTATCAGCAGATATTCCATGTGACAGCGAGTTTGGCTTCACTAATTTACTGTGATGCCGTGTTGTTCACATTTACTGCCTCACCTTCAGACTGCTCCATAACGTTTGTTTCTCTACACCATCTCCTTAGCTGTCTCCAGTCGTCCTGAATGCTAGCGTAGGGATTTGTATTTGCCTCTTCACCCTCTAACTGGTGGTTTTGCTGAGGGGGGGGATGTTTCATACTCTTTCGCTGACGTCATTTTGTATACATTGGCTATTTAGTTTCGTTACATCTAGTCAAAAAGTGTGGGTGTTACATCCCCCATGGATGCAATGCGCATGGCATAATGCAACCCTGCCATATTTTACTGTAAATGTATACAACAATTTAGTATCTACAGAAACATACTAGTATGAGCTTTTTGCCATGTGAAATGTGACAGTACAAATCCTTTAAAATCCAGATTTACATTTACACTGTCAGGCTGCTAAAATATCAAGTGGCTGCCTCCCAACAATTGGTCTCTTTTTTACTGTCACTCAGGAAAAGAAATGCTAACTAAGATGAAGTAAAGTTAATAACAGTGAAGTGTAAGGCCCATCTATATCACCTCCAAATATCAGTACTGCACCTTTTCCTGCTGTACAGAGGGGCTAAATGGGTCAACAGACGGTGGATGTGTGTTAGTGAGGCCCTTCTGGTAAGGAGCTGACCTGCCTCTGGAGATTCAGCAGAGGAAAAAATCTGCTGATGCTCACTGAAAAGCAGCCTTGACCTTCTTGTTTCGCTTTCTAACTGTATAAAGCACACGACTCTCACTTTGGAACATACCGATTCCATTCATTTTCCTCTATGACTTGTAGCTTGGAGACTTAAACTCTTATTGTACGATGGAAGTTGATGAACTGTGAAAAGGTCACTGAAGAAAATGAATGTATTTTTTCACCCACCATTTCCATCTTTTTCACATGACAAAAGTTTAAAGTAGCACAGATTACCACAGCTGGTACAGTAATAATAAAATGAAATCAAATGTCTCACTCACCTCTGTGCTTAAGCGAAACACAACAGGCCTTTCATAAAATGTTCATAGCACAAAAGAAAGAATGAACGCTTTAAGAGGTGCCAGAGGTTGGTGTGGAACATATTAGGACTGATCTTCGCGTGGGCTGCAGCTGTCTCAATCTCTCCCCAGAGCTCAAACACAAAAGCAATACAGCTTTGAAATGTCTTAGAATGTCTCAGGGGAGCTACACTGTTCATTGTCTAGTCCTCCCTCAATGATCACTAATGCTCTTGTAACACTGTTTTGAGTACACAACAACAGCCCTTTTCAAAGCAATGTGCAGCAAGAGAGTCATTTTAGAAAATTATCCTTTCAGCAAAAATAGAAAAATAGATGCACATGTGTAATCAGCCTGAGATAATAGCCATGAAAAACCAAAGGCATTCTCCTGGTTGCCCTGTAAGATTATCCTACCACTTCCCTGGCAAGCCAGCACATCTCCACATTGTCTCCCTATGTGTCCATGGCAATGAAAAGGATAATATACAGACTGGAAAATGAGCTCTACATTCTCTGTAATCTTTATGGGGTATGAAATGTTAGTCACTCCAAAGCACTGCACATTTAACATTCACTTTAATCTGTTTTTTTTTTGCACTGAAGCAGATGATTAGGCACATCGGACCTCATCAGCAGGTCTTATGCAATTCGGCTGCTGACCATGTTAGCTGGGTTGGGATCCAAAATGCTTTACTCAAGCAGAATCAGGGCAGCTGGGTTAATCTGTGTGATTTAAGCAGACACATTTTTGCTGGCTGTATAACGGCCGAAAAATGATGCTACAGTAGCAAGAAGGAAAGGATCCTTATTCATGCATTTGTGTTGTGTCTTATGTCACTGAGCTGGTGTCTGTGTATTGACCTGCGGCCAGATTTTTAGCCTCAGGTCTCTTGTCATCATTGTCATCATTGTCATCAGAGAGAGGGCAGTGCGCACACACACACACACACACACAAAAATTTGCAACAGACAAATGTTCTGAAGTTTTGACATTTTTGATGTTTATTGTTTGGAAGCTTGGACACTTCACTTTGTCCGATGCTGGAGCTACTGAAATAATCCAAATAATGACTGAAGCTGAGGTGAAATAAACACCTGTCAATCAAGCAAATATGCCCACACACCACTTTTTAACCCTTACTATTCTATTAGCTATGTCATAAAAAGTGAAATTTGTTACCGAAACACTGATTTGTTTATATTTCGACTTCACATTTGCAGGTACACTGGACTGAACTGGTGTACGACATTATGCGCACAATGCACACTACTTTGGTGAAACTAAGGTTCCTGAACAGGGGACTGGATTAACATTGCAAACAGACAACACCGGTGAACACAGGAACAAAACAAAACAGGAACAATACCCCTCACAACAACCACTGTGCCAGAGTCAAATTCCTCGTGTGTCCAACACACCTGGCCAATAAAGCAGATTCTGGAAAATGTAAAGTCACCACCAGCAGGCATGACCAGAGAAAGCTCACAGACGCCATTAACATCCAAAGGCTACTCAGCATAAACAGGCCCTACCTTCTCCCTCCATATACAACCACTTGTTATCATCTCACCAACATCCTGTCCATTTCTGAGAAGATCATGAGATTAGTTTGAACGCTCAGAAAAAGGTCAAGAATGAACTTCCGGTAGATGTATAATCTGCAGTGCACCTATTAAACTTAAAATACAAAGAGCGTTTCTACACCAGGTGCTCATCTTCAGCTACTGTATTTTTAGCCACACTAGTGACGTGGATCTGTGGATGCAATAGACCCAAGTCATCGCATTCTTTAGAAAAAGGTAAAAAATGTTTTTGTCATCTACTAGACTAGGAGCCTCTTGACCCATTAGGAAAAGAAAGATTAAATTAATACAAGTTAAACTGTGGAGTTTGAGTATGAAAACATCTGCTGATCTCTCTGCTCTGTGCTTCTATTCTACACCTAAAAGTTAAAAGCAATATAAAGCTCAGAAAGACTGAAAAAAAGTAACAAAAAAACAAAACAAGGTAGTTTGTATCAGCTCTCTAAGCAAGAGAAAAAATATGCATTGAAACAGCTTGTGTAGTCAGTAAATTTGTTGTACTGCAAGACCCCTTCATTTATTTTACTGAAGTTATGTGTGAGTGTGTCTGTGCATGCAGAATCTACCTTGGCACTTTCATTATTCTGTGTATGGACTGACTTAACTGCAGGCCAACAGGTTTTGGAAACTGAATACAAGCCTCTGAAAGATTTGTTTTCGAGAAAGCTTCATCTTTACCAGTTTTATTTTCAGGATGAGATGGAGATAAACAAGCCAAGGTGCTGAATATCATCTCCTGCCTCTCCATCCATCTGATCTGGATCAAAGATGCTGATGGAGCCAAGAAGCTCAGTGTTACACATAATGGAAGCAAGAGTTTCCCAACTGCTGGACAAAGCACTTGGAGCGCTGGTTTCCTCAGTCTGCTTCACGCTTCCCTGAGCCTGAACACATGACAAGTAAAACCTGAAGGCTCATGGCAGGAGGGTACTGGAGCGGGAGAGGGGGGTTGGGGGGTTAAAGCTGAAGAGTGGGCGGAGGAGGAGTAGGGAAGATGCAAGAAGAGATCGTTTTTTGATTTGTGTGTACGCTGGGTGTGTGGATGCATGAATCTCCATCCTCTCTGTCTCTCCCTCTCTCTTTCCCATCTAACTCACTTTCACTCTCTCTCTCTCTCTCTTCAAGGTTATTCACTATTGTTTTCCCAGACTGGAAGCATTGCACGCTTCTCTTCTTTTCTGCCGGAGGACCATGTGAGACTCTTGAATGTAAGTGGCTCCTCTATTGATGAATTCACTTTCATTGTGACCATTCCTTTACAGGTTTAGGGTCTGTTTTTTCCCTTGTAGCACATATGCAGAATGGGATGTCATACATCGGAGGGGTGGAGTGGGTCAGGAGAGGATAGGGTGGGGGTGTTTAGAGAGCTTGTTTGCTCCATGTGGTCCAAGCATGGGCGCTGAATGCACGTGGATGCTGCTGTCATTGTCTTAGCATAGCTTTTGCGCTGCTTTGTATATACGTGTAGCTTTGAACTTAAATTGCTGCCATGTGTTGTTTTTTGTGGTTGGCTTTGCATTATTTGTCTTTGGTAAACGTGAACTCAAGATGCTTCATTATACTGCAGTTCTACAAGCTCCTTAGTTTAACTATAAGTAGATGTTGCAGTGAATACCTAAAATGAACAGCAGAAACAACATAAAACTAACTTTCATATGTAAACATTAGAAATACAATTGCCAGTTAAATTTAAGTTTATCTGTAAATTAGAGATCTGAATGACTCATTAACATTACTTAACAGTGTGAAATAAATGTTTAAAAATTACCTTGTCCATATTATCAGTTACATATAAATGCTACTCATCCAGTGATTGCACACAAATTAAATAATCCATTTGAAAAACATTTGCACCACTTTAAAGTGGGATTTTCACTTTAAAATTTGGTTCAAACACCTAAATTTGAGGACAAAACACAATGTATTCTGCATTTCAGGCCAAATCTACAGAATATTATGTTTTTGTTTTTCAACTTGCAAGTACTCAGAAGACCTTTGTTCATTGTTACCAAAATACTATCCAATTTATTCAGTTCTCTCCATGTACTTCAGGTAATGGTCAAACTGATTGTTTGACTCATGTTCATATTATCGAAAGCAATGTTCCACATTTGAACTGGATAAACTAACCCAATCTTCTGCTAGTCATCAATAGACCTTGTGGTTGGGTCTGTTGTTCTGAGGTTTCCACTAAGACTGTCAGAATTATGAAGAGGCATGTCACATCTTAGACAAAAAGCATATGATAGTAGATAGACTCTCTTTTCAGTATTCCTGTTGTTAAAGTTACAGTACAATGTCTGTAAAAATTAAGCAATGATTTGAATGCACCAACACACTCCTAAATCCTATAAAAGGAATAACTTTGACAGAGATAGTTTTTGTTACCATACATTGTACTATAATTATAACTTTAGTGGAATTATTCCATCTTATGTCTCCAAGCTGAAGCTTCTTCATTAAACTTCTTCCTCTGCTTTGTACTGCAGGGTTTTCATACATGCAAATACTGTATGTACACTCTCTTCTGCAAAGAGGAAAAACTACAGCTCAACTTAAAATAAGTCAATGCATTTCTGTGAGGTTTCAGCATTAAACACCCTCCTATGCTTCACTTCAGTGTAGTGTGTTTGAAGTGAATTGCAAGTGACATAGCCAGTGAATACAAATAGTGTACAGTTATGGCCAAAAGTACTGGCACCGCTGCATTTCTGTCAGATAACCCCACTTCTTCCACGAATTGTTGCAATCACAAATTCTTTGGTATTCTCATGTTTATTTCTTTTCTTTTCATTGGAACAACACAAAAAAGCAGAGAGAAAAAGCCTAATCTCATCCATTCCACACAGAACTCCAAAAATGAACTGGACAAAAATATTGACACATTTTCAAAATCATAAGAAATAGTTTGCAGCCCTCTTCCTGAAGTCCATTGTCATCTCCAATGTTTTGAGCGTGTTCAGCTCCAGGTTGTTGGGGCTACACCACAGGACCAGCTGCTCAACCTCCCGTCTGTAGGCTGACTCATCACTATCTCGGATGAGACCAATGACCGTTGTGTCATCAGCAAACTTTAGGACCTTGACAGAGGGGTCCTTTGAGATGCAGTCGTTGGTGTAGAGTGAAAACAGCAGAGGGGAGAGCACACATCCCTGGGGGGTGCGCATGTTTATTGTCCGGGTGCTGGATGTGGGTTTCCCCAGCCTCACTTGCTGCTTCCTGTCTGTCAGAAAGCTAGTAATCCACTGACAGGTGGGGGCAGGCACAGTGAGCTGGGCCAGTTTGGAGTGGAGGATGTCCGGGATGATGGTGTTGAACGCTGAGCTGAAGTCCACAAAGAGGGCCCGTGCATAGGTCCCTGGGGAGTCGAGGTGTTGCAGGATGTAATGCAGTGCATGCCGAGGTGAAGTCTACAAAGAGGTCCCGTGCATAGGTCCCTGGGGAGTCAAGGTGTTGCAGGATGTAATGCAGTGCCATGTTCACTGCATTGTCCACTGACCTGTTTGCCTGGTAGGCAAACTGCAGGGGGTCCAGCAGGGGGTCTACGATGTCCTTCAGGTGGGCCAACACCAGTCTTTCAAAGGACTTCATAACTACAGATGTCAGGGCGACAGGTTTGTAGTCGTTCAGTCCAGTGGGACTCACTGAGCAGCATCCATGCTCAACTTAAGTGCAAGAGAAATGAAACGTATTTGCAGCTTAGAAGAAATAAAACTTTAGTCTGATAGCACTTCATTTCTTGCAGAAGGGTTTTGAAATGATTTTGTGAGCCTAAAGTGTGATATGACATTTCAAAGAATAAACTAAGTTCAATTTGCTAAGGACGTTTTGCCAACAGCAGCAAAGCAGACTTCTGAAAGCCATTCATTTACTTCATCCATAAGGTTTGCAAAACTTTAAATGATACTCATCTTTTCTAGATTAGGAGTCCTGCTTTGCTTTAAAATGGATGAAATGGTACATTACTGACTTTCAACAAAGCCACCTTGAGGCAGCTAGTGCTGCTGTGGTCAGAGAGGTATTCACAGTTCATAAGACCCTCCTCTCTCCTTATGGATTCCACACATGTGATTCTCTTATCAGTGCTGGCATGTGGTGGGGGAGGTGTTGGTGAATGCATTAGGATGCGACAGTTGTGTACCTGCAGCTATTGGAGTTGAGCTGAAATGAAGTGAATTGGCGTGTGGAACAAGTGGCACTAACCTGGAGCATACATGTGAGTTCTTGGCTAGCCACAGTGAAGAGACAAGGTGTTGGAGAAAGCTGAAGATAGCTGGATAATGAATTAAAAGCAGAGAGAGCGTTTCTAGAGGCAACACTCTTTGTCTGACAGTTGCTGCTAATACTAAATTCAATTATTTGCATATTATCTGCACAAACTAACAAAAATGTCTTGTAATGAAAATAAGATTTGTTGATTTAAATATGAGAATATTACTTAATGCACTTAGACATTCAAAATCTTTCCCATTTGAAGTCTTAACTACAGCATTTGCAGTAAGTTATTTTCAGTTTTGCCATATTTGGAGCCCAGCAGGTTCTCAAGCTTGGCGCCCTTGGCATCAGCAACTGCCAGTATGTCCAATCTATTCATGCCCAGCCAAACCCCCCCACATTCCAGCTATAAAATCCCATCTCTCTGCTGAGGACTTGAGAGCTTGGCATGAGAGTTTCAGCTCCATAACAGCCAAAATCTGGCTCTTTGCCATCACTTTGTTTAATACCAAAGCTCATGAAAATGAGTTTGAATAGAGGGAAAATACAGGGGGTTGAGCTTTGGGAAGGTGAGGTTTATATAGAACTAGAGGGACTTTATTTGTAGTGGCCCCCTTTCATCCACCCTGAGGGTACTGGACTATGTGAATGGGCTGGTTTGTTCTACGGGTGACCAGACATGGCACTTGAACATTTATGTGCACAATGACAACGTTTGAGAGACCTAAAGACACTTGGTGATGAGCTGGACTGTGAACCAGTCAAGTGCCTTGTTCTGTTCCATCTCCAGTGAACACAGTTTTGGCCCATTCAGCATCTCTCAATACACTGTGTATTTGTGCCAGTCATTACAAGATAATAGTGAAGTCTGACTATTGTTGAATGTGCTGGGAACCTTGCAGCACTACCTGTATGAGAACTCGCACAGAATGACAACAATCCTGAATAGAAGATAAATACTATGTTATCACAAAGTTGTCACAGCGGTAATCAGTCTATATTCCATTGCAGTGGTCGCAAGGTAAACAGCAGAACTACAACATTCACATTACAAGACTACCTATCAGTAATCATGTGCACTTCCATGTATTTGACTGGTCAACATAGCACCTGACTGTATAACGTAATGCAATGTACTGCAGTAAAGGTTGAGCAAGAAAGAACATTTTTTGCCAGACATCCCTGCATTATTATTATTATACTGGTGCCCCTGCTGAGCCAGTACAGTGGTGTTGGGAGGACAGTGGTCAGATTAACTTCAATTAGATACCAATATATGACTGATAGCAAAGACTTACAGCACATAAGAGTTTGACAGCACCATAAGTGGAATTTATGGATGAATTTATTTTCCCTATAGCTCTACTGGAAAACTACTAATGCAGTAAACTGATCAATCATTATACAACAGATTTCATTAATAAGTTCACAACATATACATTATGTGGTTTACTGTAAATGGTTGCCTTTGGAGACTACACTTTACTAGTATAAGGACACCAGAGGAAAAAATACTCTGAGTATTAAAAACTGCCCATTTACTTGTCCATTTTTAATTATGCAATTATAGACTGTTGCCCTAGGTGGCCCTGACTAAGGTAAAGAGAATAAGTGATTGAATGGTCGCTGAGGTTTGAGGTATTATCATTGAAGGATAGACAATGATCTGACAGACTGATCTTTATCATAGCTAATGGGCTCAACAAATCCTGATCTGTGATCACCAAATGTAAGAGCTAAATACCAACATAAGGTAATTAAAACAAGAGCATGTCTTGTCTAGTTTACAAAGTCTTTGAGCTGCAGTGGGATACTACGCTGCACAGGCACATGCTGCATTATGCTGCCTGCATTAATTGGCTCTTTGATTAGCTGAAGCTCAAAGTCAGTGTCTAGCCTACGAGCACAAGTGGATCGATGTGTTGTTTTGGTGAATTCATAAATAGTTCTGGGAGTGCTGTTTCCAGAGCTGGAAATGTCCAGTTCAACATTACCAATGAGCAGTTTTCACTCTGTGTTATATTACATCATGCTGCCCTGTGTAATCCTGGGAAAAGATGCTAAGTAATTATGGGGTACAAGTTTTCCAGGTGCAGCACTGTGATTTGTAAGCAAACCCTCAAAGCACTCTACTTTGCTCTAATTCATTGCAACTATGTGTTTGGTGGTAAAAACAAACATTGTAGGCTATTCTCAGACATGCTCAGCTAAACCAAAACAAAACTAAAAAATTAACCACATGACAACAAATAAAGGCCGATCACAGCACAGGCAGCAATAAATCCAACCACAACAACTGTGGTGCATGCAATGCTTTAAGAAGGAAAACACAATCTTAATGAACCAATACAAATGCACTGTTACCAAGATGACCAACACAGCAATGGCAAGAAGAGTATCCTGACAAAAAACACAAATTCAAATTGAAATCTGGTAAATCCAATGTTAACAATAAATAAATAAACAAATAATGGTGTAGTGAGTCTGATAACTTGTGTTTCAAGTTATGCTCATCTCCCACCATGTGCTCATTTTGGTTCATCCATTCGGTGTTGGCTTCTTCACAAGCTACTTCATCTGCAACTTGATTCGTGCTAAACAGGATGGATTCACTTTCCAAAAAGGAATCAAACTCTTGGAGTGTTCTTTTCAGCCACATTATTGAGAATGGATTCCTTTGAATCAGAAGCAGAAGACAGCAAATAACACATGCTGAGAAAGTACAAAGCTGTGCATTCCAAGGGAGAGTCATGAAATATTACCTATGGTCTTATAGATTGTCTTGTTTGTTTCTGAAAGCAGCAACTAGACACACACAAACCCACACACAGACAAACAGTCCCACAGTGTCTCTCTCTCTGAGCTTCGGAAAAGGGTTGTGGGTGGTGTATTGATTGAACCTCTGAGGTTAGCCTGTGTGTGTGTGTGTGTGTGTTGCAGACCGACACTGTGTGTCTGAGGCTGCCACTATTTATCTTTGTTGATGTTAGAAGAATAGAGAAGAGGTGCTGGCTCTCGACCTGAGGGGACAGCTGCAGCATTAGAAACAAGACGTAGAGAGGGCAGGCAAACACGTTGGAAGCAAATGTCATTTGATTTAAGACGCTTTGTCCCCTGCGATGCATGTCTGTGTGCCTGTCTGTCTGAACACTGCATTGGAAGTGACTTAGCTACAGTATTTGTTTCCCTTTTTTTCTATTTGTAAGCAATTGATTTTCTCAGGTACCCAGATTTTCTATGGACTCTGAGCTGTTGCTCTTAGCTTCATCTGCAAAGTATGTTTTGGGAGTTCTGACATCTTCCCACCATCCAAAGGCTCAAAATTGTATGAACTGTAGCCTATCACTGTGTGTGACACCGGTGAACTTTTAATAATAATCACCTTTATTAGGCCAAGCATGTTACACACACAAGGAATATGTTTCCACTACAGAACCAAGGCAGCCACCTGTGGCACCAACTCACACCGATGGCTCCAACCATCGGGGGCAACTTGGGGGTTCAGTGTCTTGCCCAAGGACACTTTGACATGTGGACTGCAGGCACTGTGTTTCGAACCTCCAACCCCCTGGTTGGGAGATGACCTCTCTACCCACTGAACAACAGTCGCCTAGCATCCAGTTTGAGCTTGGTTACATGTTTATAAGCACATAGCTCATTAAAAAGGGGGTGTTCTGGTAGCATAGAGGTTAAATTGCATACCATATTTTTGCAATTATTTGCCAGGAGCCTTTGTGCATATCATCCCCTTCTCAGTCTCCATCTATAGCATCAACTATCCAAACACACAAACTGAACACAAACTGCATGATTTAATTCTATAGCTTGAAGTCATTTGAGGGGAAAACTCCTATCTTCTAGAAGTGACATTCACAAGCTACTAATTTGCAACAGCAAATACATTTGATAACATTTCCTATTAACGTTTCTGCAGCAGCTTCCACTGGTTTGCTATCATGGCTTGCAGTCATTTATCAAAAGGTGCAACGATTGCTATGGGCCTGACTTCTGTCATTCAAAAGTTTAGATGAAAGGGTTGAAGTTAAATGTCATTAAGCTCTTCCTACATGTTTGAATATACGTAATCAGTACTCCTTAATGGCCAAATTTGAACTAGAATCACAAAAATACGGTACATACGTTTTTGAAGGACAGAATTGTGCCTTCCAATCAGTGTGAGTGATAGAGGTTCCAGTCTTGGGTTTTAATTTTAAAAAGCTATAAGGCTGATGGTAATTCCATTATTTACATTTGGATCACAGATTGTGCCTTTAAGAAGTTCTAAACCTACTTTACAGTCATAGTTTATTAATAATTCAAATTATTAACAACCCAGCTGAGGCCATTATTTATTCCATTTATAAATCATCACTGTCTTATACCTTAGTCACACTGCCACCACACTGTACAAAGCCCCCCCCCAACCTTCATACAAAATGCATGTGCTATGATTAATGTTGCACCTTACACTGACTTTGTACTCCCAGCATTTGCATCCCCAGCTAGCATCCCCGAAATCTTTTTACGACAAAAGAAGAAACATACTATAGGCGTTATTATTCACTATGAGCAGAGTGAGATGTTCTCTCCTTCTGCTGTGTGTGTGTGTATGTGGGCACTCTCACTGTCACAGGGGATGGCAGGCCCATAAATCACAGTACTTTCTCACTACCATATGGACTATAGTACTGTACATTAACCATTGTATTACATTAACCATCACACACACATACATGGACGAGGTGCACCTCACTACAGAGATGAGAGCAGGGGAGGTCGGAGAGCCTGACTTTCACTTATAACTTATTCATGCTTCACTCTGTCATTCAGCACACCTGGGAAAAAGTCAATTTTTTTCACAGTGGGAAGGCTCATCTGAACCAGCAGCATACGACTTTAAAATAACAACGTTCTTCTCAAATATTCTCACAGTGAATTTCCTGTTACCTCTTTTAAGGCCCCAAATGACACAGTTGCACTTTATTTTGTACCCAAACTGTGGTGTGGTATTATCAATACATTTTCAGGCTCACAGTCGGAATCTTTGTCCCAGCTGGAGCAGATTCAGGCCTGGCTGTTTGAATCATTGGCACTGGATTGGAGAGAATCGTCCTAAAAGTTCACAAGTGCATGATACGTGAAGCAGCTTTCGGGCTGTCATTTACGTTATTTAACGGCCCTGCACATTATGGCTTGTTTTTTATATTGCACCTGAGTCCAAAGTACTTCAGACTTGACATATCTGAGTACTGAAAGGCAATGCTTGTTCACCAGGCAATGCTGTCCTTCATGAACTGAGCTTATGCAGACCCCCTTATAACGCACGAGCTATTCAACATCCAGGGACAAATGGTGAGGTGACTAGGTGCACAGCACAAGCAGAGCACTGGGGAGAGGTATGTTTCATAATTAGAAAGTTACAAATTAGACATAATTTCAGTTTGAAAAGCTGTGTGCAATAGGAATGTACTTCACAGAACAATATGAGAACAACTTGATCTTCGTTCCTATCATGAATATAATATTTTATATTTAACTGCTTCTACTCTGAGCTCAAAGGAAGAGAAGTGAGGAAGTGTTCATGCCTCATCACACCCTTAAAGTATGGTGGCAGATAAACTGTATGCTAAGTGGTGTGAGAATTTTCATAATGTAATAATGCCTGAAATAGTTATCTTAAAGAAAAAGTTAGCTTAAAGACTGTGTGACAGTGATTGCCTGAGAGCCAACTGATGCTCATCAAATGGTACATGATATCAGCTGACTATTGCTGTATATACAATTGATGTGGATTTGTGTCTTGTGAAAATGAAGTCCTTAAAAGTCCTGATATTAAGATCCTTAACAGAACACAAGGGTTAATACATTGGGACTGGTATTAATAATAGGAATGAAATCATCGAATCCCTTTCTACAACGCTCTAATTAAGAAAGTGAAATATATTAGTGATTCATAATTTTATTGGTCAACAACATCTGAATGGCTTGGAGATAGATGCATATGACAACCTGTCCACAAAATTCCAAATTTTGTTGAGAGACTAATTAGAATTAGTTGGAGCCTTTCAAACTGTAGACTGGTCAAGAAAATACACTTATTCATTGGGCCGGGTATCATTTAAAATGTATTGACTATGCAAATAGAAAGTATATTTTTTACACCACTTGTTATGCGATCAATATTTCAAAGCTAAATCAAAATGAAACCTGAACCACTTCCAGTTAAAGTTGTTGGTCATAAAACCAAAACAGTTATCTTAAAGATGCTAGAATGCTCCCTAGAGCTTGGGAGAATTACACATTTGGGTGTTTAAATGTTAAGCGTTTTCTTTTCATGAGCAGCAGGTCAAGAACTAGGAAATACAGAACTTAATACAAACTGATACAAAACCTAGATCTATGTATTTTTAGAATAACTGACTAAAAAGCATGTTTTTCTTATGTCAAGTAAATAGACCTGAAATTTAATTCAAAAAATAATAATCATAATTTCATAACACTCTCAACACTTAAGCTGATTTTTATGCAAATGCAGGCTTTTTTTCTGAATGATTTTACAACTCTCACTACATTTTTTTGTGGGATTACTGTTGTTCTCACAGCGTGCCAGCTGGTGTTTGGTTTGGGTTGAGGGCAAGCACTAGGGACGTGACTCCTTCCGCGACAGTTTGAGGACACATTAGGCCTGTAGGCAGCTAATGATGGTGCTGCCAGACACATGCGGGTATCTTTGTGTGTATGTATTTATCAGTATCTGTTTTTTTTCTGTGTGTGTCCTTGTGGATTTGTAATGTATGTGTGCTTTTGGGCATCTCTGTGTTTGTGTGCTAGACTGTGTGTATTTGCATTAGCCTGGATGATGTTTCAGTAAATTTCTTTGATGTGACAGTGAACGACCTCAAGCTGCTGCTGCTGCTGCTGGTAAATGTGTCAGATTCAACCAATAGATCTAGATGTACATGCATGTGCATGCATGTGTGTAAGCATAATGCATTCAACTTTATCTAAACCCTGAAATCTGATAAGAAATATACTGATGTCTGAAAGTAGCCAGTGAGGTAAAGAAGTTCACTACTCCTCTTGTTTTAGAGTTTATTACTCACTTTGACCTTAGCTGCTGCACACTTCTCCACATATACTCACAAACAGTAGGGAATCAAATTATTTGCCAATATGCTGAGCTGTGTGTGATTCATATTTTGTGTTTTTAGAGAATTTCATGGTCTGTACTCTCTTGAAACACTTAAGGGAATGTTTATATCAGGTTGGAATGTCAGTTCACACCCACAGACAGACTGCACATCTCAGTTTCTGTGTTTCAACTCTGCTGATTCACACAGTAAATGTGTGGTTGTCAGTGATAATCAGTCGTCTCTTTGGGGCTTGCACCTATTCTTTAATGGATCAGTTTAACCAGACTATAAGAATAAGGTTACTCTACCCTTCTCTATTGTTTTGACTACTCTGCATACTAAAACTGTCTACTGCAAATAGTGCAGCTATATTTAATGTTTATCACACAGACTTATTTCTCTCCTGTACTCCCAAACCCTCTCCCTCTACATCTCTTAAACTGACTATCGTGCTCCCTCTCCTCCTCTCTTAAAATGTGTTTTCAAGGCTTTTCTCTGTATTGGTTTCTCTGATTAGATTGGTCTGTTCACTGAGGCCACTTGACGGATAGCTCACCAACTCTCCAGCACAATCACTATAACAAAACACAGTGCTCTGAAACTGTGACTACAACATCATCTTTCCAACTGGCCTCCTAATCCCAAACTGTGCTTCAAAGCAGCTGCTGTGCCTCTGCTGGTACCAGCTGCACATCTTCATGTCACTGAATGAAACCTATCCTTTGCTGCTTGTATGTGAACTCACTTTAGAAGGGCGAAGGTTGGTATGAGAAGAAATGTGTTTGACATTTTCCAAAGGTCCATTAAGTGTGACTGTGAAGATGCTCTGAAAAAGGTCAAACTATTTTTGGGGCAACAAGCAAGACATGGTCACACTTAGAAGCAAATGTATGTACGAACAGCTCTACAGAGCATCTCCTAGCCTTCTATGAGTCATGCAACATGAATGCATAGCTAATGTTCTGGGGAGGTTTTAGGACACCATATATCTAAGTCCTAAAGATGCCTCTGGAAGATAATATACTCATGGAGTTCATTCATGTATGGATGTTTTAATGTAAGTGTGAGTCCTTGCATCTAATGCTGCTGATTTGCCTTGTTGGTTAGCCTATGCATTAAGAGACCATAGTGTTGTGATCACATATGTATAATATTAATCCTACTTATCCCAGGCTACCCACAGTGTTTGGCCCTTTGCAAAAGTCTTGGTCATAACCCTGTCGTGCTTTATCCCCATAATAATCTCACACCGAAAGAAGGACTCACCCACATTCCACTCATTCCTGGCTGTTAAAAATAAGACCTCTGTAAACCTAAAGTAGAGGCCAGCTTTCCTAAATAGAGTCATCACCGGAAGGTTGGAAATGAACAACAAATGTGAAGTTTTCCCCTGTGTCATTTCACAGAAAATACAGCACCTAATGGGCAGCAAGCAATAAAAAATGTTTTCAGACCCTGGCTTTGCTATCTATAGTGCAGCTTTAGTCGTCACAGCCTCTTTCATCTCCTCTAACAAGTGACAGAACCTCAGAAAATCATGACAATCAGTCAAACAACTACAGTATGACAACCTAACAGGATAGTTTTAAGACCTTCAATAATTTCAGAATATGCCGCATTAGTACAATGTGAATACATAATCTTCCCGCTTCTTTCATTATTTTATTCACACATTGCATAGAATTACACTGAATGTGAGTCATTGTCTATTGTAGCTGTCTTTGTTAACACTGAATCTCTCAACTCAAATACCTTCCATCTATTTGAGCAAAGTCATTTGAAGCGCATCAAGATTTCACCAGGGGCAAAATGGGAACATATAGTTCAAGGTGAAAAACAGCCACTCGACTTTGCAGCATTGAGGTAAAGGGCACTTGACAGCTGCTGTGTCTGCTGAGAGACTTGAATAAATGAAGAGGCACTGTGTCTATGGCTATCATTCGGAGAGTTCTACTGGATATTTTTCTCTTTTTCTATTCATATTACTGGGTATGAGCCTGTACCTTCCTTCTTGCCATCGTAAGGGAACATTGTGGGTCCTGGTGGACTGGTGGTGAATGTCTGGAAAGTTTGTAATCTTGCTGTTGCCAAAAACTGACCCAAGATGGAAACACTTTCCTCGTTCCTTTCCAGAAGAACATTCTTTAGCAGCCACTTCACCTCAACAACTGATCCCACTCCAACCACCAGAAACAGACAGCCAGGATCCCCACCACAGCACACACACATGCAAATCCAAATGCTAGGCATGAACATATTGTTGGCATACTGCAATATATGGCAAAGCTGCACTGTTAATGAAACATGCCATCAAGCCCAACACCACTGCTACTGGACATTTAGCATAACTTTGTTATATAATTTTGATATAGCATATCATCATGATCAATGGAATGCATGGATTTTTTTAATTTCAAGGGAAG
>NW_018127896.1:5027785-5056489 GCF_001952655.1 Monopterus albus | reverse complement strand
ACACTAGAGACGGCAGGGCAGGATAACGACTAGGGTGCTAACAAGGACTAGAGAGAACAAAGACAACCTTAGCATAAACTTGATAAAACAACATAACCACTGGCCTGAAGACAGAGAAAGAACTGTCAGGGGAGTGACTGGTGAACAGTGTATAAGTATGGAGGAGACTAATGAGGTGCAGCTGGTGAGTAATCAGGGAAGCGGGGCAGGTGTGTTGAATAGTGTAATCAGTGCAAGGGCTAGGCTAGTGTGAGGAAGAAGAAGAGAGGAAGGGGGAGCTGGGCAAACCTGACAGTTTTGGTGTACAAACTCCATTTCATATCTTAGAGCTTAAATGGTAAAAACTGATTTTAACTCCAAAAGACTATCGATTTGAAATTTCATAAATCTCTGTCTGTGCTATAATTAAATGGTGCATTCACTTTTGGGCATGCTTTCTGCAACTAATAAGAACAAACAGTTTCATTTGATGCATAAAACATTTAATTTTGGGTCTAATTCCCATTTCTGGCTCAGTGATTGTGCAGTCCAGGACACAGGATGGAAATTAAGTCGTTGCAAAGTAAGAACCATGTTCTACATTTCCGACGTGAGGAGTCACTCCCTAAGGGCACCATGTTACGGATTATTTGGAATCTAGCTACAAATGGTCAGCTGGATTTCAAAGCTTCATATCACACAGACTAAAAATCTAAATAATGGTTTGGGCTTATATAATTGTTTAACTTTATTCTGCTTTTAATTATGGGCAGTCGCCAGGACTAGGAACATCATTGACAGTTCATCAGATTGTTTTCAGTGAGACAGCTAGTGAATACCAAGGATTTTTGATCAGTGTGTAGTTACAGTGGGGCAGCTTGCCTTGTGTGGGAGGGTAAATGACTGACTTGCATCTTGGAGATTAATTTAAGCTGCTCTCCTTGTGAGTTGCATAAAAATGGGGGTTATTTTTATGAGTTGGGACTATAACAGCCGAAGTGTCGAGGTGGAGGGAGCGAGGGAAATACAAGAGGGAGACGTTAAAAATTAAATCGCTGCTGAGGATGTGCCATGAATGCAAAAGTAAAAACAGCTGAAAGTTAATATATCAAAACTGAAGAGAGGCCTTATTTGAAAGGCTCATAACTAAGACATTTCCAGTGTATTACCTTCATAATTCGTGATTTGCTTTCATTTTAACTTGCTGTTGATGGTGTTTTCTGTTTACATCCAGCTCTTCCTCCATATTTGCCTGATGTCTTCATATATTCAGGATAATTGATTTCAGCAACACAAACTCCATTAGTAACAACTTTGCTTTGAGTTTCTACAACAGGTATACTGTTCTAACAAATTGATGAATTGCAATGTGTTCTCCAACCCCAGATCTAAAAAAGTTGGGACGGTATGTAAAATCTAAATTAAAATAGTGATGTGTAAATCATCTGTGCCCTGTTTTACATTGAAAGCAATACAGCAGCACATTATTTGATGTGATACCTCATCAATTTTATTCTTTGCTGTTCTTTTTGTTTATTTTTTCAAATTGACAATGCCACATTTATTTTATATGGAATAGATGGTAGTGAAAGATTCTCATGCTAATGACTTGTAAGTATTCATGTCATCAAAATAGATGTAAAATTAATTGGTCACGTGAAGATTAAAATACTGACAACATGGCACCATCCAATTTCCATTTATAATGTATTTACACAGGATATTTCTAGACATTTGCTTGATTTTAAATCACTTCTGTATTACCAAGTGCCAAGCTGGATATATTCGAGCTTTCCCACTTGTCATTACGAATCGGATGTGGACACGAACCCTACTGACAAGTCAATAATTATAACTGCAATCTGACTTGCACCTGCTGCTGAAGGCTTTTAATGCAAAATATCTGCAATAGAATCAAAATTCTAACAAAATATTTGACTAGCATTATTTAGTTAATAAAAACAGTATTTCTCCTAAAAAGACTTTCAGAAGAACAGTGGTGAGTAGGACCTGACTGTATTGTTTTATTTTGTATTGTGCTACTGCATCATGTAAACCCCTTGATGATTTTCCAGAATTTTAAACATGTGATCATAGTTTCACTATATGTCTGTACAAATTCTCAGTCATCCAGGTCGTAGTATGCTAAAAAAACTTAGAAGAAGGCATCTGGACGTAGTTTTAGGTAGAAGACACCTTTCATCCAAGAGGCATCAGAACTGGTGAAGCCTCTTGGATGAAAGGTGAAATGTCTTCTACCTAAAATTACGTCCAGATGCCTTCTTCTAAGTTTTTTCAGCAGTTTCACTATATGTAATACAGACAGTAATTGATATTCCAGAGTGATGTGAAACTTAGCAAGCAAGACTGAAGAAAGGAGATTACACTGATGCATTAAATGCATGTTTATATGTAAAACAAGGTTCTATCAAGCACATGAGAGACAAATTCCTAAGACTCACACAAAGCTGAAAAATGACCAAAAAATGTATAGCCATTTTACGTGAACACAGAAATAACACTAATAAGATTGTAGTGTAGGCAAGGGGACACCTGACCTGACATTGCTCTGCCTGCATAGCCACATATGAGAGAACATGCCGACATGAATCCCAAGAACAGGCAGACATGCCAACATGTTTAGTCACAGAATGTCTGTATGACACATACGACTGCAAACTCATACTTGCACACAGGCAGTCCAGACTCCGCCCCCCAAAGCCTCAGTGATTGGCCTGCTTTGAGGCAGTGCAGCCTACTGACAGATCCGAATACAGGGAACCAGGCATGGTGGGATGGACTGAGAAGAGAAGGAGGAGGGGAGATAGAGAGGGGGCGGTGCATTAGTTTGACCGAGCTCTCCCTCTCTCTCTCTGCTGGGTCAGGATAGAAAGGCTTATACAGGCAGTGGAGGAAACATGTCATGAGAGGTGATGACACAGCCACAGAGACATAGCCACATCCTCACTGACTCCCAAGTTCATTACTCGCCACTGCTTCTGCTGCCGCTGCCGTTACTGCGTCCCAAAGAGGAGAGGGGGAGCCAAAGATAGATCTCCGTTCTCTCCCCACCTCTCTCTCTTCCTCTCTTTTTCACTTTGTTTGTGGATGATGGGATGTTAATCATGTGGAAGGTAAGCGGGGATGAAGAGAAGGATGATGAGGAGAGGGGAGCTTGCTTAGTTTTTTTTATGTATACTGTATTAGGGGCCTGTCTCAGTGGGAGTTCGGGTTTGTCTTAGTTTACTTAAGTCTGTGAGAGTCTCTAGGGAATTCCCAAATACTTTCAGCCTCTATCTAAGATCAGACTTTATTCTCAGTGGAAATGGAATCATTGAGTGCCAGCATTACTGGAATGATAATGATAGAGTGGTGGCTTCGGGACTCAGCCAGTGAGTGTAATGGAGCCATCTGTATTATGGTCGAGGAGAAACTTTTGCAGGAACAGTTTCTGATTTAATAACAAGAAGTCTAATTTTACCATGTGCAGCATATTATTATGAATGACTGATTTAATCCTGATTACTTTAAATCATTCTTTGTGTTTTGACCAACTTAAGCTTCACAGAAACTTAAATTTTTTTGTTTTAGCTTCCTAAGATGTGCAGCCAACTTGAGCAGATATGTGATGAATTTTCTGAAATGTTTTGTTTTGTGACGTATATAGGGTAAAGGTTGCAGGTATTGACTTTTGAATATTGACCAAAGAAGTACATAAAATTCTGTGTGCATGTCTGTTTTGGGTGACCCAGATTCAAAGAGGCAATGTGTTTTTTGGTGGTTGCTTGAAGGCCAAGACAAAGACAGGACACAGGATCTTGAGAGATATTTAAAATGTGTGTGTACTTGAGTGCTGAAATTGTGTTTGGCTGGGTGGATGTTAAAATATGAGTGGCCTTAAATGTACTGAATTGTTGGATGTCTTTTGGGATTCAGAGGGAGCAAATTTGCATGTAGCTGGATGGGACTTTTTCTAAACTTAGCATGTGTATGTAAATGTAACACAGCTGCTAGATTATACATCCACATGAGTGCACCATTCATGTTTGTATAACTGTGCACTTTTAACGATGTGTTTTTATGAGCCTCTCAGAGGTCAGATTATTTAATTTCACATCATCTCGTGTGTGCTGCAGTACGTGTAGTACGTCTCTGTGCAAGTGTGTACGCATCTCATGCGTGCAGAAGCATGTGTGTGACAGCTGGCTGCTACAGGCTCAGTACCACAGTTGATCCCTGTCACCTGCTATGGGTCGGAGGTATCAACAAAGTTGTGGTCCAGTGTTTGATCTGCTTGACTAATGGAAACTCGTGAATGGGAGTCCACTGTAACCGCCAGCTTCCGTAGATTTTAGGCCTAAAAAGTCAGTTTCTGCGCAAAAAGGTTTTTGAAAACGTTTGCAGAATATTGATTTGATACTATAATGTGTGGGAGTTATGTATAGTGCTTTGTTCTTAAAAAAAAAATTCATTTATCAGTAAAAAGTTGATTAAGCCACACTTTTGATGCATATAAGTTTGCCAAATCCCACATCTGCTTTGAGAAAAAGGCTTTGTTTGAAGCTTGGTTTGTAGCCGTCACGATGCCGACCATTATAGCAACAATAGTATTGTTGCAGTTTCATTTCCTGTTTCCCCTGACATGTTTTAGTGGCATTGGCAGCGTGGGTGGGCTTGAGAAAAGCATCTTACTACAGCACTCAGATATTTGTCCCACCCCCCAGCCTGCAGATTGACTGTGGGAACCATGTAGTCAAATATAGTAAAAGGCATTATTATTATTATTTCTTTTCCTGTGTGGGATGCTGTTAGTAAACTTTGTAAGGGGGGGGTATGCACTCTGATCTCTGAAAACCACAGGAGTTGCCTGAGTGTTGCTGCTTCAATCACAAGGAGAAAATGTTAGCAGGAAAACTTTGCTGCCTGTTGCTGATGATAACATTAGCTGCAAAAAGAGCTTCATCTCAGAATTGGGAGGTATAGCTCATGAGACTCTTATCTCTTCCTAATTGGTTAATTTGATCTTCAAAGCATCAGCAGGCACCCACTTCAGGCACTCGAGAGGCAAACAGTTAATTGCTAACTAAACATTCTTCAAAAAAATGACAATGACAGACTCCCTCCATCCTCCATCTGTCACTATTCCAGTTCAGTTCACCCCAATGTGTTTTTTAATCACAAACCAAATAAGATGAGGGTGCAAAGTTGCCATGGAAACTTCAGAAACTGTGATAATGAGCACAACTGGTTCAATGAGACTTGGCAGCTTGTACAGTCCTGTGGAGAGGGTAAAAAAACATTTGTCAGGAGCCACTACAGTAGGCTATTTTAGTGTGATATTAAGATATATTTATATTTATAATTATATAACATATATATGCGACCATCAGAGCCTGGCTGCTTGCAGAACTGTCCACAAAGGTGACAAAAGCAAAGCTCATGTTTATTGAAGCCTTTGACAGAAACCTAACCTTTGTACAGTTTTAAATTTGAAAAGCTAAATCATCACTGACAGCTCGAAAGTGCTGCCTGACAAAAAGCCCTTCACAGGTGTCATCCATGGTTTGGTTTTAGGTATTGTTCTCCTCAGATTGTGAGTCTGAATGTCATGGTCATTTGATATGTGGGTGTAGATAATCTGCTGCAAACCAGCAGATGGTAAAAGTCAGGTCACATCATTTTGGAGTTTGTGTTTCGAGCGAGGGCTCTTGAAAGTTCAGTGTCATGTGGTTTGACATTAGTCCCTTCCTGATTCAGTGTGAACACAGATCACATAAAGGCCCACTTTGCTCTGTAATGTCATTGTTCATAAAAACCTAAAGTCCACTCTAATGTCTTCTAAACTTATGTAGGTTTTTATTATCATTTTAGACATGTTCAAGCTGCACAGTGGTAATGTGCATAAATAAATCAATAAATCATTTGTCTATAATTAAGACATTATTTTCATTAAAAGCAAGTGGAAAAAAATCTACCAGTTTCTTGTCCCAGTAATTTTAAAGAACTAAATGGATCTTAATATTGAAAACACTGAAATATTCTTTGATGCACTGCCATATTTCACTTGCTTTAAGGACCCAAATCCACTCAAAAACTACTGAGGTGGATACATGTCCCAAAAAGTTCACTTTAAATGAGAAAATCGGCCCTTGGTACATGACTTTATTGCACCAGAACTCTGTTCCTACATGCTTACACTATCTTACCGCAACTTTGCAGCTGTCTGGAACAGCTTTCACGTTGATACCATTTCATTATCCAATCAAAGTTGCTATGATAATTTGGTACTTCAGGGAATAACCACTTTAATCACTTATCTCTGCTAGGGGACCCTAAGCACATGTTTTGAGGCAACACTAATGCATAACGGAGCAACTGTGATCATAGAAAGAGGCATGAGCTAATTTTGTATTGTCATAAAAAGAAAATATAACACATGTGGGCTCACTAGTGAATGCTCGATCATCCCAAATGACATTCCCAAGGTTTCTTTTTTCTATTTTCATGCAAATAAGATTTAATGAGTGAGTGAGAAGTTTCTATAAAGTAAAGACTTTGAAGAACATCATGTTCAGCTTTGAGTATCTGACAGTAACTGATGCTTTAACCTGTTGCAGTGCAGCAAAATCCACCAGTGTGGTGCGTTCTTCAAGCTATAACAAGGGATTGTATATGAATTATACAAACGTACAGGAGGTTGGAAAAGAAGCAAAGTATTGTATTATTTCTCTTGAATCCGCTTTTTGGTAAGCATCTTTTATTTCCCCAACTAATTTTAATTTATGTTTTAGTACCCCTCACTACTCAAGTAATTTTCATACAGAATTTTTTTCAACAAACAATACAGTCAGTTTGTGTTTGTGTGTGTGATCGGTGTGAAGATCATGTACCCTGATGAAATACAGTATGTCCTTGACAACAACAGATTTGTTTTTGTCAGCCATAATCTCCTGCCCCCAAATATCACATCTAATTCCACATTAGGCCCTGAACCAAATCTGGGTCACAAGCAAGATCCCAGACAGACCCTGCAATGCGCGCGCACTCACACACACACACCACAATTATAAATGTCACCCATTTATCAAAAGCACTAAAAGCTTCAGCATCCCAGACTATGACCAGCCAATCCTGTTAGGTGTGACTGACTGCTTCAGAATATGAAAGGCTGTGATTGGTCACGGCCAGTGTGGTAGGAAGTGGATTAGGGATCAGGATAGTAGGATGTCTGGGATTATGCATGTGTGGCAACAGTTTGTGTTGTTAACTTGTTAATGACCCAGAGAATGCAGCTTCATACTGTACAGACAGAGGAAGGGGAAGCTGACGAAGAGGTAGAGGAGAGGACATAAGAGGAGAAGAAAGGATGTGGCAGGATTAGAGAAGTTTTGAAATCTAATTCTCCTTTGAATTTGGCATCTAAAGCTCCAATTCCTTTTATCTCAGGTTGAAAAATGGAGTTTGGTCTTCTTTAGCTCTAGCTGTGAGCTTGATCATCACCTAAGTATGCTTTTTCTTCTTCTGCACTAACTATAGATCCCCTACACCTGAAAGCCAGCATGCTGTGGTCTGCCCACAGTAAAATGTTTTTTTCCAGAACAAGCTTTACAAGATTTATGACATACTTCTTACAAGTACTCATGACAAATACTAAAACCAGAAAATGGTGAAGAGAAATATTTTGCCTTTCCTTCACATAGCATGGCCACATATCAGTGGCTGCATCTATTTGCAGCATAGGAGGTGATAAAATCCTTGTTTATTAGAAAAATCAGTTTGCAGAGGAAATTTGCTCTGAGCTTGAACCCGAAAAGACAACTTGTTCTCTGCAACTTTGTGAGGTCAAGGGTTAATGTGTCATAGTGCGCCATCAGCTGTTGCTATGAAAGCAGATTATGGATTTTGTGAATTGCAGATCCCATATGCAGTTGAGGATCTTAAAATTCTTCAACAGACTGAGGTAAACAAGGTGTCTAAAAGTTTACATGTTGGAGAAACAGAAAGGGATGATTAAAAAATACAAAGGGTCAAGGTAGTGTTCTGTAATTCACACAAAATGTCAATAATTTAGTTAATTTTTCACTGATTGAACACTGGTTCTTTCTGTTTGTCCTTACTGAGAAGTAGGTGATGTTTGTGAGCAAGTTTAAACATAATATTGAAGTTGCTTATATATTTGCAATTAAAGGCTTAAATATTGGAGGTAAGATGTGCACATTTTATTTGGCAAGTGACAACTAAAAACAAGATGCTGTGAGTGTGAGCTCAGGTTTTGATGAGATGTATCTTTGTTCTGAAAATGTGACATTAAAATGGCCAACAGGCAGATAGGATCCTGTTTACATTCTTATTCAGATGCTTTGCCCTCTTTCGCTTGGCTCCAACATTTAACTGTGTGCTTACTATTTTCTGCCTGAGAGCTGGATCAGCACAGTCATGCAGTGACACACACACACACACACACACATTATGTACTGATTATGTGATTCACACAGGTCAGTGTGGATGACCTACTTCTTGGTTCTGCTCCATGGACTGCCACAGCTGCTCACGTCAACTCACCAAATGGACCCTTCCTTCTACCCAAATGTGTTTTTGGAGGGCTTAAATTGCTGTAGGCTACTTACTATAATTACTTTTTGATGATTTTGTGTCATTTACTTGGACTAATCTGGCACCGGAATCACTCCCCACTGCCATGAAGGGGCACAGCTTTTTCAGCTCAATTTGCCAAGTGATGATGATGTTGAAATATTCATTTTGCTAACAGAGAAATGAAATAATATTTCCCTGAAGCAGAGGACAAACTCAAAAGCTTTTATTCTGAAAGCATCAGAAGAAGACACCGTGGGTAGCTCCACAATTATTAACAGAACACGAGCATTATGAGCAGCTCTATGTATTACGTCAAACCACAGGAGCCACTCTGCATTGCACTCTTGTCAAATCAGTTTTTAGAAAATGGGCAGAAAGTGCTCCAATGAAAAATTTAACAGGTTAAACTATGAGTGGAAGGAAATGCCACAACCTCCTTGGACCCAAAGTTAATGAAAGATTTAGAAGTAGAGCCCAAACTACTGGGGGACTCAAATATAAACAGGAAGAGAGATCAAACGTTGAAGGATTTAATTTCTGAAGATTACTAGTTGTTCTCGCTGACGTGCTTATTTGTTTTCCACAGAACCAGTGGAAACTATACTAACTGAAGAACTGAACACAAAAAGGTTCAGTTGCAAAAGGTTATTCACTGACATTTAAAGATCCGAGACCATATAGAGGGTTTTGTTTCAAAATAAAACATTTCAGAAGAGCATCAGGGCACTGACATTTGCACTCCATGAAATAGATATGCACTTGTGGTACACAGTCCTGCAACAGGCAGCAGAGAGGCAGAGGAAATGTCAGCAATAGAAAGAGAAGAATAAGATACAGGAATGTCATTCTGATTCTTCTACTGAACCGCATATCATCTAACACAAATTGTTGTCTGTATGGGAAACATCATAGGGATTCCATCCATGTTCAGGGATTCACAGAGGTTTTGACAAGCAACAATGTAAAATATAATTTTTGCATTATTTTCAAGTATTCATATTCATTCTACTATTTAGGCAGTTTGTTGGGTAAGAAAGTAATTTGTCACATGCAGACAATGCAGCAAAAAGGAAGAGGATTCTTCTACTGCTCACTCTGCTTTGTACTGCCCCCTACTGAACACTATTGGTACTGACTTTTCAGTGGCACCAGCACAGGAGACAAGCCTTTCACACACAGTGGCAGCCACGAGGCACAAAGTTATAAAATAGTGAAAAATCAACACCTTTGTCTGGATTTTATCACTGCCCTCCACCAGCCTGAATGCCCCTTTACCCCCACTCTCATACCTATTTTCTCTGCATCACTCTTCCTCCTCCTTCTCCTGCTCTGTCACCACAATGCATGGTTCAACAGTGTCACCTATGGTGCAGTCGGAGGCATCTCACCCTGTCTCACCTGCCAATCTGGATTTGTCAGACTATCTCAGTCTATTTGTAAGCACAAATTTTGGTTGGTGTATACGTTTGTCTCTATCAGAATGTGACAGATTTATTCTCTTTACCCTTCAGTGCCTCCAGGTTTCTCTCCCGTCTTGTCCTGTCAGCTCCATCAACATCGAACTTTCCCAGCTTTGTCAGGAACTTTTTTCTGTACTTCGGCAGCTTCTGGAAAATACTTGTTTATGCTATTTGCCTGACAGCCATGTGCAGGGACGAATTGCACCACAATGTCACTGTGCTTCATCAACTCGTATTTGCTTTATTACTATAGACTACAGTAGGTGCCATGCTTAATGCTGGGTACAGGCATCCCGTTTTGGCTCATATTGTGAGGCTAGAGAGATTAAAAAAGCAAACTGGAAACATTTGGATAGGAGCAGAAATGTTTGAGGCTATACATAAGGTACAAGTTGGGTGTTACCTGTGTTTTAAAGGAAATTAGCTGTCAAGAGTGTCAAGCCAGACTGAGCAGTCAAACCGAACAACAGCCCAAAAATAATAGGACACACTGAAGTCCTGACAACCTTCCAAGTTTTACTAGACCGTCAATAAGCTTCATTCTTTACTAACAAAATATCAGGAAACAAACACTTGAGGGAGGCTCTTTGGTGCTTTAGAAAACTGCTTTGTGTTTTGTGGATCAACATCTATTGACACGTAGGCCTCAAGTGTAAATCTGAGTGTGTGTGTGTGTGTGTGTCTCTAAGGATTTGCTGTTTACAGTTCCTCCAAACACATACCCATTTCTCTTCATTTGAAGCGTGGAATTGCTGAATCACTTCCATATTCCCCACTCAGTTTTTGTCCACTGTTCCCCTATATCTGCTCATATTTTTATTGCTTGAGCATCTTGTTTAGAAATAAAAGACTGATGTTTCTTTTTCTTGACTCACATCAGTTGATTTTCTGTAATAAAACTAAAATGTTCCTTGTGCTGCATATTTTTCTTCTATCCACTTTTTGCTTCCGCAGCTCATTTGCACTGCAAATGAATGTTATCTGGCCTCAAATATCACAGGTGACGTAAGTGCTTAGACTGCAAAGAGCTCAAGTGAGGAGAGCTTATCTGTAGCACTTATTTTCCTTTTTGTTGCCACGATGAAAGGGAAACCATGCATGAAGATTGTCAGAGAACCAGTAGGAGGGATATTCTGAGTGTGGCAGTCCACTAAGATGCACACAAGCCTTAAGCTCAGTAAACAGTGACATCTGCTGAGAGTACCACCCTGTGAGGATCAGAGTGGTTGCCCTTCCTGCCTTGTAAATGGATGCATTTGGTTATTGTTATCATGACTATCATGGGCTGTTGAATTGTTATTTACTGTTAATTTCAGATTTGACTGCAGAATTCATTTGCATGTTGTGCAGACTGAGGAAAAGAACATTTTTTTTAATCTAATCTTTGGCACACATGTTGTTCTCAGATCTCATCTAATCTTGAAAAGGTTTTCTTTTTGGCAAAAGGTTTTTTCAGCTGCTAAGCACCCATTACCTTCCAAATACTGACATTTGTTTTATTACCAGGCCTCGGGCTAAGGTCATACATGAAGAAAGGGCAAAGAAAACAGAAGCTGCATGCGGCAGTGAATTTTTAACTTTGAGTCAAAGGCTCAAAGCTATCTTCTGCACAGACTGATAAGTAATCTGAAACTCAGTGGAAGTGAAATAGGATCCAAGCCAGATTTATTAATGGCTGCATGATATTACTAATATTTGACTAATATTTACCAAAAATATATTTCTTAGTATTAAATTAAAACAAACATCTAGCTATGCTAGATATGATTATGTTTGCTGTCTTCTGTGCTAAGTTGCAGAACACACACCAACGACATCACTACTACACAAGAGGCCCTTCTTTGAACCAGAAGACGCACTGACATCATGCTGGGTCTGACTAAAAAAAGGTTCAGCTCTTCTGCAGGAGAAATAAATGAATACTTGCACTATGACTGCAGCTGCCACTTCTTCACCAGAATCTGTATCGAAACCACACCCACACTGCCACGGTGTTAAAAAATAAATGCCAGACGTTAGGTTCTTCGGTGCCCCTATTTTTATAGTTATGTTCAATGAAACTACAAATCTTCAAGGCAGTACTGTCAATGGTCAAGCTGCACTGTGGATAATGTAGGCAGCAGGTTCTAACTGTGAAGGAGAACATCTTTTCTTAACTGTCCATTATAAGCCTGATAGTTTCACTTCTCTTTGAAAAGTATTTAACAAAACTACAGCATTTGAAGTTACACTGCTGCAAAACTCATTAACCCAAGTGTACTCTAAACTAAAGCGTTGCTGCTTGTAATTACAGAGTCAGCAACATTTAACGTTGATTAGAGGGCTAAAATGGGTCAATAGCACATCCGCATGACTGAAACAGAAGCCATGTTTGGCCAGGAGTACACTAAAGAGTCAGTATGGTTTGTCTTCTATTTTCTCGGTTGTCTAGTGAGATTTTCCTCTTTGTGATGGATGGATGGTTGATGGCATATTTTCAGGGTGCAGCTGGGTGTGCACTCCAATGTTCAGTAGAAAGATGAGGCTGCCATACACACTATAACTTGGAAGATTACAAATTGTGTTTCTTTAATAGATTTGTTGCCATTGGTGAGTGTTTTAAGTTTGGCACTACACACTGTGTGGAAGGTCTAGGTGGCTGTTTTCTTGTTTCTCTTTATAAGTCCTTCACATCAGGGTATAATTATTCCATCATTCCACTCAAAGTCGACACCAATTATCACATCTTGGTTTGACTACCCTGTGCTATTTTGACAAAGCCAGTAAGAAAGGGGTTTGCATCTTCAGCCTACAGATAGGCATCCGAGTGACACACCCCCTTCATTATTCAATATTCTGTTCTGTCAGCAGCTTTGTCTGAGGAGAATTTAAACGTTGCAAGCATCTGTGGACAGAAGTGGAAATTTCAGACAGAATATTGTCAGTTTTTCAAAGATCTAAAAAAACGGAACTTTTTAAAAGTACTTTGTCTGGTGTTTGAAAATATCATTTTGCTTTATTTTCAGTTTTCACACAGACTTAGAAAATCCGGCACTTAACACACTGCCATTCTTTAAGTCCACACAGTGGTCTGCTCCATTGAGTTATAAGCCCTCCCAAGAAGGCAGTGAGAAGTAAGCTGTTTCACACCATTTAATCACAAATCCCCGTGCTTTCATTTTCCTTTTTTCTGACTCTCTTTGCTTTCCCCCATCTCTGTCTCTGACCTGCAGACAGCTGAGCAGCTCTTCTGGATTTCGCTGACGCTACGCCTGGTCCCGCCTGGCCTCCTCTAAGCAGGATGGACACTCTGGAGTCAGAGCTAACCTGCCCAATCTGCTTGGAGCTCTTTGAAGACCCACTTCTGCTTCCCTGCGCCCACAGCCTGTGCTTTGGCTGCGCCCACCGCATCCTCATCTCCCACTGTGCCACTAACGAATCTGTTCAGAGCATTGGCGCCTTCCAGTGCCCCACCTGTAGATATGTCATTTCCCTGAGTCCGGAGCGTGGACTAGAGGGCCTTAAGAGAAACGTGACCTTGCAAAATATTATTGACAGAGTTCAGCGGGCCTCATCTTCAACTGGGCTCCCTTTACCGCTGCCTGCACCCCACAGCGGGCCCAACTCTCCCATTGAGGAAGGGAGTAATCGGTTGGCACTGGTTCCCATTAGTGCTGCTATGTCCAGCCCAGGCATGCCTCCAGAACCGGTCCAATGCCAGTTCTGTGAGCAGGACCCCCCACAGGAGGCTGTCAAAACATGTGTGACATGCGAGGTGTCGTATTGTGAGGAATGCCTCAGAGCGACGCATCCTAACAAGAAGCCGTTCACTGGCCACCGGCTCATTGAGCCCATGTCAGACTCCCACCTCAGAGGGCTCCAGTGTCTGGAGCATGATGAAGAAAAGGTGAACATGTACTGTGTCACTGATGATCAGCTGATCTGCTCGCTGTGCAAACTGGTTGGAAGGCACAGGGACCACCAGGTGGCAGCACTGAGTGAACGCTATGAAAAACTCAAGGTAAGCAAAGTTTTCTTTCATATTTGCTTCAGTGTAAATAATATGGCTTTGATGGGGTGATCTTGCAATAGTAATCTTTAAAAGTGTTTTAATGGTGCTCTCATTTAAACTGGCTGCCATTTTTAGAGATGTTTAATTCATTTGTTAACAGATAACATTATAGATACCCTCCACTCTTTATCTAACACATAAATAATTTTAAACTTTAATTGTATTCCACCCTGCAGTATAAAATTCCTCATTATCCTTACCTGGGTATCTCACTCAATTATCAAGTGAGATTTTATCATCTCCTGCTGACTTATTATCTCTCCTGAATAATTAAGCAATTAGCATAATCACAGCACCATGTTAGTGTGCCAGGAGGGTATTCAGACACACGCACACACAGCAACTATAAGGAGTGCATTAGTGACGTGGCATGCTGTCTCCAATGAGGCTGCAGGTTAACAAGTGCCAACTACCTGATGAGTGTAGGTGTGCTTAATTGAGCGTGGCTATTCGAGCGTGCTTGTCATAGCCATAGAGGCAGTATGTGTGCATGGTAAACGTGTGTGTGACACCAGAGATGCGGTTTGGAGTGTGGGTTAGCACAGATTAAAACAAAAAAAGCCAAAAATGTTGCAAGGGAGACTGAGATTTTTGTCCTTAGTATGACTCAAGGTTTAGAAATCCTAGCTCCACACCCCTGGTTTGTGACACAAACTTTCTATTACTGTGAAAACATGTCTCCAGAAAAACCCACGCTGAAATAACCCTGATGAAATCATCATGAGCATTTACTCAAACAGTTTTGAAAGGCAGAGTAGTAACCCACATGACTAGTACATTGAGCATAATATATACAACATGTATAATTACAAATGCTTTAGAGATGTAATCATTTATCGATAAAGGGCACAAAAATTTCAGCTCCTCAAAGCATTTGCTCCTTTTCTCTGTTTGATATCACTGTCGATGGAATCTATTTTGGTCTTGGAAACAAATACAGTAAATCTATTTGAATGTATTTACAGCAGCTGCTCTCTAAAATACTCCCAATATCCTCATTCTCACTGACCAATCAAAATGTAGGAATAACTAGCTGAGCATCAACCACTGATCAAAGGGGGCACTCAGATCATTTTCACATGATAAATTAATATATTTTTGGAGCAATTAGTTAACGGGGATAAACTGAAAGTCTGCAAGGACACAGTAATATTTGCATTGGTGTGACCCTATGTTATTGAGGTCCAAGAAAAACATTTTTCAACCATGCTGTCTCACACATTATTTATATTACAAATAACATCTAAGTTTTCCAATGCATCTTTTACTCAGGGAGCATTTTCAGCAAGAACCTACTACATACCTACCCGGACTGTGTTTATTCAGCCTTGCAAATGAAATGCTATGGTCTGACTTCTGTGAGAAGCTGGTTTTTCTCTTTTTCACCAGAGGTTTGAAACAGATGTTCAAGTGTGAAATAGTTTGTAATATGTCCTCAGAGAGGGGGCCTGCCTAATGGAAGAAACTGAAACACAAGAACTGATCCCAAAGTAAGGTACAAAACAATGCAGATACTGAAATCTTAGTGCTCAATATGAAACTGGCAGCTCTGTAATGACATTGTATACTGAGAATTAGTAGTTTTGTAAAGTGCAATTTGTATCTGAACAGTTAAATTCTGTTTTAACATTCAGCTGAACTAGGATCAATTATTATAGCCATCGACAGTAGTATTTCTTCTTCCTCAGAGGAAAAAAAAACATTATTTCCGTGGGGCTACCTTATCCTTATGTTGCCACTAATGCATCAAAACCTCTATTATTAGGGCCCCTCTGGTGGTTGGCACCATTTATTTTTCAAGCCATTCTGCCTCCAGTGATAGGCTTGATGTCCTTTGTCTTCAGAGCTGCTGAGTGTATACTGTCTCATCTTGCATGTTTCAATAAATTTAAGCAGAGAAGAATAATTAGCATCAGATTCAAGTTGGTGCATCATCTAATTATTGTGCTTTCCCCCCTTCCTCCTCTTCCTCCATTCATCTGGGGAGAGAATGCAACTTACCACAGTTCAGTGCAACAGTAGTTACCATACAGGCTACTTATGTGCCTATTCAGTTAACGGGATGTAATGCATCACCATATTGCTCGGCAATTTGAGACTTTAAAATGATTTACAGAGAGGTAGAGTGTATTCTTGATGGAAGTGGATGCCATGGATACAGCATGATGCCAATGAACATGTTTTAATATCAGTATCATATGCCAAATTATTGTAGCCTATTACAAAAAAGAAAAAGACATCAGAGTTCCCCTCTTCGACTTCCGAGTCTGAATGCAGTCGATTTGCATCCGAGTCCAAGTCCGAGTCATCAGTGCTCAGGTCTCAGTTGAGTCATGAGTCCTGAAAATCTGGACTTGAGTTGGACTCGAGTACTACAACACTAGTTCAGAAAGACAATGATGACATATTGTGTCATAGAACATACTGCATTTCTCAAAGTTAAATTATTGGCACACTACTCTGCTTTATACATTCTCCTCCAAATAAATAAATCATTTACTGCCATAAGTCATAATATCCTGTGAACAGATAAGGATAATCACCTTTATTGGCCAAGTATGTTACACACAAGGAATTTGTTTCCAGTACAGAACCGATGGCAGCCATCTGCGGCACCAACTCAACCAATGGCTCTAACCATTGGGGCAACGGGTGGGTTTAGTGTCTTGCCCAAGGACACTTCGACACGTAGACTGCCGGCACCGAGATTCAAACCTTCAACCTTCTGGTTGGAAGATGACTGCTCTACCCACCGCACCACTGTCACCTCCACCCCAGAGTTGGATCAAATGAGTAAACAAAGCAGAAATGACTGCATCATTAACTTCTGAGCACGCTCTAACACACACACACACACACACACACAGAGGCACAGCCATGCACACCATGCCTTGCATGTTTGTACACACATGAACTAGAAACCCACCTTCTGACCTCTATATTGACTCTAATCCAAAGATAGACAGAGCACCTGCTGTGTCACACAGGAAAACAAACGTGCCTTTTCTCCCAGACGCTATGGAGGACTGGACTATCTGTTAAGGCCAGAAAACCCTCACACCATACCCATGCCATTTGCACCAGTTTTGATATTAAAGAAAAACCCTGAAACGAACATACTATTTAGTTATATAATCGGCTTTGCACAATAAAGTCACAGTCAACAAGCTTCAGTCAGAATATATTAATGTCATCAGATAAAACTTTTTTTAACCTAACTCTATCAGATTAAATTTTTCTCTAAATTTGTAAATGAGTTTTATCATCACTGCAGTCAGCTGCTTAGCTTGAACAAAGTTAGAAATGATTATAGATCTGCTGACCTTGTGGAAAAACAAGCCCGGTTTCAGTGTGGAAGATTAAGGTAAATGTATTTTTTATTTATCACTGACTGACTTGGTTTTCTGCATCTTCAATAACAGTGAAGCTTTAAATGCATCTCGGCCTTAGTAGATTCTGTTTCAAAGTAGACAGCCAAGTTCTGTACTTGTCAGTTCACTTACCTTAAATTTATTTTAGTAAACTTTTTATAAAATCTGTGGGTGGCAGCATTTCACAGCACACACAGTAAACCCACACATTACATTGTTTATTAATGTGAACTTTAATTGCATGCAGCTGAAAAATGTCAGTTTTAATTGAAATAATTCCTCTGCCACACGATGTTACTTTAAATTGTTTAGCAGACATTCTGCACTGAGTTGAAGCTTTCCATGACAATTAGGGCAGAAGCAGAGCAGGAGATAAACTGTTCAAGCTAATTACCACAGAAAACAATCAAACTGCAATGCAATATTGATAAGATATTTAATTCATAAAGACAGAAAACTCTGGGGAAGGAGGTGCAGCAAAGGCAAAAAGTCTCAGTCAACTAACCCAGCAGTTAAACTTGAAATGTTGAAAACATTACTTTCACTCAGATATACTGTTTTACTTTCATTTTGAAGTCTGACAAGTTGAAATTATTTTGGCCATCTTTATTTCATGCATATCACCTTTTGCCCTGATCTGCTGGAATTTGAGATATCCCCACTCTGCACAGGAAGAAAAAGAATATCAGATGATTGGAATAGTTTCCTTTTTTCTGTGGCAGTGGTGGGGTGTCTGATAAGAGCCATGGAGGTTATTGTGGGAACACCCATCCTTTTCCAGAGATAAAATTACCCCCGTCACAGGAAATTGACAGAGAACGCGGCTGGAAATAGCTTTTAAAGTCCTTGGCTCTGGGTCTGAGGAGAAAGAACTTAGAGGGTAAAAGATGGGAGCTGCCCTTTCTGTGTGTGTGTGCATGTCAGCTCTGGTTTCAATTCACAGGTTTTGTGTGTTTATATAGCAGTCTATTTGCTTTAATCAGCTGTCCTTTACTGCTGAAACAACATACTTTGGGTTGTCAAGTGCCAACATCCACAATAAAACATGAGTAGCCCTGAAACATTACATTTGATTCACAGCCTGGCTGATAAGCCCAGTATTTACCTTTATGCCCTGCAGCAGTGTCATTCATCTTTTATATTGTGAATACACTTCCTTCCTTAATATTGTCCCTGCCATTACAGTATGCTGACAATTTTCACCTTCATATTTCAAACTAACCTCTGACAAGCTAAATCATTAAAGAACAATACTAGCTAAAAATCTTGTTTTTCTTCTGACCTCCAGAAACATCTATGATCAACATTAGCAGTCAACTGAAGATGTGTTTGTGCCCACCTGGCAAAGCAATGACCAATATTCACCCTGCATTCAGCTCTGGTTTGTCCTCCACCAACTCCTGACAAAACTATCTGGCTCTTTAGCTGCTAAATGCTCCACTGGGCTGCCCAGCTAGCTGCTAACTGGGCAGCTGTGGTACAGTGAGAGTTTAACCTAACCCTAACCCTAAAGCATTCAAAAACAACTAAAAACAGTGTTGATAAGTGTTTAGTAGGAACCAAAACACTACATTTACAGGCCCAAACACCAAATGAAGACACTACAAGGCCTTGTGGAGCTGAGAGGACCTGCAAAGCCAGGAGATAAATCCCTTTGGTTAGTGTGTTAATTAAATTCTTTGTTAACTATCCATCACACTTTGAAGTGAAGCATTACTACTCATGTTGTAAAGTCAGTTTCTTCCCAACTGACCACTTGGTTTACTGTTTGAGAAACACTTCATGGTTATTTTGATCTTTACAAGCACAAGGGTGTTCCCTGAATGCACCATCACTTTTGATTTTCCCTGAGACTAAGCCACCTTCTGTAGGTTTTCTAATAAACCCACCAGTTTTATTACTGTCTGTAAGAAACCTGTCTCAAAAAGTCCTGTTTCCCTCTTCCACTGAAGTAAATAAAAGCTATTATTTCAGAATTTACAGTGCACTGTGCAGCACTCACAATATAATTTCTTTCCGTCTGTACTGAGTGTTCCCTTTGCTTGGGGCCTTCATATCTTTCAATCAAACACAATCACACACACTCCATCCATTCCCAATCTCCCCCCAGTACAATGTTCCTTCCTTGCTGTTTCCTTGCAGTGCTTTGTTTTGACTCAAAGCTCCTTTTTTCTACAAAGTCGTCCAGCTGTAAAACTGGGTGTCAAAGCAAAGACACAGGTGCACTCTATCAAATATAGAACACCCAATACAATAATGACATAGCAATAAGAGGTAAATATAGTACAGATGTGTGTAAAGGTGAATGGACACACTGTAAAGCAGTGGTAAACTAATTCATAGTTAAATCTGTGGTTACAGCTCTCATTGTCTCACTATCCTCATTTCCTCTGCACACTCCTGTACATCTTTGTTCTATCTATACTTTTCTCACAGTTTGTCTGTGTGACTAAAGTTTTTCTGAACTCCCTCTAGTGCACATACATACTACATATAAGCAAAGAAAAGAATGGTGGGAAATTCTGGCAGTTCGGCAAGGACTGCTGAGAGCACAGTCCTACTCAGTGTCAGTGTAAATCTTGAAAAGATGTAGCACATCTGAAGTTCAGTTGCCTACCTGTCTCTAAGGTTGAGTGCGCATCTGATCTCTATGCATACATTCTTAGCTCATGAGCTTCAGGAGGATTTAGTCCAGTCACACATTCACAATACTAATAAGAAAGGGGTTTACTCATTTACAGAGGAATGGTAGAGAAAAAAAGAATACATTAGAGAACATTTTGTTTTTAAGCCAATAGGAAGATGTTAGCTGATGAAATGTACACAAAGTCTCATGTCATCATACATTGTGGCTATAATCAAACTTTCTTTAGTTTCTTATATTTCCTTATACTATCTGCAATAAACAATCTTCTATAGGATGAATGTAACATCTTAATTTGTAAATTACTGTAAATATCCAATAAATTCAGTGAAGTACAGGACTATAGTTTATGAATATTCAAGTAAAGGACACTCCAAATTATACTGTACTTGAGAAGGGTAGGCTACTTTGTTACTTTATGTGACTGGGTTTAGGTTGTGAACATTATTTCATATCAGTGTTCACCACCCAGAATAATCAGAATTTATTAGCTGCCTGGGGGAGGTTAACTTTACACAGACAGATGTTTTTGGGGGGTGAAACTCTGGGCGGGGACTGGTAGCAGAAAAGGAGGACAGGCAGACAGAGAGAGAGGAATACTGCAGACAAACAAGCAGGATGATTGACAGGTGATCAACTTGAGGGGTGGGGGCAGATTAGCTCCTAAGGATTAATACTTAGTTGGCAACATGTAGATGTGGGTCAGCCACTTCATGTCCAAATCTGACCTCAACACACAAAGGATAGATTTACAAAAACACACACAGGCATGGAAACAGACTGCAGGCTATATAGTTCATTTAAAATCCTTGATATGTGGTTGTTTCAAGCTTTTCCCTTGTGTGCATGTCACAGTAGCAGAGTTTGCATTTGAACATGTTGTATATGAACATAAGTAGAAATATGTTTATATTTGCATTTACTGCACGTATGCACACATTAATTATGCTGGAGGCTTATATGCTGACATGGACAGGACACAGCTGCTGACTTATTGTCCTTGTCCCTCTATGGATGGTAATACAACAGCAGCAGCATATTCCTTTTTTAGTGTACCTTTATGCTGCTTTTCTATGTCATCCCTGTAATCAGGCCATCCATTAAGCCTCCATACAGCATGCACACATACACAGAAAACACATAAAGCATACCATTCCTGTGTTTGCCATGACTGCTTATTCAATATTCCCTCTGGGGTAACTCCTTTCTATCCTCAACACAACATCAGTACTTGGCTTTGTTTACACTGCTACTAAAAAGTGGTTAAAGGTTAAGCAAATTTAACTTTCAATCTAGCATATCAAGCATGTTGGCTTTCTTAAAGTGAAGCATTCTGAATGAGCTTTTTTACAATGCAAAAAGCCTGTGAAGCTATTTTTTACATTTTGCTGTCCCGGCCTTGCTGCTCCAATGCACCTACACTCCATTTTTGAAACCTGCACGAAATCGCAGCATTCACCAAGTCTGAGCTTCAGTTCGTCTGGAAAACGGTTTTGAATGGTGAACAGTGGAGACGTGGCATCAGAGCGGCTTAACCACGCTCGGTTTGGCAATAGTATGGCAGTCTTTGATATAACGGAGACAGCTTGTGCCCGAGCGGATAAAAAGCAGCAAAGGAGGACAAAACTGAAAAAAGGGGAGGGAAACAAAAAAGGGCAGAGCATTATGGGACAGTGCTGACGTGCTGTCACCTGTTTGTCGGTTTGTTAGCAGAGAGCGCTGTTGCGTGCTCTCATTGGGAAAGCTTTTGATGCATAATTTGCCGCTTGGCTGGCGCTCAATGGAGTGGCTGTCCCAGTCACATTCTCTCCTAGTGTAGGCTCCTCTTTTGGAGGCTCAGACAGGACAGGATGAGGAGGCAGCACAGGGATGAGGGGTATCTGCCGTGCTCAGAGGTATGTGGACATTAAATGCAAATAGAGAAGAACACTGCAACTCCAAAGGATGCTTGTGCAGAAGAACTGAGAGAAAACACTGCTTCTCTTTGCTGTTCTTTGGTGACTGTGTGCTGAACAATCAAACATTCTTGCTCATTTTGCCGTGTTCCTAGAATTTAGTTGTTTTTTTTTTCTTTTGCTTTACAACTTCATTTGTTTAATGAAGTAGTACTTGAGGCTGTCTTACAACTGTTTTGGTCCATGTAATCACACAAACCTAAGGCAGAAGATGTGCTGCATTTTTATCCTCCTTTGACTTCGGGCTCTGATTTCCACTTTTGTTTCTTTGCATTTATGTCCTAGTATTTACTTTGATTAATCTCTCTCTCTCTGTTGTCTCTTTTTGTATGTTTGCTGCAGCAAGCCCTGGACTCCAACCTAAGTAGTCTGATCAAGAGGAACAATGAGCTGGAGTCGCTCATGGGGAAACTGATCCAGACTTGCCAACATGTAGAGGTGAGCGCCTGTAGCCCTGTGAGGTCACCACTGACCTATATTGTCTCGTTATTTTATGTTTAGATTTTATGGTTAAATTCACACTATTAAGATTTAGATAGTGCTGATTCTTTAAGAGTGTAAGTTCATTAATACCTCTATTTACATAAAGGCATATGCTTTCCATTCATCAGTGACCCATCAATCTCCTGTGTGATATGACTCAAAATTGAGGCCAGCTGCCTTTAGCTTAGCATGTAGCACTGTATCTCATTATGTCAAACTTGACATGTAAAGGTTAGGTTGTGCATCTTAAGCTGCAAAGTTAATAAAGTTCACCTGCAATGACAATGCTAAGTCAGCAGCAGCCCCAACTCACTGTTTTAGTTGTATCTGAAGTTCTGACTGACTTTCATACTGATTTCCACCAAAATGCCATTATACAGTCATGAGGAGTCCAACAGCCTTATCTGTTATGATTATTATTAGGAAAGCTCAGCATACCAGTGTGCAATATCGGTCTTACTTTTTCTTATAGCTGCACTGTTTATATTTATGATACCTTGCCTGTTACTTTTGATGAGTGCCTTGTTTCTATCCCTTTGCTGCTGTAATGGTGTGAATTTCCCTGTTGTGGGACTAATAAAAGGTTCATCTTATCTTATCTTATAATAAAGAGTATGAATGTCTTTGTGCATTTAGCTCTACCAAAGGCAATTCAATTGCTAAGCCTAGTCTGCCTGTTCATGTTACTGTATGCCGACCCACTAAGCAATGCCACAGGGTTTAAAAGCAGTGATATCTTAGTTTAGAAATGATGGTATACAGCCTCTCTGCCTGTCAAAACCTATAGAAACTGCAAGTAAAAAGGGTTGTGATTTAATATGGAGTTGTTTTTTTTTTTTTGTTTGTTTTTTTTGCTGTGTGCATATTTCGTGAGAATGTTTTTGCATTGCTATCACGCAAACATGCTTTCTGTGAGCTACAGCAAAATGGATGGGGAATTTTAATGATGCAAACATTTAATTTCATCATCACAAAAAGACCAACAAAGGAAACACTCCACTTAAAAAAAAATCAGAAATGAATAAATGATGCACCTACAAAGGGCAAAAATGCTTGACCTATTTTTCCCCAGTGCATTATGGTCACAACTACTTGTACAGTAAGGTTTGACAAGACACTCTAAAGCCCTAAAATAGTTTGGTGCCTACAGTCATAGCACATTTTCTTTAAGTGAGAAAGGTTATTTTGCATAAGTGGAAGATGCAAAGTCACAAAAATTACATGTTGAACTGGTGATTAGCCAAAAATAAATACATAAACTCAGCTCTTTGACATGCATATGCTATGTCCATAAGAGAGAGACAAACATGACAGGGCACTGTACAGGCAGCCTGGCGTGCCGTTCATGGAGTCCTCTAAATATTTCACATTGGATTAATCTAGTTTAAAGCTTCTTTGACATCTCTGAGACATCTTTTTATAAAAATTGTATAGTGTTGATGCAGACTTACTTTCTGCTGCAAAAGCAAATTGAAAAGGTTATTAGATTTTTTAAATAAATCCAAAATGGCATGGATGGCAACCTTTCTTAACATTTAGAATGCTTTAAAAGTGACTGAAAACTCCCATGCAGTTCCTCTATTATCCTCTCCTCCACTATCTGTGCTGTGGTTCAGGCTGTGCCCAGAATTTAATGATCCTGCACCATCCAGGCACTAAGCTGGCACCATGCTGGCTAACAGGATCAAGATTTTGTAGTTGTTAGAATCTAATGCCATACAGTTTTTGGACCTATCAAAGTATCATTAGGTAATCACAAAGAGGGCAATTCCAGGCAGTTACCTGGTTTGTTTAAGGTTTACTTGCCCGTTTTTGCTGGAGAAATCTAATTTAAGTGTTATTAGCAAAAGCCTTGTCAGAAAAAAAATACCTGATGTCTCTGTCATAATGTGGTACAAACAAAATGTCCGCATATATATTAGGATCATTTAAACCTCACATCCTCTGCAGAAAGTTTGGTTCATTTGCCTTTACAAAAGTCTGGATATCCTGGGGGGTGAGTCATTTGTGTGTGCGAGTGTGTTTCTCTGGTTAAATGAATCACTTAATGTCCCTGTGAGGCTGCAATCTGTCATACCGATCATATGCTCCAGAGGCCTCTGCCCAAAGTCATTAGATGCTCCACGTCTTTGCACATAAACACACATACTGTGTATGTTTATGTGTGTGCATGATAGTACTAGATGTTTGGTGAGATATTGAAAACAGCATGTGTGTACATGATGACAAGTGAGTCTACAATGGCTTGTGGTCAGCCATTCTAAAGAGATGAGCAATACTGGGGGCATGCCATCTTAATCTCACAAACACAATGTGAATAAACAGTCCTATACAGCCAGAACAAGTAAATCAAAGCCTCATTAGATATGAAACAACAAACTCTACCAAATAAAAACCTTGCCTTTTAACGCTTTCAAGGTGAGCCTTTCTGGTTTAAACTAAAAGGGCTGTCAACATATAAACCCTGCTGTTTTAAAGATTTCTGTAAGTACAAATGATATAATGCCACAAAGATAACATACTGTATATACGCAGGCTTTTCACAGAGTAACCCGTTTTAGATCTCAAGCTTCCCCAGAGCTGTTACACTGATGTTAACAGTACCATTTAGCAGTGTGGTAAAGATGCACCAACATAGCCTCAGCATGCATACATACATATATATATATATACAATATACAGCACAACTAAGGTGTCGGCATGTCTCATGTCAGCACTGAATTATCATCCAGGTGGCAAATTGCTTCTGTTGGCAACATGAGCCCACAAAGTCACATAGATGCTGTTATGAAATGGATGCTGAGGATACTGAGGACGTCCTTTCCAGCCTTGTTTTGTTGTGTGGAGAAAAGGCAAATGAGTTGACACCTGTCAATGTGTGTCTATGAGAGAAGGTATGAATGTATAAATAGCTGTGCAAACTCTCCTTTGCTTGGCAACACTCACAGCAGCCTTCCTTTTCATTGCTCCTTGTGTTATTGCTTTGACACAGCAAGAAAACACTTGACAAGGTGCTGAAAGGACCGCTAGCAAATGACCACAAATTGAAATTACAGATTATGGTAGGACCTGCAGTTTTAATTTGACTTTAATAGCCTGCTGTCAAGTAAATCAAAACCTCAGAGAATACTAATGCTGGCTGATTTTTTAAAATCCTGAATATTATTAACAGCATCAACTGCAGTTTCCCAAACACCTTACAACTAAATGAAATCATTTTTTTTTAAGTACCATCAGTGAGTTTTGAGCTAAGCAGATCTTTGGAGCCACAACCATAGAAACTACATTATATTGCCAAAAGTATTCACTCACCCATCCAAATCATTGAATCAGGTGTCACTTCCATGGTTACAGGTGTACAGTGGGGCAAATAAGTATTTGATACACTGCCAGAGAATGGACAGTTCTGTAATTTTCATCTCATGATGACCTGGGGATGGGACACACAGGGCTTAATCATATGCTCCACAGACTAGGCAAACATACAACTGGGCAGTGTGCACAATGTAATCAGCCAGAAAGAGTCAAGCATATATTCAGTGTAGAAAATGACCCACCTTATCCTTTAACCAAACTGTTTAGTTTACTGATCTTAAATGTGGCTTATTTGTCATAACACAATCTTTTCCCTACTGTACTGTAGTGATCATGTGCAGGAAAAGTGAATTTTAAAACAGCTGCACTGGATGTTAAAATGAACATTGGTATTTGACCTGTTTAACTGACTGATTTGATGAGTATGTAAATGTAAATGCTGTGTGCTATGGTCTTCACAGTCAATATATCTTAGCACCCATGGAGGATTTTGAAGCGACTTGTTGGACAGGACTCTCCAACACCGTCATCAAAACCCAAAATGAAAAAAAAAGCTTCTGGAAGATTTGTGTTCCTTCTTCCATTAGATTTCCAGACTTTCAGAGTCGGTGCAAAGGGCTGTTCTGGCAGGAAATGGTGACCCATCACCTCATTATGTTTAACACTGGTTTCCCATGAATTTGTCATCCACTGTGCCCTGCTTGCTTTGTTATTTTTTTTTTTAAAGATGCCTTGAGCTCAGAGTCAAACGTCAGAGAATGACTGGCACTGCCACTTTTTGCAATGCTGGTAACAACCCCCCCACCCATCTGTCATGAACACCACATAGCCACCACAGGCATCACTGCCAGGAACAACAGGTTGGGTGAGATTAAGGAGGGCCATAAATGCAAATGACCTTGGACTTGCAGTTAACCTGATGACACAAATGCACCTCTTACTGCTCTGTGATCACACTTCTGTTGACACTCCTCACAACGACATGTTCATAAAACCTGCTGGTGAAGCATGTACTGTAGCTGGGGAACACTGTCTCTATTTGCAGGAATTAAACATTCATTTGCTTTGAAACAAATGTAATAAGATGTGCCCCAGTTCAACAGTTTAAAATGAACTTTTTGAAACAATTTTTTTTTTTTATTATTTGATCAGTCATAGTAAAGTATTACTGAACTGCATGTGTAATTAAATGTAATGATGTATACTGTTAGCAATATTGCTCTTGGTCCATATTGAGCAACAGCCCTTTTTTCACAGCAGATGTTTCCTTATAATGGATAACACAGGTGTTGCATGGCCCGATATGTCAAGACAGTGTATGAGTCAGCATGGACAATACAAGCAATCTGAAACTAAAGCAGCACAAAAAGCCAAAAATCTATGTTATTTCACGTGTTTCTTATATGCAGCATACATTATATTGCCAAAAGTATTCATTCACCCATCCAAATCATTGAATTCAGGTGTTCCAATCACTTCCATGGTTACAGGTGTCAATCAATCACCTAGGCATGCAGACCGCTTCTACAAACATTTGTGAATGAATGGGTCACTCTCAGGAGCTCAGTGAACTCCACGTGGTACTGTGATAGGATGCCACCTGTGCAATAAGCCTAGTCGTGAAATTTCCCCGCTACTAAATATTCCACAGTCAACTGTTAGTGGTATTATAACAAAGTGGAAGTGATTGGGAACAACAGCAACTCAGCCACAAAGTGGTAGGCCACATCAAATCACAGAGCGGGGTCAGTGAATGCTGGGACACATAGTGCACAGAGGTCACCAACTTTCTGCAGAGTCAATAGCTACAGATGTCCAAACTTCATGTGGCCTTCAGATTAGCTCAAGAACTGTCTGTAGAGAGCTTCATGTAATGGGGTTCCATGGTCGAGCAGCTGCATCCAAGCCTTACATCCCCAAGTGCAATGCAAAGCGTCGGATGCAGTGGTGCAAAGCACGCCGCCACTGGACTCTAGAGCAGTGAAGACATGTTCTCTGGAGTGATGAATCACGCTTCTCTGTCTGGCAATCTGATGGACGAGTCTGGGTTTGGTGGTTGCCAGGAGAACAGTACTTGTCTGACTGCATTGTGCCAAGTGTACATTTGGTGGAGGGGAGATTATGATGTGGAGTTGCTTTTCAGGAACTGGGCTTGGCCCCTTAGTTCCAGTGAAAGGAACTCTTAATGCTTCAGCATACCAAGACATTTTGGACAATTTCATGCTTGCAACTTTGTGGAAACAGTTTGGGGATGGCCCCTTCCTGTTCCAACATGACTGCGCACCAGTGCACAAAGCAAGGTCCATAAGGACATGGATGAGTGAGTTTAGTGTGGAAGAACTTGTCTAAATGTTTTATCCAGCATGACAACATTTTAGACAGCAGTGTCTGGTCGTGCATATAAAACCGAGTGTTTCGGTGCTTTTATTTTATTTATTTATCTAAAGTGTTAGATTTTATTGAAATTCAGGCATTCAAGTCAAAGGCTATTTGGGAACGATTCCAAAGAAATTGTACATTAAACATTTTCATTTCAAACTGTTTTAAACTTTTCATTTTTTCTGCAAAGGGGACAGGACGAATGCACCATATTGAGGAGAGGATGGATGGGGCCATGTATCGCGAGATTTTGGGCAACAACCTCCTTCCCTTAGTAAAAGCATTGAAGATGGGTCGTGTCTGGGTCTTCCAGCATGACAATGATCCCAAACACACAGCCGGGGCAACTAAGGAGTGGCTCCGTAAGAAGCATTTCAAGGTCCTGGAGTGGCCTAGCCCGTCTCCAGACCTGAACCCCATAAAAAATCTATGGAGGGAGCTGAAACTCGGTGTTGCCCCGCGACCGCCCCAA
>NW_018127896.1:4961919-5027236 GCF_001952655.1 Monopterus albus | reverse complement strand
TCCAAACTTCATGTGGCCTTCAGATTAGCTCAAGAACTGTCTGTAGAGAGCTTCATGTAATGGGGTTCCATGGTCGAGCAGCTGCATCCAAGCCTTACATCCCCAAGTGCAATGCAAAGCATCGGATGCAGTGGTGCAAAGCACGCCGCCACTGGACTCTAGAGCAGTGAAGACATGTTCTCTGGAGTGATGAATCACGCTTCTCTGTCTGGCAATCTGATGGACGAGTCTGGGTTTGGTGGTTGCCAGGAGAACAGTACTTGTCTGACTGCATTGTGCCAAGTGTAAATTTGGTGGAGGGGGGATTATGATGTGGAGTTGCTTTTCAGGAGCTGGGCTTGGCCCCTTAGTTCCAGTGAAAGGAACTCTTAATGCTTCAGCATACCAAGACATTTTGGACAATTTCATGCTTGCAACTTTGTGGAAACAGTTTGGGGATGGCCCCTTCCTGTTCCAACATGACTGCGCACCAGTGCACAAAGCAAGGTCCATAAGGACATGGATGAGTGAGTTTAGTGTGGAAGAACTTGACTGGCCTGCACAGAGTCCTGACCTCAACCCGACAGAACACCTTTGGGATGAATTAGAGCGGAGACTGCGATCCAGGCCTTCTCGTCCAACATCAGTGTCTGACCTCACAAATGCGCTTCTGAAAGAATGGTCAAAAATTCCCATTAACACACTCCTAAACCTTGTGGACAGCCTTTGCAGAAGAGTTGAAGCTGTTATAGCTGCAACGGGTGGGTCAACATCATATTAAACCCTATGGATTAAGAATCGGTTGTTACTCAAGTTCATTTGCATGTGAAGGCAGGCGAGTGAATACTTTTGGCAATAGTGTATATCCACAGGCAGGAAAGCACAGACCTTTATGTTCTCAGTGTGATGATGAGTTTTAGGCGTAGTCATTGATGTCTCTTCTAGAAACTGTTGCACAGTGTGTGGTGTGTTTAAATCACAAATGGTGTCAGAGGCCCTGTCAAATCTCCAGTGGTGAAACTGTTATGAACCTCCACTATCATAACTCCAAACAGACATAAATACAGAAATCTGGGAAGAGTTTTGCTGCAACATTTCACTAAACACTAAATTAGTTTGATAATTTGCAGGTCCCACAATGCCTGGACCTACAGGTTAAAACTAGAATGCAGAGACTAATTCTGCAGGAAGCAAAATGGGTGAATATGCTTCATCTTACTAAAGTGTTTGCTCCCAAACAGGAGGGCCGGTTAAAGGATGACATGATGTGGAGCTGCTAAACATACTGTATATCCCTCTATGTTCCGCACTGCTGCCTGCCATCAATTTTTTGGTTCATCCAACACTGTGTATGAATTGCTTCTCAGGTAAATGCATCCCGCCAGGAAGGCAAGCTCATGGAGGAGTGTAATGTCCTGATTGACATTATTCAGCAGAGGAGGCAGGTCATTGGCAATAAGATCAAGGAGGGGAAGGTGAGATGACTACTCAGAGGGGTGAGACGTATGATAGCAGATAACATTTATTTTCCTTTGCTGTTTTTATATCCATCTTCCACTTCATATGCATTTTTAGCATGGCATAAAGCAGACAAACTATTTGTATTAAAACTACCCATGCTCAAAGCTAATTTAGCCAGGCTTTCTCTGAACCATTCCAGCAGGTAGAACACTATCTACTGATCTAATCTTCTGTCTATTCATCCAAAATAAACCAACAGTATATTTTGAACAAAATAATAAGTAGTAACGTGCTTCAAACTTTTTTAACAAATAAAAAACTGAATAATTGGGCGTGCAAAATTATTCAGCCCCTTTACTTTCAGTGCAGCAAACTCTCTCCAGAAGTTCAGTGAGGATCTCTGAATGATCCAATGTTGACCTAAATGACTAATGATGATAAATAGAATCCACCTGTGTGTAATCAAGTCTCCGTATAAATGCACCTGCACTGTGATAGTCTCAGAGGTCTGTTTAAAGCGCAGAGAGCATCATGAAGAACAAGGAACACACCAGGCAGGTCCGAGATACTGTTGTGGAGAAGTTTAAAGCCGGATTTGGATACAAAAAGATTTCCCAAGCTTTAAACATCCCAAGGAGCACTGTGCAAGTGATAATATTGAAATGGAAGGAGTATCAGACCACTGCAAATCTACCAAGACCTGGCCGTCCCTCTAAACTTTCAGCTCATACAAGGAGAAGACTGATCAGAGATGCAGCCAAGAGGCCCATGATCACTCTGGATGAACTGCAGAGATCTACAGCTGAGGTGGGAGACTCTGTCCATAGGACAACAATCAGTCGTATACTGCACAAATCTGGCCTTTATGGAAGAGTGGCAAGAAGAAAGCCATTTCTTAAAGATATCCATAAAAAGTGTTGTTTAAAGTTTGCCACAAGCCACCTGGGAGACGCACCAAACATGTGGAAGAAGGTGCTCTGGTCAGATGAAACCAAAATCGAACTTTTTGGCAACAATGCAAAACGTTATGTTTGGCGTAAAAGCAACACAGCTCATCACCCTGAACACACCATCCCCATTGTCAAACATGGTGGTGGCAGCATCATGTTTTGGGCCTGCTTTTCTTCAGCAGGGACAGGGAAGATGGTTAAAATTGATGGGAAGATGGATGGAGCCAAATACAGGACCATTCTGGAAGGAAACCTGATGGAGTCTGCAAAAGACCTGAGACTGGGATGGAGATTTGTCTTCCAACAAGACAATGATCCAAAACATAAAGCAAAATCTACAATGGAATGGTTCACAAATAAACATATCCAGGTGTTAGAATGGCCAAGTCAAAGTCCAGACCTGAATCCAATCGAGAATCTGTGGAAAGAACTGACAACTGCTGTTCACAAACGCTCTCCATCCAACCTCACTGAGCTCGAGCTGTTTTGCAAGGAGGCATGGGCAAAAATTTCAGTCTCTCGATGTGCAAAACTGATAGAGACATACCCCAAGCGATTTACAGCTGTAATCGCAGCAAAAGGTGGCGCTACAACGTATTAACTTAAGGGGGTTGAATAATTTTGCACGCCCAATTTTTCAGTTTTTTATTTGTTAAAAAAGTTTGAAATATCCAATAAATTTCGTTCCACTTCATGATTGTGTCCCACTTGTTGTTGATTCTTCACAAAAAATTACAGTTTTATATCTTTATGTTTGAAGCCTGAAATGTGGCAAAAGGTCACAAAGTTCAAGGGGGCCGAATACTTTCGCAAGGCACTGTATATCAGTTATTGGGTGAGAACCACTCACACTGCTATGGCTTGGATTAGATTTTGATTGACTGCTGAAGTCATTACCTTTACCTGTCACTAAAACATCAACATACCAGCAGGTGACAATGCAGTACTTTATCACAACCACTTGACCCAATTCCACATTGCAGACAGACAGCAAAGTGCCGCCTAAAACGCAAACTCTCCAACACATTCTGAACAGACGGTGTAAACCGTCTGACTGGCCAAAAGTAGATCCCACAGCATATGGGTGGACATGTTTACTCGTACTCTGAACCAAGATGATTTAAGATTTTATCTAATGAGACTTGGAAGACTCCAGGGATGATTTCTCATCATGTAACATAGGCTTTTTGCTTTTACAACTGCATCAGAGGAGAAACAAAGATGGATGTTTATTTTTCAGCCAACCTATTTCTATAAATATTTTTTGATAGTGGTGTAGATCGTAATTAGTAGCACTCAAAATACTTCTTCTGAGATCAAGTTTCTCTTGTCTGCCATATGTGTTTTTAAACATAACTTTGCACATTTTGATGGAATTGAGCTGAGATTGCGCTCTTTTGGGTTCTTTAAAAGCCAAACTGCTGATGAAATGTCCATTGACCTCAATCCAGGATGAGGAGCTTTTTGTGCATTATTGCTTGCTTGATTATTTAGCAGCACTGTTCTCAGACATCTTTGGGCTGTTCATTCTAGGCACAAAGGCTTCGGAAGCTTGCCCAGCAGATCTCCAGCTGCAAGCAGTGCATTGAGAGGTCCTCGGCCCTCATTACACAGGCTGATCAGACTTTGAAAGAAACCGATCACGCTCGCTTCCTGCAGACTGCCAAAAGCATCAATGAGAGGTCAGACAGCCCACACACTGGCCACACGTCGTGGAACTATGCAGCTTAGCAAACTAAGATCTAGCTTTAAGGAAAGGTTAAAAAAGTGCACACAAGGATGTTAAGAAAGAATTTAAAAAGTGTGTGTGTGTGTGTGTGTGTCTTCCCCAATTGCAAAGACAAGTTGAGAGGGATTTCATCTTTTTCATTCCACTCTCAGCTTAAGGTTTCTAATTAAGATATTTAGTGATAAAAAAGAAATCATTATCCTTTAGTCCTTCAAAAAATTATAATAACAATAAAATTAAAAACCATTTCAATCAGAATCTAATCTCCAGAGCTTCACTAATTAACAGATTGATTTTATTCATATTTGAAGCTCAGTATTGTTCAATTCAGCAGCTGTTGAAGAGTTTGTTAATACTGTTAATAACATATTATCCCATCAGTAATGTGATATGGCGCAAATGCCAATATCTGGTTTCTTCGTGTATTTAAAGTAATTAAGATGCACATTATGATACTTGTTATTTAAAAGTACAGTTGCAACCATATAAAAGGATCCATTGTTCTAAAATGTACAATTGCTTTAAACAAGTTGTACTAGCCCTTTAAACCTGCAGGCCCATTTTTATTATTGGTTCCCTTAATCTGATCAGTTGCAGCGTTGGTGTACTTTAGTGTATGAAAACCTGTTCATCTTTGATGGTAATGATTTAGGGTTTCCATGGCAACCGCATCAACCCAAGTGCTGATCCCTGAGATCCACCTTACGGACACTTTCGACACCTTCGCCCTGGACTTCACCAGAGAGAAGAAACTGCTGGAGAATCTGGATTACCTCACTGGTAAATATTTGGTTTTATTAAGGCCTCTCTATCGTGAGAGACATTTTTGATTAAACCAAAAGCAATTTATTGATGACTAGCAATTACAGTTGTGCACAGTAATTACTTTAATCAAAACCACAAACCAAATATCTTTTTGTTGGATGTACTGAACAGTCTATCATTTTAATGCAGCTACTCACTGACCATAACACCTCAGGACTGCTGCCAATTATGATTCTACTTCATCTTTAAATTCAGATTTTGCTTTTTTTTTTATTCCTTTGAAGTCAGGACTGTTTCCAAGTACTGTGTTTCAAGGAACCTATTAACTCCACAATTAATTTTCAACATTAATTCCCAACATCCCACTTGTGTGGATCCATCAAAATGTCACCGTATGAACTATGAGCGTGCTGGGGACAAAAACAAGGCATCATGTGTAGTGGATTTGAAGGTCTGTGAAAATGGCTACCTTGTATTTGTTCTCTGTGATACATTAAGGCTTTGCTGGAGGACCTTTTCACTAAGTGAATCATTCTGAATCACTCCACTCTGTGCAGCCACTCATGACACAGGGCTCAGGAGAGCGAGAGAATGACATACACAGAAAGAGATAGAGAATGGCTTTATAATCAATTGAAGCAGTGCCTCTGTATCTTTGTTTCTTTACCTCAGTTCCTCTGCTTTCTGCTAGAGGCTTCGTGGCTTGAATACAAAAGGAATTTATTTGATTTATTTCCACATTGAACAGAAACAGCTATACCCATAATGAAGTTTGCCCATGAATCAATACATGAGTATAAGAGAGCCAGTTTAGCATCTCTGGTTATGTAACAACTCACCTTTGTTAATGCTAAAAGGACTGTGACATTTACTCTTCCTCATATGTTAATGTGAGCTCCCTTTAACCAGAATATTTTATCTTTTTGCTTTGACATTATTTTAAATGCTCAACCTACCACTCTACTGGAAAGGAAATCTTTAGTTCTGTGTGTAATGAACCATTTGCTCTTATAAATTCTACCAAATTACCACACACAAAGTTAATTGGGGCTATTGTTTGTTACAACAACTGAAAAACTCTACATTTGTCATCATTTTGGAATTAACTAATGTAATTTGCAACTATATTCAAACAGAACATAACAATAGAGCCTGAGATATTGTTAGATGATGCTCATTGTATTTACTCTTTACAGCTCCAAATGCTCCGTGCATAAGGGAAGAGTTGTGCACGGCTTCCTACGACACCATCACTGTCCACTGGACGTCTGATGATGAATTCACAGTGGTATCCTATGAGCTCCAGTATTCCATCTTCACTGGACAATCTAATATTGCCAGTAAGTATATGTGGCTGACAGGAAATTCTGGAATCAGCCAGAAAATTAATTTAAGGTTTTAAGTTTAAGTTTTAACCGAACTAGAGACACTAATCCAACTCATGAAAGTCTTTCAGTCTGCTCTAAAATAAATTCAATTAGCAATCAAATAAACTGAGTTCATGACACATTTTTTTCTGGAAATTTGAGTTAGAACAAACAGGAAAGAACTTCCAAAATGGTGGGTACTTTATAACCCAGAGATTTTCAAACTAGATGTAAGAGGAGGAAAGGACATAGGGCAACAGTCCTGTGTGAGGTTTAAGATACAAGAAGTGCATACTGGTGTTCTAAGAACAATGGGACGTTAGTTGTTGTAGTTTGAAGTCTTTGAGGCAGTTCATGTACTTTAAAACCCTTTACACCCCATAAATGGCCTCAAAAAAGCTTCCCCCCACATCACAATTCTATTCACACACAAACCTGGACAGACACGATACACACATTTAGAGGATATAACTATCTTTGATGTCCTTTGTAGAATAAACTGATCAGTCTCCTTAGAAATCCTAGAAAAAAGGACACTCCTTAAATCATTAGAACTTGCCTCATGATTACCACTTTTTAAAAATTTCTTTCAGTATCAAAGTAATGCAGTGATAATTTCCCATACATCCACGAGTACACTGCAAATGGTACCGCTAACAGCTGACTCAACATACTTGTAATAGTGCTGATTTACAACTCTGTTAATATAAACTTTTGGCATATAGTGCTATACATTTAGTGGGAATCTGTAGCACTGTTGTGGTCTCATGTCCTTGGTATTTATAAAATCATAGCTACAGTACAACTCTGACCATTGTCCCACATCCTGCATGTAAGCATCATTTTGTAACATACATTTCATCACAGTATAAAACCAAGTCAGGGACATTAATCTGTCCATTTAGGAAGCACAAGTGATTGTGAATCAGTTTCACACCCGCTTTGGTGCCAATCAAAGTGACAATAGGTGTAATGGAGAGGCAAAAGCAAGACAACCCCTAACATGAGAATGGTTTTGCATGTGATGGCCACAGACAAATGCTCTCTCCTTATCCTTCCTGACTGATTCTTGTGTTTTGCTAATGTCCTTGTCATTATCGGTAGCATGAGGCAGTACCAGCAGCCCAATCAGGTTGCACAGGTAGTCCAGCTACTCCGAGATGGCACATTCACATGTGCAGTTGCAAGAAAGTTTGCTGTGTCTTCCAGCATAGTCTAAAGAACATGGAGGAGATACTGTACCAGGACACCGGCTGTTACACCAGGAGAGCTGGACACGGCCATTGAAGGGCAACAACCCAGCAGCAGGACTGGTATCTGCTCCTTTGTGTAAGGAGGAACAGAAGCAGCACTGCACGAGCACTACAAATGACCTACTAGTGTGCATGTCTCTGACCAAACTATCAAAAACAGACTCCACTGAGGTGGCATGGGACCAGACGTCCTCTAGTATGACTTGTGCTTACAATACAGCACCATGCAGCTCAATTGGCATACACCAGAGAACACCAGAATTGGCAGGTCCTTGGAGAGCCGCACAGACCTCTATGTCATAGCCAACATTACCCTGACTGCTGTGAGGTACTGGGATAAAATCCTCAGAGTGACTGTCAGACCTTATGCTGATGGAGCAGGCCCAGGGCTTCTCCTGGTGCAGAATGATGACCGGCCTCATGTGGCCAGAATGTGTAGGCAGTTCCTGGATGACAAAGGCCTTGATGCCATTGACTGGCCCTCATGTCCCCCTGACCTAAATCCAACTGAGCACCTATGGGACATTATGTATCAGTGCATCTGAGGCCACCAAGTATCACTACAGACTGTCAAGGAGCTCACTGGTGCCCTGATTCAGGTCTGGAAGTAGATCCCCCAGGTCGGGAGTGCATACAGGCATGCGGTGGCCAATCACAATACTCAAGTAATGTTATGAATTGCTGTGATAAAATTCATGCAACTTCGATGAACCTGTGATTCAATTTTCAGTGTGATTTTGAATGCAGCCTCCATGGGTTGATGATTTTGGTTTCCATTGACAGTTCTTATGTCATTTGTTCTGAACATAGGATACAATGTACATCAGTAAAGGTTTTCAACTTGAATTGGTTCATCAAGATCCAATGTGTGTAAGTGTTCCCTTTTTTTGAGCAGTACATTTACAGAACTGAGATCTGCTCTGTATAGTCATCTGTCTGTACTAGGCTGCTTCACTGGTGGCCACCAGCTCACCTGAGGCAACTGGGACAGGCTTTTCTAAAAGGTGAGAGAGCACTGAGATGGAAGTAGAGCCTAAAGAAGTGAGGCCCCCTGCTTTAATGCTACTATCACCTTCAGATGTTGTCACACATCAAATGGCTGTAGCTTGTGAAGGATGAAAGGAGTAAGATCTGACAAAACTGTAGCAGAGAATCCACAGTGTGTAGAGCAGTCAGCAAAAAATAAGATGCAGTGGATATAAAGAGTTCTTAAGTCTATACATGCAAGAGGTTTCCATGGCAATGAAGGAGTCAGCCGTTGTATCAGGACAGATGACAGCTGAGAATGAGTCTCCATCCCAGATACACTCTTAGTGACACAATTGACAGACATACTGTACAGTGGCAAGAAAAATTATGTGAACCTTTTGGAATTCCATGGTTTTCTGCATTAATTTGTCATAAAATGTTATCTGATCTTCATCTAAGTCAAGAGTACTGATGAATATAATGTGCCTAATATAACAACACAAAAAAAATTCTGATCTTTCATGTCTTTATTGAGAACAACCATAAAAAACTCATAGTACTAGTGGAAAAAGTATGTGAACCCTTGAGTTAATGACCTCAAAAAAGCTAATTGGAGTCCGGTGTTAGCATACCTGGAGTCTTGTTAAGAAAATGAGTTTGGAGGTGTGGACTAGAGCTACTTTGACTGATATAAACCACTCACACCTTTTGAGTTTGCTCCACACAAGAAGAATATGCTTATGTGAGCCATGCCTCACTAAAAAGAGCTTTCAGAAGATCTACGATCAAGAATTGTTGATTTAGCCCAGTCAAAATGACCCCAAGAGCACAACGAAGACTCATCAATGAGGTAAAGAAACAACCTTGAGTGACAGCCAAAAATTTGAAGGCATCATTGGAACTGGATAACATCTATATTCATGAGTCTACAGTATGTAAAACATTGAACAAGCAGGGTGTTTATGGCAGGACACCACGAAGAAAGCCGCTGCTTACTAAAAAGAACACTGCTGGACGCCTGAAGTTTGTGAAAGAGCACATTGACACCCCACAGTGTTACAGGTAAAATGTTTTGTGGACTGATACCACCTTTTGGAGTGGTCAAGTCAGAGCCCAGACCTCAACCCAATAGAGATGCTATGGAATGACTTGAAGAGAGCGATACACGAGAGACGTCCAAAAAATAAGATGGAGCTAAAGCAGTTCTGCAGGAAGGATGGGCTAAAATTAAAATTCCTCCTGAACGATGTGCAGGTCAGATCCACAGCTACAGGAAGCGCCTGGTTGAGGTTATTGCTGCCAACGAGGGGGTAAACCAGTTATTAATTCCAAGGGTTCACTTACTTTTTCCACTACCATTTTGAATGTTGAATGAGTGTCTTCAATAAAAACATGAAAGATCTGAATTTTTTGTGTTGTTTTTATATTTGTCAGTACTCTTGACTTAGATGAAGATCAGATAACATTTTATGACAAATTAATGCAGAAAACCATGACATTCCAAAAGGTTCACATACTTTTTTCTTGACACTGTATATGTTGACATGCTGTACACACACAATTGCATACAAGCACAACCCAGAAAATCATAAGCACAACTGAGAGAGCAACAACTTCTACATGAGATCAGGGCATTTAAAAACTTGCTCCCCTGCTCACTTTCAAGCAAATTGCCTTTTCTCTGTCTTTCATTCATCCATTTATATTCAAATAGATTTATCTTACTGAAAAAAATCCTCTCTTCTCTTCTGCATTAACTCCTTGCTTTTCTGCTTCACGTTACTCCTTTTTCCACTCAATCTGCTGAGGAACTTCTTCCTTCCCAAAGTTACACTTCTCATTACTTTACAGTTTAAAGCATATTTAGAACCTACAGCCATTAAACTAATGGGGCACTTTATTGCCCTTTCAGATGCTTGTCACCTGTTATTTGTTAAGATGCTATGCTTTTTATCTACTGCTGTCTTCATATCCACTAATGTCAGAGGCACTGCAGTTGGCATCTAAGTCACATTTAGTAAAATTCCCCCAGGTCTAATTCAGATGAATCACTACACAAGAAGAGAAACAGTCTTGTAATGTTAATGTAATAAAAACACAAACACAACATCCCTAACTCCAGTGCATGATTGTGCAGTACAGTCCCATGAATCTGATTTCCTTTGGGAAATGTGAGTCAAGATGATAACGGCAAAGTTTCATTCTTACCTGCTCCTTCTGTTTGTATGAGACTACAAGCTTAATCAAATGATGCTGCAAAGTGTTGGTTTATTTTAATTTGTATTTACTTCAAGTCTGGAAGTATATACAACTACAGCAGTTGATTTTGGGGGGGGGAAGATAGAATGGGTATCTAAAGCTAGCTCAAACTCAGATTTTTATGACAAAATTTTATTTTTATTTCCCCAGTTCCCCATGAGATTCAAACTCCATACATGAAATAATGTATACCTATCCCATATCCTTTACTTGGGAGGTTGATATATTTGCAAATTATTATTATTTTCTACTTTTTAAAAACATGCTCTTTTGTTTGCATCATTATTAATACAGTCAGTAGAGGTCACCAAACCACAACATGCTGTGGTCTTAATTAGCTTCTGGCACAAATGATTTTACATTGTGGTCTTTACGTATTGTCAGTTCATAATACATTTAAATTACAGAAAACTAGGAGAAAATGAATAGGGTTCAAGGATTTCTGTAGTTTGTTTGGCTGCACTACAAACGCATTTCTGACAGAGGAGCCCTCAGTGTGAGTTTGCTGCCTCCACATTTGCTGTTACTACAGCAACCACAGGCGTAATAATCAAGCTGCTTTTTTTAACTTTAAGATTAGGATTTTAAAGTCATTACATTCTGGTCAAGGTGGCAGGTCTTCAGTAGAATATGGCGAACATGATGATAAACAGTGTGTTTACTGTATGTGATGCTGTAACATTGAAATGATAATCAAGTGTGCTCATTATAGCCTATATAGACTTCAGCTGGTTTTTACCTCTGACAAGCTAAGAGAAGCAAATGGTGCCAAATTCCTCAGGCAAACAAAGCCATGACCTGGAAAGAAAATGTGTGCACACACACATATGCCTTAGGAGGTGGTGCAGTAGTACTGGAGTACCACTGAATAAAAGACATGCACAGACCAGCAAGAACCAGTGAGGTGTGAACGGTTTCCTCTTGTGCCTTTTCGCACCCTCTCACCAGTTTCCAATGTCACAGGCTCACACACAACCAGTTAGTACACTGTCCTTTCAAACAGCTGAACATCACTCAAAAAACTTTATATTTTTATAATTCCAAAGTTATGATTAAACACATTTTTCTTCTCTGAAAATAGCACATAGTGTGGTATCTGCTATAAATGATAAAATGTATATTTTTTAGGAAACAAACAACATGAATATCATTTTCTCCCCTTCCTCTAATCTGTGCCTTTTTCTCCACATCCCCTCCATCTTCATTCCCTTTCCTACCAGGTCTGTGCAACTCACTGGAGAGCTGGATGATTGTTCCCAACATCAAGCAGAACCACTATACAGTGCATGGCTTGCAGAGCGGCACCAAATACATCTTTGTTGTCAAGGCCATTAACCAAGCGGGAAGCAGAAGCAGTGAACCAGGGACTCTGAAGACTAACAGTAAGAGACTGACAACTGAAACTTAACACTCCATATAGGATTGACCTTTACAGGAAAATTCATGTACAGTATAAACACACACAAGTAACTTACTGGGTTTATTATTTGCAATTGCACTACTTGCATTTTTTCTATCTGTGACCTGTAATGCATGCTACCACTTTGGCAGTACATCCCAAAAACAAAACCAGTATTTCATGTCTTCCGTCTCATTTCCCAGGCCAGCCATTCAAGCTGGACCCCAAATCTGCTCACAAGAAGCTGAAGATATCCCATGACAACCTGACAGTGGAGCGGGACGAAACCACATCCAAGAAAGGCCACAGCCAAGACCGGTTCTCTGGTCAAAGCAGCTATGGCGTGGTGGGAAATGTCTTTATTGACAGCGGGCGTCACTACTGGGAGGCTCTGATTGGAGGGAGTACATGGTGAGAGTAGTAAATTTGGGTGAAGAAAAGGTTTGTGGTTTTCACTTATGGATAACAGAGTCCTTCACTCCTCCTCAGGTATGCTGTGGGCATAGCCTACAAATCAGCCCCCAAGCACGAATGGATCGGTAAGAACTCGGCCTCCTGGGTGCTCTGCCGCTGCAACAACTCCTGGGTGGTTCGACACAACAGCAAGGAGCTGGCCATTGAGCCCTCACCCCATCTGCGGCGCATTGGGGTTCTACTGGACTACGACGCCGGGTACCTGACCTTCTACGATGCCGTGGGCTCACAGCACTTGCACACATTTCACGTTTCCTTTGTCCAACCTGTGTGTCCTGTGTTCAATGTGTGGAATAGGTGTCTGACTATTCTCACTGGTTTACCTATCCCTGACCATCTAGAGGGGCTCGAAACCCACAACTGAAAGCTACAGACAGACAACTATCAATCAGCATATCTTTAAGCTGCACTGGGCAAGATATGTGAAAATTCTCATGGTTCATAGAAAACAGAAGAGTTGTCGCATCATTTGAAATTCATATACTGCAGACCTGCTCTATCCAATCAAATCCAATCATATTCTTGTCATGCACACTTGTGCACCCAGAGGATGGTAACAAAATGATGAATGAAATATAAGCAGCAGTTAGTGAGGAAGCGTTTGACATTTTGTTTTCTCATTTGATTTTCTTTGATATATGCCATCACAGACACACAGTTCTGGTAAAATAAAATAAGAATGTGAATAGCTAAATGACATCTGTTTTACAAACCAAATAACTTAAACACTTGCTACTGTTTGTGCAAAGTTACTTAGTGCATATTTAGAATGCAAAAAATAAATAAAGAAGAAATCATTGGGTTGTTATTTTATTGAGATACCAAGTGCTTTTGAGTTATGATTTCAAAAGGCAAATATGATATTGGCTCACATTCTGATTCTAAAAGACTAAGTGAAACCTGACCCTAGACAGATGACAGTAAACTGGAGTCAGTCCAGAGAAAACCAACACAAATGGACTTTGTTGGGCCAGACATTCCTACTCTAAGGTACTTTGGCAACAAGGAAATAATCCACAAATCAATTTCTATTTTTTACACCATCATATCAAATATGGAACTTTGAAAATCCTATAAACCACCATACTTACAGTGCAGACACACAAATGTGAGTTTTCTAAGTTCAACCCCTTCATCCTAGCCTACTTCATTAAAAAGGAACCAAAGTAGCCATTACTGTTTAACTTAAAATTTTATGCTGTTAATAAATGCTGAATTATTTTTAAAAAGTGACAAAGAGGACACTGCATTATGTGAATATAAAAAGCCGAATTGACTTAAATGTAAACCTTGTTTTTTGCACATTGTTCATATTGTTTTTGTTGTTTCGGCAAAACAATCATTTGGCTCTGGTGCAATGTTTGTGCTAGTGCGCTAATACTGCAGAAACATTCATATGCTTTTATGAGGGTCTTTCCATTTTTGTCTTTTAAAAATATACATTTTTACTGAGGTCTTATTTAATCAAATCGACATGTAACATATTGTTTACTTCTCTATAAAAACACACCTCCTTCACTTTTTATGCAACACAGCCATGCACAGGGGTCTGTCCTTAGACCTGTTGCACAGTAATGATGTCAGTAGGGTGGCACCTCAGTCTTCACTTCAGTCATTAACTCAATCTTGATTTGGATTTTCCCAAATTCCTTGCAATTTTAAAAGAACAAATTACAGTAATGCTGCCAATGAATCTCTAGAAGGAATTTAGTGAATTCCAAATCCTATGATTCTGATGATTTTATTTTGTTTCAATATCGGTACAAAGTAGGGAGGATAAATAAAAAGTTTGATTCTTTGCCTTGCTGGCAGCAACACTGAACTGTATGTTCCATATTATATGATACAAATACATATTGCCTAATTTAATGTGTTCATTGAACTTCATGACTATGGTGTTATATGTTGCTTCTCTGTAGACATTTTTATGAAAAACAGGATTTGAGTGTTTGCCTGACTATCATCTGAGAGAAGCCTATGACGGGGTAAAAAATAAATGTTCCTTTTCACATTGAAGTGTACTGTTTTTGTCCTCTGAAATAATACAGCAGTGTATGCGAGAATGTCAAGAGTTCTGAGAGATTTCATAAGGCTGGACAATGTGAAATGTCAACACCTTTTCTTTTTGAAGGATGTATATTTCATTTAAGAAAACTCGAGCAGCTCCAATTTCAGGAAGTTTAGACCTTGGCCTTTTGGTCTGTGTAAAGTTACTGCTTCCCTTCAGGAATGCACTGCACTCATGGCTTTAAGCTGTAACATAGAAGTTGTGAGCAGTTCAACCTAAAGGTGATTCTTACATAACAGAATTTGTTGTAAGGTAGTTTATAATGTGTTTCAGAAATGTGACTGGGAGCAGATACTTTTTCCCATTCACTAGTGAATGAATGACACTTTATTATAGACTCAAGGTCCAAATTAAAACAAGACAATAAAAGAACAATAAAAATAAAATAAAAACAAGAACAGGAGAACAACCATAAACTACTATCCCTTTAAAAGGCAGGCATACCAATGTTTCCAGAGAGCAGAAGTAAAACGCACGTCACTGTATGCAACATTAGTCAACAATAAAATGATATGATTTCCAGAACCATTCAGGCGACAGATAAATTTATACATCAAATTTCGTAAAACAGCGGGAAATGTACTCATTCGAAATGACACGAACAGTCCGCTAGCACTCGTCCATCTAGGCTTTTTCAATAATAGCCTTAGGGCATCAATGTAAGCCACTGACAGTTTCCGAAGACTACCCTTTTTATAATTACACCACAGATGGGCAGTGTACAAGGAGGTACAATAAACCAACCGAGCATGAACCAAATTTCTGTGCCATTATATTAGCTTATACATACAACATACGGCACTGCCGATATATAGACATCAGACAAACAATCATTTATGACATGACCCAAGTACTTAACTTCGTTGCACACAGTTAAAATATTACCAGATAACTTAAAAGAAGGGAATACAAGGGACCTGTCCTCATTTGTACAGCATATCATAATAACACTTTTGACAGCATTATACTTGACATCGTGAAGTTCCCCAAATGCTGAACACACGTTCAAGAGCTGTTGAAGACCTGCTGAGCTGGGACTAAAAATCACAAGGTCATCTGCATACATTAAATGATTCACAACTATACCACCGATCATACATCACGTTCTGCACATATTTAACTCTTATGTTATGAATGAATACTAACAAAGTTATAACAGTATGTATGCTTTCTATTGAACTTCAAGTCATACAGCAAGCCATTGTCTATTGGACTATGATTAGACTTACTGTGTTTGAGATGCAAGTTTATATTTAGTGAGATTTACACAAGCCTGTTATCGACATTGGTACTTGGTACTTATAGAGCTTATAAAAATTATGCAAACATTTTAATGCAATCTAAAACTTTGCTGGAGGACCAGATTTGGCCCACAAGCTCCTATTTGCCTACCAGTGGCAGAAAGGCTCCTGACCTCCAATTTGGAAACCACCACTCTAAACCTTTTCTTAATATTTAGAGAATCCTATTCAGCTTGGTTATAAAACCACTGCACTTTTGCATACACATATAGCCCCTGATCCATGTTTGCATATTACTAGCAAAGTGGAGTCCAATCATCTTTACTTCACAATGAGGGAATAAGTTAATTATTCTTTTTATAACCACATTATTAGAAACTTCAGTTACCATAGGAACAGAGTCATCGAAGCACTTGTCAGCATCTGTACTTTTTCTTCTGCAAGATGACTACTCTAGAGAGCCGCTAATGACAAACTAAGTTTAGACCTCAACTTATTGAGTTCACTTGAGTTTATGAATTTCCTGTGACAGAGGAAGTTTTGGATCTTATCATATGAACTTCCTGCAGACATCAGGGGCTCTTCCTGGTTTTCCAGTGCGGTTAGCTACTGAATAGCTACTGTAGAATGAGCTGAAGGTCAATGTGTGTACACATGGTTCAGTAATGTGAATGGCAAAAATGACTCAAAAATGAGCAAACGGTTAAAAAAGGGACACACAAATTTACAAGTTGCTGTCTGCGAATAACAGAGGTGTGTGCTTGTCTGTCTGTAACTCAGCCTGCAATACAGAGGGTATGTGGAAGATAGAATGGGTAGGCTTCTTTCTATTGCTGCCAAACACATGTATACTAAGTGCTACACAATGAGCATTTATGGTTGTCATATAAAATATTGTTCTTCACAGCATTTTATTCTAAAAAGGGTTCAATTATGTGTAACAAGTCAAACAGACATTAGACACAACACAGCTAAAGCACAGCTAAGAAAACTAGGTTACCTTCTGACTATAATTAGCAGAATGTGTCATCACAACAGTTTCATCTGGGAAACAACTGCTCTCATTGCATAATAAATCTATAAACTCATGAGTCACAAAATGAAGCATCTGTGCTTCTTCAAAAAAAGCAAACCAAGCATAAAGTGTCATTTCTCAATATGTGGATGTCCAGAGGGGAATTATCTTCTTAAAACCTGCTTCTGAGACTTATAGTATATGATCTATGACTCAGTACTTAGGTGATGTGTTTACATGTTTCCTACATGGCATCAAATCATCAAATTGTTACTGTAGTTTATTACACTGCAGATATGCCTTGAGATTTTCAGACATTGTTATAAAGCATTTACTTTTCAAAAAATGCAATTTTCCAGCCCTAAATTCTGACCTTTTCCTTCAGCTTAATACATTTTGAGTTCAGTTCAGCAGTTAAATGTGCTTATTGACCCCCTCTTGGGTTCTCATACAAGACTTTGTGTGGCATTTCAAACAATCAATACAGTAACCTAATGTGTCTTGAGATTTTGTTGCTCGGCTAGTGCAAAGGTTGAGCACCAACTATTTTATTAACCTTTATCAAGGGAAGCATTTGCTGAGCTTGTATATAGTTTTTCTACACAGCCATGGTTCACATACAATGACGTACCACTGTGTTTCCACTTGAGAACCGATGAACTGGCCCGAGTTTAAACAACTCAGGCCTTTGTTGCCTTGAGGGCACCTTGAATATACTTTAGCAAGAGGCAGAAACTGTTAGTCATTCAGTTTTTAACCCATGGGAATTTGAACCACGGACCTCTCTTCACAAGACCACTTCACTGTGCTTTAGGCATACACTGTCCCACTTTTGTACACAGCATCAGGCCAGGATTGGCTCACTGTCTTGCTTATTGTACTGCTACTACTGCATCTGCACTTGTATGGGCAGTCTTGAGGCTCTGCAGTCCCCAGAGGATTTTTACTGCTGAGCCACAGCACAGAAAGAGACAAGACTCTGAGAGACACAGCCTCTGCTGCCCTGAAGACGCTGTGTGTTGTACAGTACTCTATAGGCTCTAGCCATCCTAATGTGTACACATACATGTGCAAGTGTGAAATGCTGCTGACAATTTGCAATTTCCAGCAAATACAAAGAGGAGCACTAATAGCAACTACCCCAGGAAAATGGGGCAAAACTTGGTAACAAAGCACAGTATCAACAAAAAAATACTGTAAAGTTGATTCTAACTATTGCGGTATTGAAATACTGCTTTGAAAGCAGCAGTTATATGCTTATGAAGAGAATAAGATTCTTCATTACACAGTTTTTTTTTATTTAATATAAAAAAGTTTCATTTGTTCATTTCTAACTATCTGTTCATGTATATTTGTGGCTACCTATGCTAGCTTTTTCTTCATGCTGTCTTCTAGAATAAGGAAATCAATTCTCTAAATGTCCAGCAGATGCCACTGTTAGGATTCAATAAAATAAGCATATAAGCACCACAAACATGTAATTGGGTATAACCTGAACTTTTATCCACATAGACTTGGTGTGTGTGGATGTGTATACAGTGTACATCTGTCTCATTGCTTCTTCAGACAATTCCAAGAATCTATTGTAATCTTTAACAATATACTGTAATATATGGCAATTTAATAGTATTTATCCTATACTGTTAAAGCTTCTGAACTGAAAGTAAAAGCTGCCACAGGTCATATCTCAATTCCTCATATAACTAGTAAAATTACATGTGCTGACAATATTTGTATGCAGGTGTCAGTAACGCACCTGGATCCCCATCAAGTATTCTCTAAATTCTTTAAGTCACCATCTATTAAAGTTTCATTTTTGGTAGGTTTTTGGGAGCACATTATGCAGTCACTGCACTATTAGAGGTCAGAGTTTTTTCTGTTTTAGAATACCGAATGAGACAACATGATAGAATAAGTCATAAATTGACTGCAGTCATAATGGTCTGTGTATATTTTGAAAAGATCAATATGCAATCATGAGCTTGTCAATCATCTTTTTTATTCCTAAAGGAGATTCGGTTGTAGCAAAGTAAACCACTCAAAGCTTATTGTGAAAGGAATGCACTCAGTGATACGGAAACAGAGCAGCAGTAACAAAAAAAGGTCTGCCTATAATAAAAATGTGTTTTTCAGTCTAAACAACTGTCCGTAGCTTTTTTCTATAATCAAAGACACTAGGGCGCTCGAAATTGAAGACAGCTCAAAACATGGCAATTATGCTTTTTTGTTTTTATTTTTGTCTTGGAAAAAGTCCAAAAAGTACATCTGGTTACTTGGTAACCAAATATTGTACGTCACAAGAAGCGTTTTCTTTTACATTTTGAATAAATTTCTGCCTGCACTCACTTCTTACTGTATATTAAATTCTATATGCTGTAAAAATAAAGTTTTCTAGTCTAACAAGTAAAGAACTCTGTCACATGAAGGAATTACAAGGACACACACATTAAAGTTAGCCAGCTACATGACAGTTTAGAAGAAGACTATCCTTTCACTAGAAAATAACAACCATAGTGCTGTCCTGGCCGACCTCACAAAGCTGAGCCAGGACAGAACACTCTTTGTATTTTATTAATATTTTTTATTATTTGTTTACACCTTTGTTTCCCCTTTCCTAGTTTATATCTACTGGTCAAAGGTTTGGACACACTTTCCTACAGCACTGAATATCGTGAATGTAGTCCATACCATGTCCTGCTAACAATCCCTTTGTTGCAATAGAAAAAGCTGAACCATGTCATTATTAAAAAGCGGCTTTACTAAATATCTACCAGCTCTGGGGGCTGTGTGTTTTATCCTGAGGGGATCATTTGACTATCACAGTATTATTAAACATTACATACTAAAGAGCCACTATTTGAGAAATCTCACACCCACTCTGACAAAATAATAGATAGTGTGATGGTAAAATTACCATTATCATGGGAAAGTTATTAGCTATTGTGGCTAACAGGTTTCAGCTCAACCATTAGTACAGAGGTGGAGAGAGGTGTGGGCAGCTGCAAGCCTCCCCATGGGCTCTGTCTCTCTCTCTCTCTCTCATGGGGAATGGAAGGAACGATGGTCTCGTGTCTGCTATACAGCACAGATTTACTGCTGATGACTGTACACCATCTCCTTTGATAACAAGTTAGCAACAAGGCCATGTTCAGACTGAGTTTCAAAGGTGTCAAAAAGTAGCCTTCTCCATTTATTTCTAAAGGGGATTGCGTTCACTGAAGCCAACACCAGCACTGCATGAGGGTCCTGGCAAAATGACAGAGCCCCGTGTGGAGAAAAAGTTGGATCAGATATATCTTTTGCCGCACTGGACGGTGACATCATCCAGCAAAGGCTCTGCATTGACCAATCACATCCAGAGGATGATTGTGACATGGATGCCATGGTAAGAGAACTTTTGTGAAAACTTTTGAGCATAAACTATCACTGATATACATGGTTGAATCTGGGTCACAGTTAATGCACCTTAATGAATCGCCACGTGTTTTCATTAGCTGGGGCGGTTGTGTCTCAGGAGGTAGAGCGGGTCCTTTACTAATCAGAGGATTAGCGTTTTGATTCCCGGCTTGTCCAGTCAACATGTCGAAGTTTCCTTGAGCAAGACACTGAACCCCGAGTTGCTCGGGAACACTGGTGTGTGAATGTGTGAGCATTTGTGAGTGCAAATGGGTGAATGGCCAAGTAGTGCTAAGGTAGAGTAGGATATGTTATCGGAATGGCTAACTGAAATACAATGGAAGCTCATGGGCTGGAAACGTGATTGAAGCCACTCACATAGACTTGTCCCAACATCGTACAGGCCTATAACATTCCTCCTGCAACCTCTCACCCCCCTGATCAATGCAGCCCCTTGCGTTAAAACGCAGCAGGGAGTTGCATTTTTGTTAGATCATTGTGAATGTATGTATGGTAATACAGAGCTTGGTCTGATTATAGAATGGTACTTTTTACTTCTTTTGAGTGCATCTGGGAGGATGCTACAAGGCTTTTGGCTTTTCACTGGGCCTCACCTGTGAGGAGGTGTAGTAGCTGTAGGGGCTCTACTGCTAATTTGGAAAATCCTCCAGAAAGGAAACCTAAGGTTAGAAAGCTAAAAAGAGGGTGGTCTGCTTCTTTAGCCTGCAATTAGCCCTATTAAAGTCAGTGCTAATTGTTGGGGGATTTGGAGGTATCAGATATTCCACTGTTGACTGTTCATCCTAGCTTAAGCCTTGGAACTGATCAATGCACTATTTCTGACAAAATCCCTTCAGGTATGAAGGTGATGACTTCATAGTAACAATACCATTTGGAAAAAAAAATCAACTCTAACTTACTCCTCTATAGCTTTGGTCTAATTCCCTAGCTGAACCCTGATTTCTACTTTACTGAATTTGATTTTAATCAGAGACTTGTTATGTATGTGCCAGCCTGCATGCTAATCTGTGGTACCAGACAAAGGACCAAAGGCTTTTGTGATGAACAAGTTAGTCTATTGATCAAACAAGGCTTGGGGCACAATTAAGTCCAATGAAAGGATTGATCACTTAAACACCGCTGTGGCTTTTGGAAAGTTCAGATAGGAAGTAGAACTTTCAATCCTCAAAAATGAAAATCTTCTTGCCTCCCCTTTGTCTTTTTTGACAATCAGCCCTTCTCAGCACTCTGTTTTCTGGCTTTCTCATCTTAAAAGTCACTCACACATTGCACTTCTCTTACACCTTCTCAATCACTAACTCAATTCCTCTTTGATAGTCCAGCAATTTTATCCAGACAGTCAGTCAAGAAACCAATTAGTGTGCACTTCAATATCAATCATAAATTCTTCGGTCAGTTTGAAACAAACTTGGACAGCCATGCTTTTTCTGCCTAATTAAGAGATGATAATTTACTGCACTTCAAATGGGTCAGAGCTTTTGTGCACTCAAGTAATTGGAAAAAACGTATAAGAGAGACAAGAGAAGGGAGCAACTAAGCAATGAGAAACGATAAAGCCATGAATTAAAAGGTAGCAGATATGGGCAGGTGTTAGCTATGTGTTTGAGCCATTTCTGCTTATTTCTCCCTGGAATAAGTCCAAACTAAGAGTTAGACATTTTCTAGAAGGGAGCCCCAGTCAGCCAGTGTACAACACAGGTTGTCTATGGACTAGGTTATACAATATTTCATCTATGGTTTTAAACCTCAGGGAAATGTTGTATTATTTAATTTTTCTAAAGAACATATTAAATAGGTGCTCTAAGATGGGAGGGGGAGGAATAAACAAAGTTATTCTTTACTTTTTGTACTTGAGAAAAACAAATGGAGTTTTAGAGGCCTAGAGAGAATGATTTTAAGATGCAGATAGATTTTGTTTTGTCCTCAATGCATGATTAATATTTCATATTACAGTTAACTCATTAAAAATGTGTTTAGGACAGCTAATTTTCCTGTACAGTTAACATTAAAACTGCAACATTTGACACCATTTCATTGTTAGACCATCATCCAAATATAGTACACATTTATCCCTAATGTGTAATATGTATCGTATTTGTATTCAGGAAGATGCATATTAATCTGTTGATAGTCTGATATCTAATCACCCAGAGATAAGGTGGTCATGTGCTCTTAACATGCAGTGATGTGCTCTACTAAGTGTGCAACATATTATCCTCCTAAGACCTTAAGGATAAGTGTAATAATGAAGCAAACAGATAAACTGAATGTAAACAAATCATTGATTTATACAAAATATTTTGCAACCCTAAAGTCCTTCAACTCTGCCACAATCACTATACACTATGGCACAAGATATACATCCACACTATTAAAAGTAGGATTATCAGAAAACCAACATAACTGCAAATGATCTATCACGCTTACCTGTAAAGACACATTTCAAATTTTGTTTAGACAACCCATTCTTTATCAAAAGGCAAATAAGTAGGGTATCCTGTATTTTTTGAATTGGGATTTGTCAAGTTTATTGACAGTATTTCCACTGTAATTTGGAAACTGAAGTCCCATCGCAAAGTGAACAGAATCAAAATAAGACAGATTAATACCAGGTGTTGTTATGGTTTGAACCTGCTTCCTGCCGCCATGCTTTTACTTTGGCTGTGTACTTTCGGTTTCTGCCATTTCACCTGCCCCAGCTTTACCACGGGTCTAAGCAGCATTCATTGTATCCACCTGTGCCTTGTTATCTCTGGTCTCTAGCCCATATATACTCCTCCCTTCCCTTCAGTTTGTTGCTGGTTCATTAGCTGGCAGACCATGGACATTCTGCATGATGCCCAGTTCTGTTTTTTTCTTCCTGTTCCCTGGACTCCATGTTGCCAGCATACTGCAAATGCTCGGCGCTGCACCTAGCTCCACGGACTCTGTTTACCTCCCTGTTCCTCGGACCCTTCATGTCCATCAGTCTTCATCTCTTTGCCCTGCCATTCTACGCCTGTCAGCTCCTGTTCCTCTCCGCTAGCCTTGCAAATTCTCTGGATGCCTCTCCCTGCCTTCGCCTTTTTGTTCTCCCCTTTGTTAAAGGCTGTGCGGCCAGCCTGAGGCTCTGGTGTTCTTGTTTGTTTTTCCTCCGTTATCTCCCTCTTTAAATAAACTAGTGGAAGAGACTTTTGAACTGTCTGTCTGGTGTTTTGCACAATGGGACCTCCTCTGCTCAGACCTGACAAAATGAACCAGCCAGACATAGTCCCAGCAGACCCAGCCAGGGAGAGCACAAGCCTGCTTAAGGTCCTCATGAACCTGTGTGTCTAGATTGACAACACCCGAAACCTGGTGGACCGTTTGGCCATCTGTTATCAGAGGAGCTTGTTGGGAGCCACCCCTGGCTAGAGGACCACCCTGGTAAGGCAGGACTGCTCTCGCAAATAGACTTGCTACGGGCTGAGCAGGAGGCCTATTTAGAGTCATGTTGGCAGGACGGCTCCTTTTTCGCCATGGTCAAAGAGCAAGACCGGCTCGAGAGGAGCCGCGTCGCAGCTTCCTCGTCCGTGGCTGTGACCACCCTGAGCCAAAGGAGCTCCCGCTCCTCTGTTAGGCTGGGGGTGTTCTCACTCACCTCAGACCCCAAACCTGGCCTGGTTCCACCTGCTCCAGATCCCGAGCCCTCACCCTTTCTGGGAAACCAGTTGGCCATCTGTCCTGGAGGGCCCAGGAGAAGGAAAGATAGGAAGACGCCCCCGGCCAGTCTCTGAGCCTCTGCCCCAGCCCAGGTCCGAGCTGCAGCCCAGTCCTCTGCTTGTCCTACAGCCCCAGTCTCCCCAAGCGCCCGAGCCACAGCTGCCTTCGCCAGCTGCCTCTGAGTCAGTCCCTGAGCAGGTCAGCTGGACTGGAGTCCGTTCCTGTCCCTGTTCCCCGGCTAAGCAGTGTGGGTGTCCCCGCTGAGTCGGTGGTTCTCTGGTGTGCCGACAAGGCCCCGACTACTCAGTGTGCCAACGAGAATGCACCTGCCAGACTAGGTCTCAGCACCTTTTCCTGAGCAAGTTGTTTGGAGTGCCGACACCACCTTCAAACTTGTTCCTGAGCAGGTTGGCTACAGGCTGGCACTGCCTCTGTAAATACAAAAACCTATTATCAGATGTCTGTAACAGTTCCCGCCTCAGCACCGGGCAGTTTGGTTTTTCCATCTGGGCTCAAATAACTTCAGCTATTTACATAACACGTTCACTAAGTTGGGGGACTCTCAGCAGAGAGATTAATAAAAACATTGCTGACATGTAGACACATTCTAAAAACTCTAAACCCTACATTTCCCATAGTGCAAAAATGGCGTCATGTTGAAATTCTTGAGCCCAATCAGAAATAACCCAGATGACATCATCAGGGTTATAATTTTAGATTCTCTTCAAAGCCACAGAGGACATTAGGTATACAGCTGCTTCCACAGCTTGAGTAGTATTCCTCATAAGAAGCAAACACATGCATAAAAACAGTACAGTGCCTCTTTAAGTTTATAAAGATAGAATGAGGCAAGTGAGAAAACCTCATCAGGACATAAATGTAAACCCTACAGTATGTGAGTGTGTGTGAAAGACAGAAGGGGAGAGAATGTGAGAGGAGATGAAACCTGGATTTGGTGAACCAGAAGGAGAACAAAGACTGTGCGTGAGATCAGATGTATTTGTGTGTGTCAGGGAGCACAGAGGATGGAGAAAAGGTGTGAGGAAGTCTATATGGATGTGCAAATGTGTACAATTGTGTATACATGTTGGTGTGTGGCAGCATTTCTTCTTGCCTTGGTGCATTTGAACAGAGGAAAGCGGATATGACAGGCATGTCTGTTGTCTCCCCAGAACAATTGCTTCTGGATCACCTGATGCAAGTCCCACTGGAGATGCTTAGAAAATGACACACCCAGGTGAGTCCTTGAATCATGTTCATATCCGGTCTGAGCGAGAGCTAAAGCTGCTGTGTCTGATGTATGTATCTCATTGTCTGTGTCGCTGTATGTGTGTGTATGTGTTTGTGTGGGAGCGTTTGCAGATCCAAATGGATATGTTGTCTCTTTCATCTTACTGACACACGTGTAATTCCAAAGACGTCACAGCTGTTTATTATATACACACTTGCATGTGCACATACACACTAACGGGCACAACCCAAAAACATGCTTCCACCAAATCCACCATCTATGGCTCAGCTCAGGTCCAGGTGGTAGCTACTGCCAAACTTATTAAAGGATCATTTTGGCACTCACTGTGTTGATATCCAGGTGGTTTGTGTACTCCAGTAAAACCAGAGCAGAGACCTTTGGAAGATTGCTGTGATTATAGATATTTACTGTTTCAGAACTGCTATGCTGTTGTCAAGGAGCCCAGAATTTCTAGCTACCAGTCTGGGGATGTGAGAGTCTGCCCCAGAGTAAACTCTTGTCACGTCTGCCTACACTTAACATGTGTTTCTGCCTGCTAGATAAATAGACACAATAGAGCTATGACATGAGCCATTAAAATTCACAAAAACCAAACAATGGGCATTGTTTGTGTTGAGACAGTTGGTGAACTACTGAATAGCCTCAAAATTGACTGCTTACTAGCAGGTATGCTGTCCATGCTAGGGGTTATTAACACAGCAGATAAAACACAGCTAGCAATACAAATGTATCAATTTATTGTTGAAGAAAGCTGCAAGTCTCCTGTTGTTACTCACAGACACCTGGCCCGAACATGTGTTAGAACTAAAAATGCTGTAAATATTGGCTGACAGTTCTGCTGTTGAAAATGCAACATGTAAATGCTGGAATTTTTCTGTCTGACTAAAGTAACATTCTCAGCTCTGAGGCTTGCTAAGCTGTACACCCTATAGAGAGAAAAATACCTTGTACCTTGTCTTTAGGTTTTCTATTTCCCTATACAGTGTAATCTTTTTTTCACCTATTGATGTTAGGACACAATTTTTCATGATGCAGTCTCATTAAGCCAGCAGAAATCTGTAACACACACACTACACAGGAAGGGGGAAGCATCAGGGTACTCAGGGTATAGATTTTAGTAAATTACACTCAAATTTGGCTCATATTTTTAATGTGCAAGTTTTTTTGCTGCTTGACAGCTGTGTCAAGGCATAAATGGCAAAAAAACAAAGGTTGATGCAGCTGTCTTAGTCTTGTTAGGTATTTTTAGTCAGATAGAAATTGGATAGATACTTTATGTATTAGAAATGTTTAGTGGAGATAGGATGTCTAGTTAGACTGTTAAATGCTTAGGCATGCTTATGAGTTTCTACAGGGTACATCTGGTCAAGGATACTAGAGAGAAGAGTTGATGACTGTCAGCAGACAGGGTGTTTAATATTATTATTATGACATGTATAACTGTAGCCTTAGCCATAATATGTTCTTATGTTTAAGTCACGACATGTACTAGAAGTCTGTGAGAATGTTTTTAGTTACACACCACTTAATCAACAGATACACACACACACACATTGATTTGCTTCATGTTTTGACTACTGCTATGGCCAGCTGCAAAGCTGGCAACAGAGACGTCTCGGTTGACGTTTCTGGGTAGTATGGGGCTAGCCCAACCGAAGGGATATCATGTATAGGCCTGGTGGGTTCAGGGTCTTTCATCTTACATCTGCCTGCGAGCAGTTTGGAGGTGCAAGATACCCGAGCGTGTAATGTTAATTTTACCTGTGATCCTTTGAATAAATCAGCACTGTTTTGAAGTTACTTGGACTGTCTCGTCTCTCAGAGTTAGCAATGGTAACAAGAGCCATAGTCCTACAGTCTGCAATAAAACACCACTATCAACAACTGTTCCCCATGCAGGATTTAATATCCCTATGCATATAGTACAGAGAGTAGAGGTCATGTTACTGATTTAAATAACATTTTTGCAAAAATGACAAAGAAAAAATAAACAATACAACTTGGTATGAAAGTGGAGAATGGAGGTAGTTTTGTTGCAACATTTACTTATTTCATAGTGAAATGTCTTCTTGCAATACCTTCTGTATAATTGAATGGACTGCCCCTTAACTGCAAGATGAGATGGGGAATTGAATAACAATGCTTTGAAGAAGAAAATAAACTCAGGACTTTCTTAGCTCAATGTAAAATTCAGACCAGAAAATGGTTCCCACAGTGGCACGTCAGTCACTCAAAGCAGACAAGTAACAAGGCTACGGTCATGTCGACAGAGTATGATTGCATAATATAAATCCACTTCCTCGTTGTCACATAAAAGAAAAAAAAATAAAACGCTATCATCTCCATGCTGTATTATCTCCTCATATCTTATGCTGCCTGTCATGAAAGATAAAAATCAGGAAATCACAGCTGATAGGACTAACGCCAACAAAGCTCACTTCATACTGACGGATGCCTTCACACCCAAGTGGCTGTTTGCAAGCAGGGTATTTGATAGTGTTTCAGTTTCACTGGAAGCCTGTGAGCAGTGAAAGGTATAGGTAACATTCAATTACATACTTCCCTTCACACAGTGTGCAGTGAACCATGGTGGGCCTGAAGTAGATGAGGGGTGACAGGAATAAGCTCAAAACTCAGTGGTCCTTGTATTTTTTACTCACACAGAATTACTGTCAATGTGTGGTTGTTGCTACTGTATGTCAGCTGTATGGGCTTTGCTTATGTTATATGAGGCCTTCTAAACTTGTATATTATCTATCTCCTGTTTGAAATTTGAAAATTATTACAAATGACATGTTATGAAATTATGAGACACTGAAATCAGCCATTTCCACACATTTTTTTAAACAGATTCCTTAAATACCATATTTTGTTAGTGAACCCTGGAAGTCTTCGGTTGATACCAGGAGAATACATGAATATTTTGGAATGCACAGCAGATGGAGGACTGGTACTACACCGACATCTGGTCTCAGTCATTGTGTTCCAGCCAACACTTGTGGAAACTGAACTTTTATGTATGGGAATTCTTTTTTTTTCTATCCTCTGATGCATTAAAACGCTTTAGCAACTCTCCACTCATTCTCCTACCACTGACAGATCAGCAACAGTAATAATCCTCTACTTCCAATAAACGTGCATTCATTGAAAAATAAGCATTTACAATACATGATCTATCATATCAAAACTCTAACATATACAACATAATTAACTCAGCCCCAATACATTAAATCACTTAAAATCCTCCATGCTAAATATTAAATCATTACCAAATAAATCCATCCACCACCAAGCGGAGGTGACGGTGGTGCGATGGGTAGAGCAGTTGCCTCCCAAACGGAAGGTTAAAGGTTTGAATCTCGGTGCCTTCAGTCCACATGTCCGGGGCCCTTGGCTCCAAACATAATTTTGTTGTACGTGTCACAATGTTATGCTGAAAATAAATAAAGCTTCTTCTTGAAGTCAAATTAACACCAAAAAACTAATGAGCTCAACACAGCCTCACACTCATCACCATGTAGGGCTACACATATTGTATATTTTGATGTCAATCAGTACATGGACTGCAACTTCAACAAGCAACAGGGCAATGCAATCAACATTCAGACACTTGTAGTATTTACCTAAAATTATAGGCTTACTCACTAATCATGTTGTTAGTTAGTCCATCACAATGAAGGTATTCCTCCTGGAAGCTGTGCGCTTGATGAATACATCAGCAACATCATCCAGATGTGAACTCCTGGAGAGGTTCTTACAGCAACACAGTGTTCAAAGTCAGCTGTTCCTGTTAACGAGTCTTCATTGTCATGGTTGAACACAAATTGGTGAAATCCAGAATCTAGAGATGATGAAGTGAAGTCCATTACCTCATAATATCACGGTCTATATGGCCTTTTGGGTGACTGACAGGCAGTTCAGGTCATGCACTGTCAAAGTCATGATCCTCCACAGGTCTTCAAAACCATTCTCACCAAAATGTTTGACGTCCTCTGAGTGTTTTGATTATCTTTGCAGCTGTTCTCAGTGGTGCTAATACTCCTTGAACCATTGCCAGTGACGGGAAATTTCTAATAACTGTTACCAGGTCATGAATGAACAGCTGAAGTTATGACATGCTGGGATCATAGGTGTAGGGCTATAGGCTGTAAGCCTCTTGACAGTGTTGCGCACAGTGGACACAGGAACAGCCAGATCTCTGCAGATGGTCTTGTAGCCGCGAGACTGTCCATGCTCTCCCACTACTGTGGTTCTCAAATCCTTAGACATTTCTTTGCTCGCTCTTTCTTTTCTCCATGCTCAGTGTGGTAAACACCACACAAAGGTTGAGTCAACTTTTCTCTATTTTAACTTGCTGCAAGTGTGATGTTCTATATCGCCAACTCCTGCTGATTGCTACAATGAGTTTCATTATAAACTAAAGGAGCATCACATGCCTCAAATACAGCTATTTCTGATGATTTTTCAAAAGGTGTCAATAATTCTGTCCATTCCATTTTGGAGTTTTTTTTCTGATATGTTTGTTGTTCGAATGCAAACAAAGAAGTATTAATATGAGAATACCAATGATTTTCTGGGAGAGATGGGGCATTATCTGATCAAAACGCAGGGGTGCCAATATTTTTGGCCATGACAACATGTGCAGTTTGCACAGTCGGCCAGCAGAGAGTGATATGTACACTGCAATAGAGCTTTTCCAGGCTATAAGCTACTCTTATACGCCCTGTAACTATTTAGTGGAGCTGAAATTAAGTGTGTACGTGTGTGTGCATGTGTGCGCACATGTGTGCGTTCACCCATACATGTGTGTATCTGTCATAGTACTAAGCTTCAACCCTCTACAGCACACTAAGAGCTGGAAGCTGCTGCCTGACATTCACAAACAATGGCCACACAAGACAATGCAAACAAGATGCCTGGGATCCTTTCCCTGTCCCTGTGTAACAACTTGCAAAGCTTTTGCTGCTTCCACCCACCCTTTTCTAGCTCCAACATAAGACATCACCCAAGGTGTGGATTTATGTGACTGTGCGGATCTCTTTCCAACCATCCTTTAACCAAATTATCCTGCATTTGAAACACCTTTATATCTCAATTCCACATCAGACATGCTGGAGCTTGTAAGAGAAAATTGTGGGTTTTTTAGGAAGCCTTACAATTACTTCGGGGTGATTTGAAGCTGCCTGCATTTTGCAATGTAGCATAAATATCCTAAGGGTGTTGTTTAAGCCTAACATCCATTTGGCTTAGTAATTTTATGGGTCAACTACACACCAGAGAAAGGGTGTAAATACTCTGGCAACACCTTGAATAGTAATGCTCTGTGGGCATCCCTCAACAGTTTGTGTTCATGTATGTATGCAAGGGGGCACATATATGTATTTGTATCTGTATCACCAAACAAGTCTGTCCAGAAAAACTTTTGAAGTACTGCCATGCAGGATTCAACTGTGCTCGGAAAACATGCACTCGAGTTTCAATTGGAGAAGAAATTGTGTATTTGGAGGTAAAGGTGAAATAAAAGAGAGGGACTGCAGCTCAAAGTGAGAGACGAATTTAAGTGGTATACTCAAAGTTAAGTCACTTGGCTGGTGAGTCTGAATAATGGCTTCCAAATACAATTATATCACAGTATATGATAAAGCAGAAATCAGTTCAAGGCCTTAAAAAAACTTTTTGCAACATGATCACTGAAGGCATAAACATTGATATTTAGCTTTAAGACATTGTTGCCGCCCAGTGCACCTAGAACAGATAAATGTGATCTCCAACACTTAAACAAACCAGCAATGAAAATGTTTTTTTTTCTCAACAAAATGACACCACTGCACATTTTAAAATAGCTGCAATTAACAGTATTCATTCTACAGTGTAACTGTCTTTTTAATGTTTACTTTGATGCTGTCTGGTTATCTACCACACTCAGCAAAAACAAAACAAAACAAAACAAAACAAAAAAAAAAAATCATATTTTCGTCTTTTGAGCTTCAAGGTGCTTTTTTGTTATTGTAACACTTTGAATCAAAGATTTTACAACCAATCTTATCAGATATACTGTACATCTCGTTCAATATGTTCTTAGTCATAAGTCTCAAGTTGTAGAAATCAGATCTTCAAGCCACCTTTGCTCATAACAACCTTAACAGAACCAAAGTATGTATTTAACCAATCTTGTAACATTTTTGACTAACAGAGGTACGCCCATGATAAAGGCATTTACCATAAGATTTACAAAGAAGTTCAGCTCATTTCCTGTTCTACACTTTGTCATTTCTTTATTATTTCTGCTCAAAAAATATAATGCTAAACTAAGATAGCAGTCCCTACAGCAGGTGGATCCATCTGCCCGTCCTTGGAGATATTACCTTGGGAACGAAGGCTGTGAAAGTAATGCAGACTGAAGGCACATTTCAATTCATTGAGTCAGTGTTTTGAGGCAGAAGTGATGCCCTTATATGCCATGCTCTGTATAGTAATGGAATTATTGCCTAGATGGATTGTAGCTTAGGGTGTAAAGCTCGCAGCACTGTGGAAGTGAATTTCAAGGTAGAGATTTGGGGATTTTAGGAGCATTTTAGGCTCAGAAATTGAGGGAATAGTCATCTGTGTAATGATGGTAATATTACTTGGGGGAATGAGGCTAAATTGCGGTGTGGCTGACTGGAAGTGAAACTCAAACCAGAGAATCAGTGTAAATTCTGAAGTGCAGCAACATATTGAAGTCAATTAAAAGTCATTTGAAGCAATTCAGGAACTCTACTTTAAAATATCAGAACTTGGCAGGTCGTTTCTATCATAGGCTTCTATATAAATATTAAATAAGTTGAAATGGGAGTGAAATCTGCACAGTACCAGCATAAGAATGTGCGTGTTCACGTGTAGAAGTTCACACAGAAAAACATGGTAAGATATGCTGGCATGCACACACAGATGTGTATGTGTGAGCGCATGCCAAACATGTGTCTCAGTTCTCCAGCTCCTCCTCTTTCAACATGTCTGGAGAGCTGTCTCTTGCAGATTGCCAGAGCTCTGGGTGAGGCACTTCAAAGAGCTATGAGAACTAGTCAGACTGAGAGTGAAACAGGAGGAATCAGCTCCTCTTCTCCAATCAGCCCAGTGGTTGGGAGGCACTGCTTGTGATCCCTGCTATATTCCACTCTACACAGTCCCCAAAATATAAGGATTTCAGCCCCTCATGGATACCCTGCAGCTTGCAAAACCCGCCACATTTAGCTACCTGTAGAATACCCCTGACAGATGAGAAGCAGACACTATAACAATATAGAGAAATAAAAGAAATGAAAAAAAAAAAAACAAGCACATTTCATATCAGAAACATGGTCTAAACTCTGGGTTTATTCACCTCCTTCCCTCCTGCCTCAGTGTCTTTGAAGACAGGCAGATCACCACTGGTCCTGGTTATTCTCCAACCAGACTGCTCAAAGTCTGGAAGCCTTAGAACTCAAGTGTTGGAATCCACTTCTTGTTAATTTATCCTGCATTCTTTAACTCCCTTGGTATGTTTGCCTTTATTTCCATAAAATGTCACTTAAAAATATTGAATTATAAGCTTTTTTTCCCCAAAACCACCTTGGAACAGAGAGATAGAAAGTATTACAAAATGCTGGCTTTTCTTTTGCAATAACAATACAAAAGCTCTGCCACATATGAATAATGCTTATTACAATGAGGGTGAATCATCTCTCCATATGGTAGCAGCATTAAACAATACAGATAAAACATTAAAAAATGCAACTAATTTTATGTTCAAGATGGGTGGTGCATTGAAAAACCTGTTTGTATAAATTGCTCATCAGCTGTCATCATTAGGCTTTGTCTACTAATATGATTTGCATTCTTGTATCTCACCACGTGCGAACAAACACCACTCAGACCCTTTCATGTGATCCTGGACCTTAAAATGAATACAAGAAACATTCAAATTGGGGGTCCAATTTTTCTTCAGCTCAGAATGGAGCAGGTGGATAATCACCAGCACCCTACAAAAGCTAGCTTTCATTCTCTCTAATGATCAGATCTACATGCAAGCCATTAGCCTGCTATTCTACTGAAACTCCATCAAAAATCCTGACAGAGGCACCCGGATATTATGATTTCAATTACTGTGGTTAGATGTATTGAACATTGTAATAACACTGAATCTGTGTATGTGTGTGTGGTGTACATTTTAGTACACACTGACAGCGATAAGGTACATGAAAGTTATAGCTACACCTCTTCCATACAATGATATACATTGGATTCCTATTGTTGATGCTCTTTTATCCATTTTAAAAAGAATACATTTGGAGTTTTTGGGGACAATTTAGAGTCCATATGCTTAGAAAAGTGTGTAAATGCCACTAAAACATGACTTTGATGCATGAACGGCAGTGAAGACCAATGCTTGTCAAAGCTTTAGTTCATATGAAATGGGAAATAAGAGATAAAAAACATGGTAAAGAAACCTTGGTAGAAAACAAGTGTTGCCAAGTGAAGTAACAAGAATCAAGAAAGATCCCATGAGTCTACAGTTTTTCTTTTGCAATTCGTTGAATGATTGTTGTCACATTTCCCTCTGAACCAGAGTGGTAAACCAACCCATCAATGGGCCAACAGACCAGTGATGCTATCCCTAGACACATGCACTAACATGGCTAAAAATACCTAGCAAGAAATTAGTGATGCTGTCAATTCTTCGTAGTCCACTTTGCTCTTTATTATTTCTGGCAAGATGCACAAACACTGTGAATCTTGGACCTGTTGAGTTGTACGTTTCTAGCAAAAGGGAGCCACAACAACTAATCTCAGGTACTGTTATATTAAATGAATGAATGAATAATTTAAATAAATAATCACAAGTCCTTCAGATGATTCTAGGAGCCATATCTCAGGACATTCCATAAATACAACACATAGACACAAACTATAAATGCCAAAACCTGTTAATTTAAAATTAGTTAATCTCTTGCTGACAACCTTGATAAGCTATACCCACCAACCCAGCAGATTATTCTACACACCCGCATATGGAAATTAGGATTTAAACAACTTGATTGACAAGCAGTCTTTCTCTGTATTATGTTTGCTGCATGTTTCTAGTGCTCAAGCAAGCCCAGTAGTAATATAGCTCCTTGTGACCATCATTACGACCATTTGCTGGTTGGTCAGGACCACGACTGATCTTCATCCAAAGTGACATGTATTTCATCCTACGAACTGCAGTAGTATAACCTTGCAACAGTGTACAACATGGCCACAAGAACGTGGGAGTTATTTTTAGAAAATAATCAACAGAAAGGGAGTAAGTGCTAACTTGATAATTCATTTTTTGCTGATTAATCTCTGTATTGTATTGAGTCTTCAGTCATTGTGGAATCTATGACATTTGATCTCAGATGAAATAAATAACAGAAAAAGCTAATAAAAATCTGCCTCTACTGTTCCAGGCTCCCATTTCAGCAGCTTGGGAGGCAGGTACAGTGAGAGGGGAATAAATTTGAATAGGATCTGTTCCAATTGAGACTTTGCACTGTTATTTTCAATCACACTCCCCAGATACAGTTGCCAGCCCTCCCCATTAACCCTCACTCCCTGTCCTCCTGACCCCTTCCATACCTCCAAATTTCCATCCCACTCATTAAACTCTCCACCCCAGCTTGCCTCCAAGGGATCAATTGTACAACAAATTCAATAAATTCTTTAGCAACGGCTATATTTCCTCTGAGAGTAACGGTCGCTCTTGAGCTTTGAGTGAAAAGGCGATGGCAAAGGACAGGAAGAAGTGAGTGAGAATGAAAGAGAGGGAGCGATAGAGAGATTGGGAGAGAAGGTGCACCATTGAGGTTGCTGTATATTTAGCACCAGGCTTTGAAGAGGCTTGGCAAGGAGAGGTACTGTGTTGTGGTGTCTAAATGAAAGGCTCCAGACGGAAATGAAAGGGGGCAAAGGATAAGATCGGAAAATACAATAAGGAGCTGTCTTGTAAACACGCCTTGATGCCAAAAACAGATAATAAAAAGAACAAGCTGATGAAGCAGTACTTTTCTTTTGCTTGACAGATGGGTGTGCCCAGGTCATTATCTTCTGGGATGGTTTTAGGAAGCCTTTCTGACACCAACATTATTTGCTTGAGGAGCTAATTAGCTATTTGTAGTTTTTACAATATTTCCTCTCTTCCTCTGCCTTCACCTGCTCCATCTCCTTTCACAGTCTTTTAAAAGGTAAAACTACAGAAAAAACCTTGCAATACAATCAGAGGGCCAGACTATTGTTAATTAGTGCTAATATATATGAGCAGAGTATCTAAGTAAAGATTTAGCATTATCATATATTGTATTCGTACATCACAAAGGCCCATTATAGCTGTTAATTAGTTTTAGTTGGCCTTATGTACCTGTTACACTATAGAACAAAAGAACAGACTGCTTTTCATAAATACATCTCCAAATCCTGTTTTAAAATTATGACAGTGAACTTTTTCCCCACAGGGACTTTCAAAAGGCATAATAATTGGATGGAGCACACTGTGTAAAAGAAGAAACCAATTTGTAATGTTAGGGGGAAAAACATTCATAAATCCCATCTGATTTTTGCAGAACATGACTTTTGAAGCAGGCATGTCAGCAACAATTGGTTGCTCTGCTTCACTGCATTGCCTACCAGGATAAAAGATGCGTCTCGCCTTCCAACAGTCTGAGTGTCACACTGACAGATGGCTTTGTCTGTATATGGATGGAAACTTTTATGATGGTGTGAAGATTAGAAGATGGTCAGCACAAACCGGTGGAGTCAACCACCCATACAGGTTTGAACAACGTCTCATTAATAAACATTTACAGGTACAGAAGACAGTTTTCCTGCTTACATCCCACAACAATTATATATGTGTTGTAGACTGCATCCACAAGAGATGTGCAAGTGTGTAATCTAGTGAAAATCTCTCATTTCAACTATAGTCAAAAAGTATACATCAAAAAGTAAAATGAAAACTTTTTAAAACCTACATCTTGTAAGAATGAAAAGACCTTAAAAGGTCTCATGATAGCAGTTTACTTCAAGTTTGCTGTCAAAATAAAATTAATAAAAATGTCAGAAATATCCTCTGTTTTTCTTTGTGAATAACCCAGTTTATTGCTCTAGTTTTGTGGCATTCAAAGGCATAGATAAATATATGTCAAGATCAGATTGCATATACGAAAGGATGTACAAGAACCTGCACTGTCTTTTTCCTTTTTCTTAAGGAGAGCATGGTGAGTGATAGACATCATAAAAATTGTTTCCAAAACACCCTGTACAGATCTACACAGACAGAAGCAGGTAGAAATTACATTCAGAAAGGTTTTTTTTCCCAGTTCCTGTAAATGGATAAAGCTGGGTTTTATTTGATAGTTTGCAGTTGGGATTGAGTTATACTTTTAAAGCAGCTGATCAAAAGGAAATTGTCTGGGAAGTACAATATGAGCATATTTCAGTGCATGCAGAGAGGCCGAGGAATTGTTTAAACTGATTTGTAGGTTCTTTGTAATGCATAAGAAAACCAGATACACATGTGCAAAAAGGGGCTCACCGGCATAAAGTATGTATATGCTGACACCATAATGAAGCCACACAGCGGGGACAAATACAGCAACCCACACTTAGCTGGACAGCTGGGTGTGATGCATGAACCTCATCGTACACCACAGGCAACCACATTTATTGCCGATTTAATGGTGTGTTTAATTAGCTTTTACTCATATTTTGTTTAAACCTCTTTCAATTCTGTGGAGTAAACCTGCATTTCTCCCTGAGTTCATAAACAAAAAGATGCATGCCCCATCATTTCCAGTTATATTCTTCAGACCTCAGGTAAATCCAACCTTATATCTAGATCACTAATGGGAATAATGCAAAGATTCTGAAACAAACCTCACAAACCAGGTTGTAAACTAAAGTAATCTGGTGAGAAATGAAGTCACTGAGCTGAAAACACATTAAAAATGCTGTATAAACCAAACCACCCCTGCAAGGTGCATTTTTTACTTACTGCCAACCAGCTGCTCTGTGTAACAACACCTTCCTGAAATGTAGGTAAGTGCCAGACCACCATGCATTTTTAATTTGCTTTGTCTCCAGGATGTATAATGCAGGCAAGGTGTCGAGATGAGATAAACGTCATGCTCCAGAGGTAATTACAAATTCTCTACCCAAGTCTAGGTCATTTCTCCAAACTCTCACAGAACACAAATAAAAAAAATAAAACAACCTTTTTCTTTTTAACTTCAGTTCAGCCTGTCCTTAAACCGCTTTATGAGAGTGGCTATTTAACTCCCCAAAGTCACTTTCCCTGTCTGTCTTAAGAACAGAGTTAGTGGAATTGTTTCCACCTCATTTCCTAGGCAACTTCCAAAACTGACTCTTGTGTCAAGCCAACCTGTGCTGACCACCTCCTGCTGGAGCGCACGCGCATTCACACATGTGCACAGTAGCCACATGATGTCTTTGGATCATCTCCCTCTCTTCTCAAATCTTGATTGACTAGCTGCTGCTCACAGCCTGCCAGCCCTCCAGGGTCATTTACGCTCCAGAAAGAAGAATCAAGTTGGCAAAAAGACACAGATCAGAAAGAAAAGCCCAGTAAAGGAAAGGAATAGCAGCTGAAAGAAAGAAGAGGTGAGGCCAGTCTCATCTCTAGCTGTCAAAAGCCACTGCTTTGTGAAGCTGACAACCTTGTCTTGTTTTTTTTTCTCCTCCTGATTTTTTAACGGCAGCTCCCTGTACAATTTGGTCATTAATTTGTTTCTGCAGGGTAATGTTGGACTTGAGCTGGAACAACAAGAGTTTATCAACCTTGAATTCAGGGCAATGCATGGAGATGTTTCATACATGTATAAACATTTCTGTTGGATATTTCAAGGACAGATACATTTGATGTGTAAAAGGAAATGGACAGATTACCATTGGATATAATCTTTTCTGTATACGAAGTCTGGAAATCAGTTCATCATACAAAATCCAAAAACTTGACCCAGTGAATGAACATCAGTTTCCTGTGGTCTCCAGATCTTGTCAGATAATTTTGGTATAGTTGCTCTGTTGCTTTAACTTGCTGGTGCTTAATGAAAGAACAGGCAACAGGAGGAGGTGTGAGGAGCAGGTTCCAGTGACTGGAAAAGAGTGGGGGACTTTTGAGGATGTCTGCTAGAGAGAAAATAGCAAGGAGCAAGAATTATCCATGATCACAGCAGGGATTAGGGGAAGGAATTTCATGCATCTTGCTGAGCAATTCTGCAGAAAATGTTGTCCATTTACCTCAGTCCTTGCACTACATACAAAAAAGTTCTAGAGGTTAATAATGTTGGAACTTCATTTGCCAGCATTAATGGTGATGCAAAAAGGAAACAAATCAAAAGAAGCAGGAAGGAATCATATTTATTTTCACATCAGTTCTCATTTTAATTTCCTCTCCTCCCTCTCATCATGCCACGCCAGTGTCCTGCTGTTTGTTCACGCTTTGAAAAGAAGAAAACAAAAAACAAAACAAAGATAATCAAACAAACAGAGTGGGTGGAGAGCAGCACATGGTGAAGATTTGCCTCCATGTGTCTATTATTTTCTCAGTGGCGCTCGACTGATACACACCTATGTTGACACACACAAACACATATTGAGGCTCATCTCACTGGCTTATAAACAATCATAACTTCCCAGGGATTTCAAGAGTATTTTTTGTTCCTTACAGCAGACACGTATAGTATAGCACACACGTTCACACTATACTCCCACACTAATATTCATACACAGAGCCTCACTTGGATCGCTTTTGGAAAGCAGTGTAATTTTAAGTCATTATGCAAGTTGAAACTTTGCCCGTACTTCAACCTCATTTGCCATTTCTCATTTGTATAAACACTGAGACCAGCCTATCTACAGTTACTCCATTAAACTGCTAAACCAATACAGTGCTCATATTTGCTGGATTAAGTGCGTTCTCTTGCTTTATAGGTATTTTACAATGTGCTTTCTACTGCCTGCAATGAATTTGATTTGGGGACCTCAGAGTCAAATAGGAATATGATGCTGAAAAGAGTGAAAAGATGATAGCATGGCAGGACCTACATGGTCTTGACTGCTTAAAATGTAGCATGAATTCTCATTAGGGTTAGAAGGAGCTGTTGCAGATGGAGTAATCCTTGGCAGGCACAGCAGTGAGCTCGCTAATATTTCCAAAAGCTTTAATACGTCAAGCACATTTGGGTATGCGTGTGCGTCTGATGGTGGATGGGAAGTAGAACGCCTACGGAGTCAGCACACAAACACTCCTGGCGTCGATGTGACGGAGGCAGACACACACCCACCCAAAGCTGAATCATCCAAAAAGCACTGCCGCCGTCGAGCTGCAACAGCCTGTGTGATTTGTTAATGCAAATTTGGGCCCAATCACACCCACGCTGACTTTGTTTAGGAATGAAGGGGGAGACACGGGGAGAAAGGCAAAAGGAGAAGAGGAAATCAGAGCAGTGCTGAAAGGAGAAGATGGCTGGCAGATAAAAAGGAAAGGAGAGGAGGAGGGAGAGATCTTATTTGCAGTTATTTGCCTTACTATAGGGAGCAAGACAGACAGACAAGGAGAAATGACAAGTATGATGTCTAGGATTTTAATTATCATAAACTGTATATCCTACACAAAACTGCAGGAAAACTGCCACATACAAAAACAGCACTCACAGCCAACAGCCAAATAACAAATGTCTCATGAGGAATTAAGAGTTTAAAACTACAAGGGAGTCATTTATATGTTATATGTTTCTATTTTTTTGCTCTATCTTATGCCAAGTACAATAAGTTGCACACTGGTTCCTATGATGGAAATGTCTGGAAAAGTCTGACCATTGAAAATACAGAGCTAGCTCTTAGTATATGGCACCAGGTCTTGAACTATGTTGCCCTGGGGGAATGCTAATAAGCCAGTTGGGACTGGTAAAAGGCCAGCATGCAGTAACGTTGCCTGAGCTAGTACAGTAGCCTCTAGCCAGCAGACAGGTCTACATTTAGACATTTAATATGTTCCAAAACTCTCAGTTCCTGTTGCTGCTTCTAGGGAACTCGGGGAATGAGGATGGAGTCTGTACGGCATCAAGGTTACCAGTGCTGATAGAAATAGCAATTTGTGTGGCGACATGTATCTGATAGGAATGTAAAGTTACAATATAAAACAAAAGGTGTTTCCAGTTCCATCAATAAAAGTAAAAGCAAAAGAAGGTTAAAGGCATCCCAGTCTCACCCACACTGTTGGAATGACAGGAGATCTCTGCGAATCAAAAAGTGTGAATGTCAAAGACTTTGTCTTACAAGATAAGCCTTGGTAACATGCAGCATCATTGTGTTCATCCACTTTTATTGTCACCATCAACTACAATCTTATTTATTCATTTGAGAAAAACAAGATTAATGTTAGACTTTGTGCAGTTCTACTTGTATTTAAAACTCCATTTTGCTGGAATGGCCATGGCAGTAGCACTGACACTGAGTCCAGATTCCCCCGTTGCAATTGCACTTAAGATTTTTATTTATTTTTTTTTATCCTATTTTATTTATTCAACTATCTAAATTTTGTAAATTTCAACTCCCTAGATGATGCTTTAATGGTGATTCCACATTCCCAGAATAAATTTCTGAATGAAAAATATTATTTTTTGCACTGAAATGTCACAATATATGTCTTAAAAAATATCAGATTCCAATAACAGAAAAACAAAACACCATAGTTGTCATCTTCAATAGTAACTATCGCCCTGGTTCTGTAATAGCCATTACTTCATAACATACATACCCTTAGTCACAGAGGGTGATGTACGTATATGGACATATTGAAAATGATGCATAAGAAGAGAACAGCCACATATGTACATTTAAGCCAGAAGAAGGCAAAAGACGGCACCTCCTTCTATTTTTGTATCTAATCCTATGTCTGACAGGTCCAAGTGTCCAAATGCACCTGCTGTATGTAGGGCGTGGTGATTAATAAGGTCACCGTTCGACAACAGTACCACAAAGTACAGCCTCCAAAATTATTATACAACTGCATCAACATCTTCCTAAAACTGTTTCAATGAAAAATGAAGATTACCACCTTCATAAAGGGAGGATTTATCGAAGGAATGTTCTATTAGACTGCATTAGGTTTAACTCTGAGTACCTGATAAACTGCCAACTGAGTTTATTGTTGTCTGAATGATGCAGAGCAGCACAATGTGAACCCGAATCTGCAGATGGTGTCACTTGTACAATGATATAAATAAATTATAAGAAATGTTGAAGCCATTTATATGACCATATAAATCCTATCCTATTTGAGCTTTATTTCCATTGTATCTCACATCATACCGTAAAATATGACACAATAATGCACCGCAATGCATTTGAAGAATAAAACATAAAATACTACTTTGATTAACAGAATTAGAATGAAAAGAAGTAATGTGCTTTTTTTTACTACACAGATCAAATTTGAGTGTCAGGAAATTACGACACTGGCACTGGAGGAAAAACAGGAACATATACATGGGCCATTTCAAGAGCAGCTCCCTCAAGAGTGCACCTGCATCACCGCTCCCCACTTTCTCTTGATGCTTATTAGGACTAAAAGCTATTGATTGATAAGATGTAGCCACTGTAGGTAATGATGTAAAATTGCTGCAAATTTCCAACCACAGGCATATGGTTCACCTGCAGCAGCAGCTCCGCCAGCCCCACATGGATCTGTCTAGGAGTTTGAAAGCACATAATATCGTCTGGAAATATATTTGAATATGGCTTCACATATCTGCACCCTGTGATGCAATTTGTCTTTCCAGACACTTAAACTCCACAACAACACATGCCACTGGCAGGATAAAGATGAAACACACATTGTTCATGTTCACCCGTGCATTCACAACACACTCCACCACTAGTTTCTCACATGCACTGTAATTGCATGAGGAGATGACTCAGGGATCGACACAGCAACAACGCTTTGCTTTGCAGTGTTTAACACAAAGAAAAAGGTTCTCTGTCTCCTTGTCAACCCAATACCATTTTTCCTTGTCCTCAGAATCATCCACTGTTCCTCTCTTACCCTTCTATCTGTTTTTGCCATTGTTCCCCTTTCACTCTCTCAGTGCTGATTCGTCTATAGAATGTTAAAAGCCTCTAACACTGAGATGTCCCTGCAAAGCCCACTGTCCTGAGAGTGAAGGCTGAGTTGAATGCTAAATGGGCTGCAGCACAGTCGCCGACGCTTGTCACTACCGGGTCCTGTTCGATGCACAACCTGTGCCCGTGCCAGGCGTGTGTGAAAGTGAAATAACAGCTGTGAGATGAGAGTGAGGGAATGAGGGCATGTGTGCTGGTGGGTGGGAAGCTAAATAGGGTTACAAAGGGTTTGGCTCCTGTAAGCCATGTTAATGAAGATGAGTAGAGGAGCGCTAGGACTCCAACTGTGCTGTATCTATAAAAAGAGAAACTGCGAATAAGTGTGTTACCCTCTCTGTTCCTTTCTGTAAATTCTCATGTGTAGCTGGATGTCTAGATTAAACATTTATGCATTTAACAGATGCATAAACCAGAATGAATAAGGTTAAAAATAGTTAGCCCACATTTACTCAGCAGACAAGCTTTCACTTAATGACTGGCAATAGGGTGAAACTGCAGTCCTCACTAGCATGTGTGTTTGTGTTCAGTGGTAAATGCAGCCAAAATATTAGCAGAATGCCCACTGACATGCAGCCACTTTGCCAAGTAAACAACAGGTGTTTGATATAAAAAATCAGGGGCTTTAATGAAATGAAAATGTAATTTACAAAGACCAAAGATTGTTCTCTCTCTTTCTGTTAATTTTCATTCCACAAGCTAAATTAAGTGCATTTATTTTCAACCTCAGCAGAACCTGATCTGCCACACTGCATTAAACCTCCAGATTAAATACATCCAAAAAAGATTCTTGTTCATTGCAGACACATTAGTATTAGTTAAAATTCATATAATTTCATAGTGTTTTTCACCTAGACAAAGCAAAGATGTTACCTGCACTGTAAACAACTGTCACACTAGTGCTGCAAATACTTTTTTTTTTAAGTAATCAAATATGTGCTTTAAAATATATGTCCGAAAATTGTAATAAAAGTTCATTATAATATTTTTTCTGAATATTTGATTTTTACTAACAGTCCAAAACCCAAAGATATATCATGTACAACAAATGAAAAGCATTAAATCTTCAAATGTGAGAAGCTGGAATGAATACATCACTGCCAAATGACTAAAAGAAAATGACATTTATATTGTTTTGTGTGTAACTGGGGTCCTTTTATGGTTTAGTAGTGCATCTCCACGGTGGAGGCCTTACATCAGACAGATAATAAAAACAGTGGCAACTGACTTGTCGGTCTTTGGCTTGGGTCAAGCTTCCAAAACAGTAATCCTATGGTGGGTAATGCAACTAATAGAGTAGGACCTTTAATCAATCATTACTGCCTGGTAAAGGCCATCTTTCATACCCCATGCTTTAACTTGTAACGAAAGATTTCTGTTAAACTTTTGCAGACTCCAAGCACTTTCTCAAACTTGGCAAAGCTCTTCCTACACTTTTTTTTGCAGGATGTGTTTTATTCCCTATGACTTTAACTTTGTATAACCAGTGATTTCTCCCTTTAAGTTAAAGCCAGCCACAAGAGGTTGACTGGTTATCAAAAAACTATAGTGATGATTTATTAGGCTATGTAAAAAAAATGGTCAAAAAATTCACAGGCATGTAAATCTTTCAGCATAGTAAATGAACAATCATGCCAATATGCGTGTTGTGGCACCATGCGTTTTCAAAAACAACTCGCATCCTTTTTCTATCACCTGGACACACACCAGTGCAAACGTTTAAAGGCAAATGATTGGCTCAGCAGCCAGCACAGCAGGCGGCAACCTTGGCCAAGCAGAGGAGGAAAAAAGGTTGGAAAACACTTGATGTTACAGCCAGTGGGTCAGCAGGCTCATCAGCTTTCTGTCAGAAACACAAGACGGCGGTGGTTTATGTAGCATACGGCGACGTCCTTGAAACTTTCAAACATGCTTATGTCAAGTAAAGTTTTATAGACTAAGTTGAATAATGCTAGGTATTTTTATGCCAAGTAGCACATTGTATGATTCACAGAAGAACTGACATCCTTTTATTTACTTTCCTTGGAAACCCTAACTCCTCCAATCTCCTGTGGGATCAGGAGTGACTAGCTGATATGTTTGTCACTGAAACTGAGTAAAAGTTTCATTAGTCAGAGTTAGCTGGGAAAAAGGAGACATATGTAAGAAATATGAATTGTGTGTGTGTGTGTGTGTGTGTGTGTGTGTGGTGCTAAAAATGCATAGTCTGGGACTTTGGGATTGAAAATGGGTGCAGAGAGGTTTTACGGAAGCAGGAGTTGGTGACAAATGTGCTGCCAATACTGTATATGAACAAATACAAACCTTGCACAAGAAGATGCATTTATACCTGGGTGCACACACATAAACATACACGCACTGCCTACTTGCAAATGTATACAAATGCTATTGCACACAAACACAAAACATTCTCACCTAAATGAACAGCTGCTGTGTTGGGCATTATCTAAATACAATCAGGAGGCACTCACTAACAGCACAATTTGCATCTCTCTCACTCTGTCTCGGCATTTGGCCATTGCTTGTCAGCACTTTAGTAAAAGGGCTTTTCACACACAAACACAATAAAGCCCCCAACAGGCATCTCAGGTGGGTAGCAAAGCTATAATCCTCTTTCCATCTAAGCACCTTTTTACTGCAGGTAGGAGAGAAAGTGGTGAATGCCAGAATTTGTCACCCTTTTCCTTCCCCCAGCTGCAGGAGTATTTGCATAACATGTACACAAGATGTGAGGACTGATTTAATTGGCTATCTTGTCTTCTTCACCAAGATGTGATGCTGGCGTGTCTGAAAGAGAAATAAAGATTTTCAGCCTTACTCATAAATGTGTGTCTGCCTGCTTGGCTGTGTGTTCGTGCTTATGCAGCTGACAGTGTGTGCGTCTGTAGCGAAGCGTATTCACGTGTGTGGGAAAATCTGTGTGCTTCTCCAACAGAAGCGAAAAGGCTTTTTAGAGTGAAGCGATGGGGCCGGCACAGGAACACACACTCTTTAGCTGAGAACACAGGCCTCATTTAGGTTAGCATAGGATTAGCCACGCTGCACTGCACAAGCACAGGAATTAAAATGCAAATGAGGACAAGGATTGCACAAGAGGAGTGCAACAAGACGAGGTTAAAATAGCATGAGTAAGGATGGATGCAGTGTGTACTGTACGGGTATTATTTACTGTATGCTGTTGTTGAGATGTCACAGGCTGAAGCAGATTGACTTATGTATCCTATTAATGGGATTTAAGATATGAGGCGTTTCCTGATATCAATACACTGGCAATTAAGGAGTCCAGGAGAAGCAGAAGGACATGCATAGACTGTTTCTACACTGTAACAGCTAGTGATTAATGTTGTACTAAGTTGCACTATGAATGCAGCCATCCCAACTTTGTGAATGCACATTTTGCTGTATTTCTTTTGAAAAAAGCAACAGAAGTGGAGTTGTTCACTTTCACTAAAATCCCTCTATACTTTTACATATTTAAGTCAATGTCCTTGTCATGGACTATACTATTGAGCCTGTGCAAACTATTTTTTATGACATTCCAACAGCAGAAGTGATGCACTGTGTGCTCAAGTTAGAACACATAATAACACATCAATAAAGAAATATGACAGAAAAGTAATAGGGGAGATTTATTGCAGCATGTCCAGGTACGGTTTTAAGTTTTTCTGTTTTGCTGAAAATCATATGACATTAAACATATTCAGATTAATGACACTTTCTTGAGACTTATTTCATCAGTAAAAAAAACAAACAAAAAAAGAAAATAAATTCAACTTTAAACCTGACTTGAGTATCTCAGGTCATACATACAAGACTGACTACAGCTGCAGTTCCAAAAAGGGTGAGTTTCATTTACTGTATGTTGACAGAAGGAATAAAGAGGGTCACATTTACCCTATATTTTACAAAAAAACATATTAACAAGATAACATCTTTGCAATATTTCAGGAAGACTTCTCACTCCTTATCTGGGGAAAGAAATCCTTGGTAATATTCTACCATTTCACCACACTACTGTGTAGATGGATAGCATCACTGGTTGCAGATAACAGCAGGGTTTTAATACCTGACAGAATAGCATCAAAGACAATTGCACATTCTTTAGGGTGTAAAGGAATTCTACCCCTATAACAATTCAAAACAGATAGTTTGGAAGACAAGTCAAGTGAAATAAAAAATAAAATGACCCTTGATGATGTCATGGGGTAGGACTGGATAAGTCTGACTTCTTCCTACTCCATTCAAGCATGTACTATGTATAAGCAAATTGATATTGGATTATGTGTAAACTTATGTGTGTTGTCATATCAACTGTTTTTACATGCTTGAAAGAATAAATCAAATCAATGGTTATGTTATCAAAGTTATCCCAGCTTGGGCTTGCAGAAAAAACATTTGTAACCAAAAGTCTACTTTAAAAGCTGGTTTGAAATACACTATCATTTACTGGGCTGGAAGGGTCTAATGAAATCTATGAAGTGTAGGATTCATCATATTTGGAAACTAAAACTCAGACAGTAATCACATAGGCTGCTAAAACCTATGAGCATTTCTATTTCAAGCCAAGTATTTTCTACTTTCTACAAGATATAGTACATAAGGATTGACATTGAGGAGGGTGTGCAACAGTGAGGCAATTATAAGTTTTCTAGCTTGCATCTGCCCTCCAGCTAAAACACAGTGGCAAATTAATCATCTTAAAATGGCCAAAACTAAAGGTTAGGTATAATCCTCTGTATCACTGTCCATATACACACACACATACACACATGCTCCTCTCCTCCTTGTCTCCTCTTGTGTCCTCTGAGTGGACATAATGAAAGTTAATGAATAAATCCATAAGTTATACACCCTACACAGACAGGAAAGGACATTTCTCTGAATATGTGCACAGATTTTAACAGGGCAAGATCACTGCCTTGGGAAGGTGCAGGGGATCATCCAAAACTCCTGCCAAGTGCACAGGAGTGAATTCACGCAAAAGAGGCAGGAGGACAGACGAACATAGCACAAAAACCAAATGCCCAACCATTTTGTACATGGCTGGAGAAAAAAAGGGTTTAAGTTTGATAAATTTGGGATTTGGGGTTAGAAGGTCAGCAATGCAGCCATCACACAGGCATTTTCCTTTAACAGAACTTGATTTTAAGTAAGGTTGATATGAAGTAAGAAATGAGGATATCTAAAGATGAACAATCTACAGTTAGGTCTATGTATTTGCCCCTTTATTGTAGTTGTTTAACCCTGGATGGTATCGCTCTCTAATGAAGAAAAAAAAAGTATCATTCAAATACAAACATGTCTTCTGGATTTACAATGACGAGAGAGCTGACAGCATTCAGTGTAGGATTGAGATGAAAATATTTGCTGTCCTGGTGTAAGCAACTGAGATTTACGATGGGTGTATTTGTTGGCCTGGCCTAATCTATAGGCTTTCCTTAGAATGGGAGCTTGTCAGATCGACCGTCCGTTAAACAGACTTTTCTCAAGAAGGCTTGCTTGTCAAATTACAGACACACAATCAGGAATCTACGTGTGCACACACACATTCTTTCACCAGCAAGGGGTCATACACCCAATCAGGTACACTCAAACGTATACACACACAGCAGTGTACCAGTTTGATATGGCGCTCATAGTGTGATGACAGTATCAGGTCTTGGTGTGATTGAGGTGACAGAGGCAGAGACAGGATGAGGGCTGTCATCAGCTGTGAGTGACAGGAAGCTGAGGTGGGACAGGTGGAGGGAATGACAGCAGAGTCCATTGCATGCAGTCTATCCCTCTGTCTGTCTGTCTCACCTCCTACTCTGTATCCATCTATCTCTCTCATATTCCTGCCAATCTGTTCTGTGTCTTAATTTTGCCCTTTCCTCTTTGTGTCAGACACTGCATCAAGAAAAACAACAGGAGAGCCATAAATAGGGTTTAGAGAACATGCACCCAATTTACTTTGACAGTGGGGGAGGAGTGTTTGTGTGTGTGGGTGTATGTATGCGTGTGCATGGATGTTAGTCACTTTGACAGCAGCTGCAAATGAAGCAATATTGCAGGTAGTGACTGACATCGTTGCCCCGGGTCCTATGCTCATGACAAAAAAGTGGTCATCATTAATCACAAATTGCATTAGCAATTAGTAACTGATGCTCCAACTTGAGATGTAGAGTTAAAATCTTAATCTAACATGACTGTAACAATGTTCGGAAATTTTTAAAACTGTTTGGTGAGGCTAAATAAAAGGTTCAGGCCTCCTTTAATGAGAAACATGTTTAAAAGATGTTATTAAATTTACTGCTAGATGTGTGGAAAATCTCACCGGTGGCATCTTTGATGAAGCAATAATCAGTAAGACCATGGATGAAAAAAGTTGTCATGGGCATAAAAAGACTCAAATTTACTCAGTGGTTAGACATCAATACCTAATGCCTGTATATTGTCTCATTTTGCTAAAAAAAATTCAAAATCATTTTCAACATTTTGAACAGGACCTAAAAAGATTGAAAAAAGATTGAAAAAAGATGGATTAACTGGTGAATTTCTGAAATACCAAAGAGCTGATGTGTTTGAAACAGTGAAACTCAGGGGGATGATACACATATTCTCTACAGGGGTCATGGTACACCTGGGAATTATACATGTGCTAAAATGTACAAGACTGTGACTAATTGGTAGTTTTTAATGGTCCTCCCTCACAGCATGCTCTTAAGAGAGTTGATATTTAAACTCTCTATTCTTTGGGTGGAAAAATAAAACCAGGGAGGAATACAGTACCATTTCACATATAGAAAATCACTGAATTTACATCACAGACCCAGCAAGAAGTCTAGTTCAAACAATGTCTTGCTTTAGTTTTAACACTTTAGGTGCTAATTTTCACACAACTTCTACAAACTTTGATTAAGCATCAGCCAGTCTGCTGCAGGCAAGGTCCAAAATGAATTATTTGACTCACTGACAAATGTGGCTGCTAGATTAAAAAATCCACTAGCCACACATAGTTTTTACCGGCCAAAATATTAAATTGCCTTTTTGTGTCACATACGCCTTTGCTTCAGGATTTCATTAAGATAATAAGGTATCATATTGAATACAAATGTAAAGAAGCCAGAGCATAATTGAAGCAAAATTATTTCAACATATCAATCAGCATAAATTCAGTAAGTTAGTTTTGGACATTATGTGTCACACCATACACCAAAAGGGTTTCAGCCCTGTTTTTGAAACATGTGTAACAGACACCCTCCTGTTTTTCTGCTTGGCTATCAATTGCACTTTAAGTGTGTAACCGCGACCTAAAGCGTACTTTTATGATTGGACCAGAAAGCCAATCAGAGGAAGAGCAGGGCTGGGTCTTCACAGAATAAATGCGTGTGTGTCTCACACACAGAAGCAGGATGCCCCCAGTAGAGACTCTCAGAATGGTTTATTACATGACTATTTTGCTGCAAACATTTACTTCTGAGATTTAGAAGCTAGAACGGTGTGTGTTTTCCCCAACCAAAACCATGGTTTAATAGGGATATATAACAGAAAATCAGAAAAAGACAAGAGGCTTTTAAGTCAGGGGACCAAGCAGAGTACAGGAAAGCCCGGTATGAGCTACAGAAGTCCATTGGAGCTGCAAAGAGAGCATAATTCCACAAACTGGAGAGCTACTACATGAATAACAGCACGCACAGTATGTGACAGGGAATCCAGGCAGTCACAAACTACAGGAACAAATCAACAAACACAGCCCCCCAGGGCACCACCTTCCCGGACAGCCTCAACAACTTCTATGCGAGGTTTGACAGGATGACCACAGATACCCCCTCAAAATCCTCCTGCGACCTGGGGGACACTGCTTTTCAGGATGACACACACACAGGTCCTGAACGCCCTGAAACAGGTAAACCCCCATAAGGGGACAGGACCAGGCGGTGTCCCCCCTAGAGTGTTGAGAGTCTGTGGGGATCAACCAGCTAGTGTGTATACACACATCTTCAACATGTCTTTAACCCAAGCAGTAGCTCCTGACATTTTCTAAAAATCCATTATCATACCGTCCCTAAGACATCAGACACATCCACTCTGAATGACTTCAGGCCAGTGGTGCTCACATCAGTCGCCATGAAGTGCTTAGAGAAACTGGTCCTCACAAATGTTAAACACATGGTCCCGGACACTGTAGACCCTCTCCAATTTGCCTACCGCCCCAACTGATCAGTGGACAACGTGAGGGCTCTGGCTTTATTCCATACCCTGAAATACCTGGACAACAGCAGTACGTATGCTAGGATGCTCTTCCTGGACTACAGTTCTGCATTCAACACCATTTGCCCGGGCAGGCTGTTTGGGAAGATGACAGACCTCAGTGTCCCAACTCCCACCTGCAACTGGATTCTGGACTTCCTGACTGAAAGACCACAGGTAGCTAGAATGGGAGGGCGGGTGTCTGCTGAGCTCACAATCAGCACAGGCTCACCGCAGGGCTGCTGTCTCAGCCCCAAACTCTTCACCCTGTATGCCCATGACTGTGTCTCCACCATGACAACACCATCATCATTAAATATGCTGACGACACCACCATTCTGGGCCTCATCAAGAGGGGAGACGAGTCGGGTAACAGAAACTTGGTGAATGACATTCTTGTTTATGGGAAGGAAAATGACCTCATCCTCAACATAAACAAGACAAAAGAAATAATAGTAGATTTCAGGAAGAACCCCTCCCCTCTGCTGTCTCTGACCATCAAAGGGACTGAGGTGGAGAGGGCTGACAGCCACAAGTTCCTGGGCCCACAGGTGACATCTGACCTGAGCTGGTCACTGAACACTATTTTTGTGTATTGCGGTTTTAATGCTTTGTTGCCTTATGTAACTTTTTATTTTTTAAAACTAACTGTTCTTTCTGGCCTTTGACTCCTTACCTGACTCCAAAGAAGAGCTGCACAAGAATTCCTGTATGCCTAGACTGTTTATGCATATATGGCAAATAAAAATCTTGACTTGGCTTGACTTGAAATGGAAAACCTACTTGCATTTGGTGCCTCGTGGCTGTTAATTTTGGAACCAGACTGCAGACCTGCACAGAAATCCTTACAGTACATTCATGCCACATTGGGCCATTACGCTCAGCTATCCCAGCAGCTCATACTATTTTTAGGCTCCGCTGTCACTTTTTGTCCGCTTTGCTTCCTCTCTTGTTCGTAACAAAGAGTGTGAGATGAGGGTCATCTTTCCTGGCAGCAAGGGCGGTCATCCCCTCTGAGGTTGTCATAGTCCGCTGCCTTTTATGGCGTGCTGCTATGACTGACCTCTTTGCTCAGGCGTGTTCCTATCTGTTGTATTTCTGCATGTGTGTGTGTGTAAAAAGGGAGGTTGTTTAAATCTGGCATGTACAGGGAAGGTGGCACTGCCCTTTTAACATCACTCTGCTTAAACTTTTGTTGCGCCCACAGTGTAAACGTCCCACATTAACAGATCTGAAATCCTTTGTCAGGGAGGGTGCTGACCTTTTGATATAAATAATACTCTCTATTTGACTCATGAACTGAACTAGGTTCTCCAAGCGTCTGGTGGTGGCCACACTAATTGCTTTAGTGTACTTGTCTCATGGGCTGCCAAGATGCACCCTTCTGAGCCATGGACTTGGCCTGCACATGAGAGAGAGTTGGAAAACGGGGCTCTAAAATATGCCAACACCCATTTGACTACATGGCAGTAATACAAAGGGGAAGGGAAACGGAGGGAGAGAATGAGACAGAGAAAAGAAGTGTGTTGGTCAGTGACCTGAGAGGCAGCAGGGGCGAGAAAGATGCAGAACAGTGAAAAATTGTAGCGTCACCTTATTTTAGATCCTGATAGCCCACAACTAAACTGCTGTAAAGAAATGTACATACAGTAAAAATGAATACCTATTGAGATCCCATTAAATTCATTCTTCTTACACTATTTACTCCATTTTACTCATTTCCTTTCTAACTCCTAATGATTGCCTTTCTGCTCAGTGGAGAATTTTCAGCAGCCTCAAAATTCCATCCCTGCTCAGTTTTTTTCAACTCCACAGCAACTCTCAAACCTGACCGTCATCCAAATCAGGCAGGAGGTGAGTGACAGCATACAAAATCCCAGTCTTTTAACTGGTTCTGGTTGGAAGAAGAAGAAGAGAAAAGCTGATGCAAAGGGTGTCCTGAAGACTCTGTGGAGTCAAGAATCTTGGCACGCTGCAGAGGTTGATTTGTGTGTGTATTTTCTCAGAGGCTTGTATAATGGCTTTGACACTGAGCCTTCTCATTGTGACCATCAGTAGTAAGCCTCTGTTAGGTCACCTGCCATATTTCTTCTCTGGCAGTAGTATTAAAAGTGCCAGTCTGTGAGTGCGAAGCACAATGTCCTTCCCAACACTTCTGCCTGACAGTAGACATGCCATGTGCTGTATCTATTTCAAAGTTTTATCAGTGAAGATGTATATATCATCTTTCTAAAAACAAATCATTCTCTTATGGAATAGATCATGAAAACAAGCGAGAATGCTTGAAGCTACAAACAGAAAGGAAATTACTGTAATGTTCGATGACAATCTGCAGTTGCTCCTTGATGATCAGTGATTGACTGCAGCATTTTTTCCTCTTCTGAACTGCTCAACATCTAACAGATCTTTTGATTTTGTTTTTGCAGAAAAGAATCTTTACATCCATTCCAGTTAATTGGCTATGGGGCTATGCATCTGATAGCTGAGAAAATGATGAATCTTTCAAACTGTTTCTCTTTTGCACAACACATAACTTTGTCATCAATCATGTTTTTTATGAATATAAAAAGACCAAGCTATTGAGTGCATCAGGCCATGGAAAAAAAAATATACATTTCTAAAATATAGTGAGCCTCAGAAAGTGGTATATCAACAAATGATCGCATTCACATTTGACAAGTTCACTGGCACCCCACAGCTTTTCAGAGGGCATCAGTATGTTTGACTAAATATGTCTTTTAAAAATTGGATGGTGTGAATATTGCCAAGTTAACTATTAGCTCAAAGCCAGGATCAACATGAGAGGGGGAATGTCATTAACAAAATCACAAATTGTAAGAGGTCACTGTAGAGGGCAGTTTCTAACGATTGAGGGCTAAATCTCTCCATTAATTCCCCCCACTGTCCTGCATACCATTTGTAGTCCATCGCCATCACTGGTCACATTTTTCTGTTGCAAAGATATATGGCCGTAGACATGTAATACTTGTGCCTTGCTGAAAGTTCAAAGATGACACCAAAGTGAGCCAAATCAAGGACGGTAATGAGTCAGCCTGTAGGGGGTGATGTGAGATGTGGTGCAAAAGACAACAATCTGTCTCTTCTGACAAGGCAAACAAGCTGAAAGTTGGCATGAGGAAGCAGCTAAGTGAACACCCATTGCTGCTTGATGACGAGCTTGTACATTATAAAGTTGGCAAGTTCAAGTTCCTCAAAAACCTACATCACCGAAGCCAAAGAAGTCATCACAAAAAGCAGATACATAATAGAGAGGACGATCCTTTACTTTTGTTATCAACTGCACTGCAGCTTTGTGTGGGCACCACATGGCCTCTGCTTCCACTGCCTTGCAATAGATAATGTGCACAGCCCACTATATTACTTTTGCTAATTCCCAGTTGTACAGAAGATTTACAAGAAGCAGTGTGGGAGGAAGGCTTAAAGCAACACCAGCAATGTAACCCGCCCAAACCACCAAGTGTTTAGTCCCTTGCTTTTCAGCAAATGACACTACAGCATTTCAACACTAGAGCAGATTTCTCCCTGAAGCCATAAGAATGCTGAAGAAGAAATATATACTCAAGTAATCTCTACTAAACCACTCTCCCCCTGAACACACACAAACTCCAGTCCACCCATATGAAAATTACCTCTGTCATGCAGAACTGGCCTGCCACACATTTTACTGTTTGTCTTTTTAACAAGGGCTGTCTAATTTAATTACTTTAACATGCCATCTATTAATGTAGAATGGCAAGAATATAGGCAGACTGAACAAGCTTGGAACTGATGTCTCAGTGGTGTTATGAGTTCTTGTTAAGCCCCCCTCCCCTCCACAGTGGCCTTGTACATAAATCAATTCTTATATGAAGTTTCAAGTTCAGACTAACTTGATTATTGGGAAAACAAACACACAAGGGACATGATGAATAATGAACCACTCATTTTTATTCTAAGTCACCACACTCAAGTCTATTAAATAATATATTCGTACTGTACAAGTGGCAAAACAGTCAATAAACTAAGGTACTGGGCTTCAAAACCCAGTGCCCAGACACAATAGGGACACATTATACAGTTTTTAAACAGTCCTTCATATCTCACAAGGGGTATGGGTGGTTAATAAATAGCTTTTATTCTTCTCACATTTAACTTTTTACCCTGACCCACATACTTCTGCTGTTTTTGGTACTGTACTACTCAGCAGAGGGGTATACAGGAAACTGTACAAAGGCTGATTCCACTAATTGGTTCTTCCCTCTCTGTGACAAAGTCTTAATCAGTGAAATCTGCTGCTGAACAATTTGGTTGGAAGGAAAACCCTCATACTCATCCATGGCAATTGACACCCAATGGTTTTAGAAAGCAACACATGACTAGATTTGGACAGAAGAAACAAATAACTATGTGGCACATTGTACTCTAAATCCACGATGAGTCACTGACTGGGGTGCAACCAGAGAAAATATGCTTGAAATAGGATTAGTTCATTTTAGGTACAAGATGTGAACCAATTGTTAAGAAAAACCCATCCATCTTCATCTAACCCAAGATTGGGTCACAGTGGCAACACATTCAGCAAGGAAGTCCAGATGACGTCCTCCCCAGCAACGCTTTCCAGAGGAGAACCACCTAAACTGGCTCCTTTGGATGTGAAGGAGCAGCGGTTCTACTCTGAGGCCCTTCCAGTGTGACCACAGCTTGTGGGTTGGAGCGTAGACTGGTTGGTAAATTGAAAGCTTTGCTTTTTGGCTCAGCTCCGTCTTCACCAAGATGGTGTGGTACAACGTCCGCATTACTGCTGATGTTGCCCCTATCCACCTGTCAATCTTATGCTTAAGTTTACCATCATTGGAGATACTTAAACTCCATCACTTGGGGCAGCAGGACAAATAAAAATTGTTAATTTAAACTTCTTTTTGAAATTAACAGTTAACTGTCACCCCAGCACAAGAGAATTTAGAGTTTTGAGCCGTATTCAAAATTTTGATTTAAAGCTGCCCTGTTGAATATTTTACCACTTGTAAAAGTTATCTAGTGAATGCACATGAAGACAGCCATGCAAGTACACATCCAGCAGGTGAAAGGTTATAGAAATGTACTGTAGAAATACATGCTAGCAGAGGAAAAGAAAGAAGACTGCTCACAAACAGATGTAAACAAGCTTCAGGTTTGAGTTTCCTTACAAGGAAAAAAAATGCATTCAACGCATTTACATATATTAGGTCTGAAGAACACACACAAGCCCTTCTGGTTCAAACCACGGGGGGAAGGTGGGATTAAAAGAAATGGCACAGGGAACCTTGAATACTTTTGAGTTGCTTAACAAGCAGTGTTATTTTGTGGAAGAATAGGCTTATAAAAATATATATCATATCCCACAGACATGATGCCTCACAATTACACAATCAGCCAACAGCAGTTTTCTGCTCTGTGTGATTCAGTGTGGCTTTACCCTTTAACACAGATGCTGCAGCTATAATAAATGCCATTTGACCCAATCCATCATAGTTACGACATTTCAACATTTTCTAATGGTGAACAAGCCGCGACATACACCATGCCCATGAATGAGCTAATGACTTGCCCATATAGTATGACAAATGCTAGGAACCAGTAAAAAAAAAAAAAGATAAGTTGTGGTGTCCTGCTTAGTTTGTGAAATTCTATAGAAAATTGGACCATCAGAGATTGCTACTTGGTTGAGTGCCTGTGCACTCTGCCACCCACACACCCCCACCCACACGCAAGTTTCTCTTCCTCTGCAGAATCTGCTTCGACAAGATAAGTGCAGGACTTGTAATTGTGCGAGGGTCCTCATCTCTCCGCAATGGCTGATAATAGTGCTGTGAAAGCCTTGTGCTCATTATGCTAGCCTTTGTTGTCTTTATTGCACAGCTGGGTTGATTAGTTTTTCAAGAGAATTCAGAAGGTTTTAATGCTCTCTGTTGTTCCATAAACAGGGCTGCTACTGTGGTGTGCAAACTCCTGCAAAATGAACCAATAAATACATGAATGATGAACTCTCATTCCTTAGAAATCAGGGAATTATACATGAGGTTCTGTAAAACACCGTCTATATGTCCATATACTATACTGTAGCCACTTGGCATAAAGCATTTTCGATAGCAGTCCTGGTACTGACATAAAAACCTTCAGACTGCTCTCTAACTTGAGTGAACACTGCAAGTGGTGCTCACAGTATTAATGGCAGTGGCCTGGACCAGTTCAGCTGCAGCTGTGTGTGGAGGCAGGGAAATAAAGATAAACTCTCCACATCCCTTTTCCTCATGACTCGGTTGCAAATACTTAGTCAAAGCTTGTACTGTATGCTTTGGCTTTCCATTATCTTTTTGAAAAATATAATAATAAACACAACCTTGAGTTCAGCAGCCCATCATGTGGAGCTGCAGATACAAACACAGTCCAAAGTCCTTCCTTAGAACCTTTCTTAGAGTTGTTTTAGATTGCTGAAGCAGTGTACTTAAAAACAGCTCTAGCTTGTCAATACCATACATTGCGCCTTACAATTCTTTGTTCAGTGCCTCTGAATTGCATTTACAAAGGAATAACACACATCTGCCTATTTGTATCACAGAATCTGTCCATTGTAGAACATCACAGCTCCTTTGAATTATGTTCCAGTAGACCTCATCAACAGCTGACAATGTCAAAGACAATGAAGTTAGTATTTATTGCTATTGGTTTCCTATTGGTGTTTGCAGCTTGTATTCTAGGAGTTATTTGTACTTACTCCAGTGAAGTCAGCCACTTAGTCTTCTATTTTAATGCCATGGGGTGGAAGCCTTTCATCTTACTGTGCAGCATGTGTACTACAGGTAAACATTCAGGAACATACAATGTACACCATGTATTGTACAATATGTGTCATTATGAATCATAGTGGTGGGAAGTAACTAAGTACATTTACTCAAGCACTGTATTCAAGTACAATTTTGAGGTATTTGTACTTTGAGCAATTTCATTTTGTGCTGCTTCACAACATTTTGGAGGCACATACTGTACTTTTTACTTTGCTACATTTATTTTATAACTTTAGTAACTTTTCAGAACCAAATTAATCCAAAAATACAGTATAATCACAAGACTTGATTGATTTCTGGTGGAAAAATTCAGTATGTAAAGTACTGCAAATTGTAAGTGTACAAGGTAGTTAACATTAAAACTTTTAACATTAAAGTGATGAATCCGACAATGCATCAGAATGTTGTATAATTCAATAATATAATACACATTAATGTTAAACATGCCATTCTGCAATGACTACTTCTACATTTAGTACTTTAGCTATGTTTTGATGCCAATACCTTTGTACTTTTACTTAAGTAACATGATGAATTCAGGCCTTTTGCTTGTAACAGAGTATTTTTACACTATTGTACTACAGCTTTTACTTAAGTAAGGCATCCGAGTACTAATAATGTTATATAAAGCCCATTAAGAGCATCAGTGCTTTATTCTTTGCAGTGCTGATACAAAAGGCAATTCCAATAAGCAGTTGTGTCAAGATGTTTTCCCAGTATCCTTAGTTTAATCACCTCTTGCCAGGGACCATTCATACAGAGCCTGTGCATGCGTTTTCCTTATTTCCAATAAGGAGGAGAAACTTCACAAAATAGAATTTGAAACCCCAGGATACACCAAATGGGGCTTGATATGATATACAGGTAAAAGGCAGATTAAAGTGTGGGAAGATAAAGCAAGCACATCTAGTCAGAGTTTTATCAGCGTGTAGAACCTAAAATGTGCTTTGTAAAATATAAATGTAATCAGTTGCAGCACGACTGTTCAAAATCATGTTTTCATCTTTCATTTTCATTCAGTTATTAAGGAGAAAGTTTATGCTGAATATTAAATTTCATAAGCAGGGACCTGCCATTGCTAAGGATTAATGAATGAACCATGAGGATATTGAATGCTTGTATGTATATACTTGGTTGCTTGATGTTGTAGGGAAGGTTAAGGAGGTCTGCGCCACTCTCAGGCACTGGCAGACTTCCAACACCTTCTAAGGGATAGAACAGACTCAGTGACGTGATTAATCTTGGCTTGAACAGAGAAGACGACCGTTGTTGTGTAGTGGAGACAGCCAGGGGGACAAAGGAGGAAGTAGGTGGAGCCAAACTGGAGCATCTTTGTGTTATTCACTGACACTGTGCTAGGGAAGCCCACAAAGCTGTTCAATGGGCCCGGAGGGGCAGTCGAATTGGAAGGAGGCCACTCGGTGAAGAGAAGCAAGATGACAGATGGTATCTCTGTGCCAGGAAAGGAGGAAAAGTTAGCAGGCAGCCCGGCACCCAGTGAAATGGAGGAGGAGGAAGAGAACATAGAACATAAGGAGGCAGCCCGGTGCCCAGGGAACGGGAAATATAGGAAATGGAACAAAAAGCAGGAGAGGAGCAGCGGCAGGAGAGTCGTATGGAAGGGACGTTAGGAGTCCTCATGGAGCCGAAAAACAAGGGAAGATGACAAGGCTTAAATAGTGTGAAAATGGAAGACGTGTAGCTCTGGTCAGGCCACGCCTCTGAACTTCTGATAATTACATTATCTCCATTTATCCACTAATGCCTAAATAACCAGGATCCTAAGGTGCTTTGTGTATGATGGGCACTGTAAACTAGCTTAGGCTATAAAGACAATGGTTGGTGCTACAGTGAGTCTACAGTACTGAGTCTAAAACAAGTAAAATTCTGAGTTATAATCTTTAAGATTTTAGTTCTGTTTTATTTGACAACACGTGGTCACTGGTGGTACGTGGAAGTGTGGCTTCCTCAAATTCTAGTCAAACTGATAACATGTACACTGACCACTGGGGACACCAAACATCTTTAGCAGCTATTCTGTCAGAAATACTACAGAAAAGTTGAAACTTGTGTATGTGTTTACACCACAGCTGCCCCCATAATTACATATTGCCTCATTTTGTAAACCAGTTAAGACTGAAGAAGACGGCTGGCAGTTTAGTCAGACATGATAAATACTGTATGCCTGATCAAATTCCATGGCATTTCACATACAACATGTGTCCAGTAGATGAGACTGATCCAGAAGGTCCCCTAGAAAAGCTCCCACAAATCAGCTCTAATAGTTAACCAGATGTACATTTGCAAAATCAACTAATTAATCCTCACCTTTCCTCTTGCAAAAATGAAAAACACTGTGAAAAAATTATCAAAAACTTTTCTGATGAAGCATACAGTACATATCACGTCTGTGTGCTACTCAGCATTTGATGTTGAATGTGAAATGGGCTCATTATTGTTGTTGCTGTTATGGATCTCATCAGCCTACAAGTAACAGTGGACCTCCAGCATCTGTGATACTGCAGACATACTCTAAGTCCATGACAGTTTTGTGTACCACAGTGAGATGAGATTTAGTCCAGGCTAATGCAAGATGTGATCCAATACCAAGATATTTGTATGAATACTTGCTACATAGAACAATGTGCTGTTCAACTAGCAATATTACAACTTAGTTCCACTTTAACTTGCTGATATATTGTGTTAGTAAGTTGTAGTGTTAATAATTTAAGACAGTTATCACTGACTGCTCGAGACAGATTATCCAAATCACCAGGTGCGACTGTATTCACAACTGAAGGCTAGATGAAGCTTAATACCCTCATCCCACAGCCACCTTATGAACAGTAATAACTGAGGACTCTGAGTAGCTGTTTTCTGGTCAAACTTTTAACTAAGTGTGTGCATAATAAGTGTGTGTAACAGCTTCATTTATAAAAGGATGTCAGAAATTAAACTGCGCTGAAGCGTTAAGTGCAGAGGCTTTAGTCTTTTTCGATGACAGTACAGCTATTAATTTATGCCAAATATTCAGAGTAGAAACAGCGAAACAGAAACAGAGAATTTAAAAAATGCTATTATTTTTGTAACACTAGTTAAATTTCTACCCCCCACCACCACCAACAACCCTGACCCCCAGCTTCCTCAAAATCATCAGCTTTCTAAAGCCTCCACCACCCTCACCTTCAATGTTCCAGGAGAATGAGATGTATAAGTGAAAAGCTCAAGAATATTTTCATGATTGGATTATATGAGAAAAGAGTGGCAAAAGTAAGAACAAGACGCACCTAAGCATGATCCCAACTCTATAAATGCTGCAAGCAATCTCCAGTTATGACTTTCTATTATGCACAGGAAATGAAAGGGGCTTCGGTGTAAAAATGATGGCAGTTACAGCTATTCCTTCATCCTCAAAGAAGACCTTTTGTACTTTGGAGCTACTTAAATATGGGGCTCTTTTGCTGTCTGTCAGATGTACAGAAAGAAATGGCACTAAAACTGACAGCACTGGGTTTACTTTTTTCCCCCTCACATACTAAGATCTGACACTGGGAACAGTCACCAGTCACTATTGCTCCACTCAGAGTACAACATCACGATTGGTGACATATTATTGTGTCTCACCTTGGACTGCTGGTAAACAGTAAACAATCGAGATTTCACCACGGCTGACAAAAATTCTAATAAAAGGAGTCACATAACTTGTAGTCTGGGTTTTCATGAGATTTGTTTTGACAGGTAATTCAACTTGGCATTCTCACCAGTCACTAGTGCCACTCATACATGCATTTAAATCCATGCACAAATGCAAATACACGCAGTATAAGTGCAAAACACATTTATTGTATTTTGCAGTGAATGAGGATCAGAGCAATTTATCTGCCTTACCAAGCACATTTGTAGATGTTTGTCAGTGGGTGTGTGTTCTGTTTATCAATAATTTATGATTCAGCTCACACTTTGTCCTCTTGTGTGAACTCACAGGACAATCACTAAGAAAAAATGCTCTGGAACAAATTTGTTTGTCAAGGACAGACAGTGTGTGTTTGCCCTCACTCTGGATCAAGAATGGTACCTCTGTTCCTGTGTTGGCATCAGAGACAGACAAAGAGCCTTCTGTGCATGCAATGTGGACAACTTCAGCTTGTGCACTACATACTGTACCACAAAACTGTTCTGTAGGACTACGCTACCGAAAACTGTTGATGAAAGAGCCTGTGAAATCAGCTCCAATTTGACTGCAGCTACAGGCGGTAATGAGAAAGTTGGCTTTGCTCAGATTAGAATGACACAACAACCAAATATTGATCTTGCTCTGCTAAGCCACTCCCCCTCAGATGACTGGATAGAAGCTGCCAAAGTTCAGGCTTAAAGCCCAGATGACATTTAATTTTGCAAAGGAGGGGTGATAAAACTGGTCTACTAAAATGCTTCTGAAACAAAAATAGTCAACCTTTAATAATTTGGGAACACTAAAAACAAAAACCTTATCTAAAATTGTTGATTGGTTCCAGTTTGTAAGATGTGGCACTGGCAGTGCATGAAATCTGCCTTAAAATGACCAAACTGTGCAATTACTGAAGCAAAATTCTCTGATGAAAAACAGAAACTGTATTTGCTTCTGATACAACAGCCTTTTTAGGTAAAACATTAGACTGCTATTGTGTCTCAGGCAGTACCAGCCACACATTTTTGGTTTAACTAAGGCACTTATTCATTCTCTTTCTGTATGCATCAGTCCATATTCTCTCTTGGAGTCAAAAGATTATCTTTACTTGTCTGGCAGTTTTTTGCATGCTGGCATTAAACATAAATGGATAAAGATCTCAACAACTATAGCCAATCTTCTTTTTAAAGAATAAAAATGAACATAATTCAATTTGGAAGCATCTAACTTTTTAAAAATTGATTGATCAAATCATTCCTTATAGCTGCTAAGAAGTCAAGACACTCTAGCCTGTTGGACTGCCACCTGAACTAAATCAGGCATTCAATCAATTAATCAGTCATCCATCCATGTCATTTGTGTTGCACTATAGGAAAACTATGAGTCATTTTATTTAACCAAGAAACTAAGTTGGAGTAAGGATGAATTTGTCCAGTGACCAAATGTTTAGGCTGCATACAAACAACATTCCCTCAGTAATAACCCGAGCTGCAAACCTGCATATAAAAACACTTGGCAGAGCTCCTGGGCCATCCTCCCTGCCAGAAGCTTGAGGACACAGGGCCAGGCGGTGACGATTAGCCAAAGTGACATGTTAAATAAATATATATTTATAGAAGCTGGGCAAAAGGCGAGCTTATCAATAATGCATATATAATTCATTAGGACAATCATTATGTTCTCTCTCCACCACAAGTCAAGGCTGCACAGATAACATATCCATTGGCTGGTGTCGCTTTAATTGAGGGGTGATGTGACCACTGAGATCGAGAGAGGAAGGAAGCAGAGGGAGGATAGAGGGGAAGGTGGCGATGAGGATAAGGGGATGTTTGTGGGTCAAGGTGTGCTGACTCAAGCTCAGTTTTAGTGTGGCATTAAGACTTTACTGTCCTAGATTGACAACAGCACTATACTACAATCTGTACAGCTAGCATCCAACTGCTGCAATAAAATGTATGCGGACAACAACAATATCCGCTAATTGTCCTACCAATTCATAGCAAAAATCTTAAGAATTAATTTTAATTTAGATCAATTTTAAAAATGAAGCTTATGATAATGCGTTGACTATTTTCTCGACTAATCATCAATGAAAGAAACTAGGAAAATATACCTATTTTCATTCCCCCGAGATCAACGGTTTAAAATCCAAAGATACTGTATATTCAGTTTAATGATGATGACCAGCGGGACACTGGAACAGCAGAACAAGCTGGAATCAGTGAGCGTTTATTTATTTTGCTTGATTAATTATTTAAACAACTGATCAGTTATCAGAACTGTTTGCTAAAGAAACAGTTCATTATTTCGAAAAACAGACCTATTCTCTTTATTGTTGAGGGGTAGATGAGAAGATCAGTTATGCTCATATCTGAAAACTGAACATGAAGCTGGAGCCAGCAGTCCATTAGCTAGGCTTAGCTTACTTTAAAGGGAAACAGGAGGAGACAGTCTTCTTGGCTCTGTCCAAAAGAAAGAAAATCCACCTAGTATTTCCTGTCCAGGCACACTTCTTGGGGTACTGTTGGTACTTGTTGTCACAGTGCAGCACATAAACCCCCATAAAACCACAACCTGTCATTTTTAAACTTAGTTTTGTACAGATTCAACAAAGAAGACTTTGACTCTCGATACCAAGCTAACCACCTCCTGGCTATAGCTTCAGGCTGGTATCAATTTTCTGTTTTAATTCTCAGGAAATAAAGAAAATGAGTATATTTCCCCAAAGGTTAAACTATTCTTTAAAAGGTTTTTCATGTGCAAATTAAAACAATATATTGCATACCTTTGGATATATAGTCAGTGTTCCAAAATCTCAAGAGCTCAGACTGACAACTAAACAAGCCAGCCAGTCCATGGTTTACTACTGTAGCTGAACTCCTTTATTTGGTCAATTTTTATAAACACTCTGGTCTGTTTTTGTTTGCTTTTATTTTCATGCGCAGTGACAAGTCTCCAGACAGTCTACCTTGAGCATGACTTTAAAATTGCCGGTGTAAAGTCAATGCCTCCAGTAGAAGGGGCCATTATCAATGTGTTTGTTAGGTTTTTATTAACATCCTTTGCATACCTTAGCAAAGCCTACACTTAAGAAATCCACCTTTGCAGTAAAGCCCTGCCTTAATTTTATGTTGCAGGACAGAGTTTATTGCTTGGCGACTGCAACAGATCCCCTAAGGTCCTAATAGCAGCTATCAAAGCAAAACTAATGGGCTAGATATCAAATTGCAAATGCTCAGTCAAGGACAAGTGCTTAGTGTGAAGGTCACACAGAATGCATAACATGTTAAACTGTTGTTTTTTTTGTTTTGTTTTGTTTTTTTAAATAAACCCTGCCATCTAGTCTGATTGCATTATTCACATTCATGAACATGCACACATGGCACCCACCCGCAGCTGTCTCCACCCCACTGCATCTAGAGCAGAACAATTAGTAATCCATCACCGCTGTTTACAGTCTGGGTGGTGGCGCTCTGGAGAGGTAGAGATGAAAGGAGGGGAAGGGAGCAGTGGGGATGTGTTAAAGGGGTGAGGAAAGGAGGGAGGTCAGAAATAGCTATGTGAGGGGACAGAAAAAAAAGACATAAACAAGGGTAAGAGGACAACAGGGACAAAGAAGTGTTTTTATACTGGCTAGCAACTTCTGTGTGTGTGTGTGTGTGTGTGTGTGTGTGTGTGTGTGTGTGTCAGTATATGAGTCCAAGTGGGTGATTGGTTTGAATCATTCGCAGTACACATGCACAGTACACAGAAGATTATGAGTCACTGCTGTGTGCCAAATGAGGAACCTGTGCAAGTGTACATGCACTGACTTGCATGTGCATATTAATGTGCATGGGTGCACATGGAGGCACATACGATGTGTGTGCATGTGTATGAAAAAATGGAAGTGCAAGCAGTAAGATTCAGGGGGTACTGTGGTAGGAAGGAGGAGTGAACAATTAGAAATAAAGAAGAAAATGAAGGAAGGATGAAGGGATTGGTGAAAAATGAGCCCACTAGATGGCACCGTTGTGTGTTGAATTTAATTTCTCCATTTCTATGTCCCATTTCTCTCCGCCCTTTTCTAGGTTTCTGTTTCTATATCACGTTGTTTCTGTCTCTCCCCCACTCCAATTCCCTGCCCCATCTTTTTGCCTC
>NW_018127896.1:4957766-4961898 GCF_001952655.1 Monopterus albus | reverse complement strand
TCTGTGCATGGCATGTATGATGGAGCCAGTTATACAGCTGGGAATTGAACACAGAACAGTAGTGTTCCCTGAATTGAAGCTGGGTGCTTGAGAAACCCAGAAAGCTTATCCAAGCACAGTGTCTGTTTGTTTAATTGACAACCACCCTAACACAAACACACACGCATGGGCGCACCTATTCATGCTCACAAATTTGTATACACATCAACATTTGTGAATTATTAGGCACACATAGAGCCCCAGAGTCATGCACACTCAGAAAAGACTTGGCCTATTTTCTTGGCAGTAGAAAGGTGAAGACCAAGGATGATTAGAGCATAAATAACAGTTACTAATCAGAGAAGGGGTACAATTTCCACTGGGTGAGATGAGTGAAAATGAATGCAGGAGTGTGGGCAAGTTGTCAGCGCATAGTGGAAGTCAGGCATAGGTGAATGATCAGTGCAGAGGGCGGGAATAAAGGGCGATGGATTGTTGATGCCAGGATTAACTGTTGTCTTGAAGTGTCATGAGCACATTCACTAACTAATTTCATGAGCACCAATGATAATCAGCCTCCTGCACACCTTGTGATCCAATTCTGGAGCCAGGGTTTTATATGGCACAAGAGACAGGAAGCATTAATTAATGTGTAATGGGCAGTGACATTGTTTCTGAGTTTGCTGGTCATTTTAGACTCTAGTGGTGGTTGTTGCAAACAAACCCAAAGTCAACTGCTGAAGAGGAAATACTTGCAATGTTATCGTGGAAAGCAGCGGTGTTAGAGTGCTGACATAGTAAGTAAATGTAATTAAGTCAATTTGATATGTTATATTTGAAACTGAGCTCCAAACAAATGTCAAGCTTTGCCATTAAGCGTTAGGCTGTGTGGTTTCTCTGCTGTATACAAGTTAGCTGCATGGTACTTTGTACAGCCTCTACTACTTCGTTTAGTGCTAATTTCCAAAAAACGTGAAAAGTTCAAAAGAATTTATTTTATCTGCTACTGCATAACACATGAACATAAAGTTAAAGTACATTCTGGTTCAGTGTCTTTCTCTCTTTGGAGCTACATAAAGTAAAAAGGGTTCATAAATATTCAGCCTGAAATTGCACAGGGTCGTCTTTAAGGTTTCAGGTCATGCACAGACCTCGGGTTGGATGGTTTCCACTCTTAGGGGGGATATTTACCAAACCTGTGGTAAATTACCATCAGGTGCACAAAATACTGCAGCACCATAGTCTTTTATTTTTGTGGTGTATTTAACACCATTGATGACGTAAATGAGCACAGCCACTGCTGTCTTAATTCCTCCACCTCCGATTCAGAGGAAAGTGCAAGTTTACTGCGACTGAGCTCTAATATTGTTGAAGAAATCAACAAACATATTTTGGAACTGCAGCCATCTGCCGGTCAAATCATCTTTTATTTCACTCAGTAATTGAAGCACGATTTCACCTGAGAGCCTGTAGAAGCCCTGTATATTCTGCTCTGGCCATCAATGTTATTTGCAAAAATTGTCATCAAACATGTTCTAAACTCCAAAGAGATCTCAGATGACTGGCGGCTGCCATGCTTATAGCAGGGCCACAAATTTTACACCTGCTTTCTCCTGATGTTATATTTCAAGCCCTGAAGAGTATGTGGTTACATTTCCATTGTCTCCTGTGTATCTGAACAGTAAAGTCTTAAAATACATGTTGCATGAGACCAAACATGCTAATTCCTGTGATTCCACTTTTCTTTTTGTCTAGCACCTAATCTCATTGACTCTCCTCAGTAAATAGGAACACATGCAATTTCACAGTTTGACATAAAAAAGAGCTGCAAAACCATAGTAAATATTGTCCTTGATGTCTTTCAAGAGCATTGTACAGATTAGGTACTGTATCCGTTACTACTAATCTGTGCTGGCAATAAGCATCATGCTGTCCATATTTATACTGTTGGATAAATGTAGGAATGTTGTGTAACAGAGCTCCACCCTTTATCTTACAGTATTATTGTTGCTCAAATCTTACTTCGCCATATTGATTCTGTCACATCTTAGGGATAACTCTTTCCTTCTCCCTTCCTGAGATAGAGGCTTTAGAGGACTGAAGCCACCCATTCCCAGGAAACGTTATCCATTAACACCCACATTCATTTATATCCCTGGATCCTTTCTGGGACTCAGTCATTTTGATAGAGGATAAGGGCTGGTCCAAAACCCTTGATGACAAAGCAGAGTAGTCCTTTGGCACACTGTATGTCAAGACATCCAATTCAAATATGACCGCGTGAGTGATGGCTTCACTTGTGGATAAGATTGAGTGCAGGGGAATTTCTTCTTCTTTCACTCCAGAAAACTAAAATAGAGGAATAAGCTCTAGGACAGTTTGGGATAGCAGGGAGAGATACTGTCAGCGCCTCACCTCAGGCAGTAGTTCATAGTTCAGTATTTTATTTTCTGTTAATGCAAGATTTATTATTATTATTATTATTATCATTTTACTTCACGTTGAACTGATAGTCATCCTCATGCCTTAACAATGTCTGTTCTCTGCTTCCCTATCACTTGCTCTCTACTTCCCACCTCCTCTCTTTCTCTATAGTGCCAAGTAAATTATCTGATTGTTTACGAACTGTAACAAAAACCTATTTTTAATCTGTGCCAGTATGAAAGGACCTGATAAAGTAGTTCAGGTGAATCATGAATGTTTGAATAAAACTATTAACAACCCCTTTTTTACTTCCTATTTGTGCAGCTGCAAATGAGAATTAAGTCTAATTTTTAAAACCTGCTGCAAAATTACTTATTTGTACTTGAATGTAATGATTTTGGCACTAGGGGCTAAGGCTGTCCAGAAAACACGTGTTGCATATAAAAACAGTATCCACTGTGAGCTTGAATGCTTTCATACACATATTAGGATGCCAAGGTGGCCACAAAGTATGATGTTTTAGATGATCTGCTTAATGTATAACATACACAGTATCATTTACAAACCTCTACCTGCTGAAGGCTATAAATAGGACTCTGAACTTACAAAGATGAGACACCTGATGTAAATTAATTCCACCAATATATATATTTTTTTTTTATCTGTGACTGTCATTTAATAAACATAAGAGCAGACAAACAATTAGAGTTGTGTAAATAGTTAATGGACTGCAATTATATACATGTAACTCTTTTCTACCTTAATGGACAAAAAATTAGCTTCTCATTTGTGGATTCACACACCGATAGCAGCAGAGCTTCCATTCAAAGTGCTGACCTGGCCCACTTGGGGAAACTTGGGGTTCAGTCTTTGAGATAAACCCAAAATCCTGGGAGAAAATTTTACTCCAAAGCACAACTACCAATTAAAATATTGCCTAACACATTTACACAACAATTTATGCAGAAAAGATTAACAAAAAGATTAAGCTATATCTGAGTTTGGTGGAAGGAATAAAAAACCTTAAGTCTGTGGTCAATTCTTATTAGGCTGTTCAGCTACAGCTCAAGCCAGATAAAGTAGAGCATCATGCAGTTTGTTGAATTTTCTTTTTTGTGTGGAAGTGAAGGAGACAAATGTGCAAAAAAACCCTAAAACAAAACTAAATGACTAGACAAAGTTTAATCTTTGGAATGTGAAGTTAGCAACTAACAGATGTTCTTTGTTTGTAACAGAGAAAATGTGGTGATGTCCCAATTTTTTCAAAAATTCCCAACCTCCTAACATGCTTTCTGATACTAGCAAAGAGTAGCAAAGAGAGATCTTTTTATTTCAGCAAATGGTTATTGGGTGAACGCCTAACCCAGTCAGCCTGTCTGAGACCATAAGTCTGTAAAATCCACCTCCCTCCTTACCCAAGCATGCCCATCCCACTTGAAACCTTTCACTCAGATACAGCTGACATGAACAGAAAGTTACTGCACCTGAAAAAGCCCATATTGCATGGAACGCTACTAATGAGGCAACATGGGATACAGGAAAACCACCACTGCCTCATCAGCCATATTATGTAGTACTGTCAGACTTGGTCAGGTTTGTAACATCTTAGATTTTCAATCCTGTCCAGCAGTGGCATAATAACACTATACTTCAGTACATCCCAGGCCTGTCCACCTGAACACATGCTACTGATAGATACAAAATAAAGCTATGTACTTTTTGGTGCTGG
>NW_018127896.1:4939750-4957730 GCF_001952655.1 Monopterus albus | reverse complement strand
AACAGGTGTAAAGTGGTTGGAAAGTGGCACTATTAAAAGTGGCACATACAGTAAACTGCTAAATCTCTCTCAAAGCTGCTTACTACAATGTCACTATGTGGAAGAAAACTGTCTAAAGACACATGAAAGGACAAGGGTACAAAAACATAAGTAAATTACTGTTAGTAAGTCAACGCACAGTAGCAAAAGTGGTACAGAAATCCAAAAAGAAGGGAAACATTCAGGAGGTCCCTGTAATTGTCCACCTCAGAATCAGCAATTTTTGCTGATTAAAGTGCAGGAGAACTGTAAAGCAAATGATTCAGAGTTGGCCACAGCTATAGTGACTCCTCCCTTAAAAAAAAAAAAAAAAAAAAAAAAAAAAAAAAAAACCTGCTCAGACTTTGCCACGGTCCATATCAAAAAAGGTCAAGAATACTGGGAATCCCAACTGTGCTCTGATGAGACCAAAGTTGATCATTTTGGATCTAACAGCATTTCACATGTCTGGTGTTGCAAGGTGAGGAGGAGTACAGCAACAAGTGCATGGTCATACAGTGAAGCTTTGTATTCAGAAGGGGTCTACTCATTTATGCGGTATACTGTTTAAAGTACTGCCCTGTTACATGCTTTCCTATCATGGATCATGAATATACTGGAAACGACTGCTTCCGGAACCTTTCGGCAAACATGTCTTCTTGTATGTATTTCTCTGCATGCATTTATTTGTCCCACTTGCCCCTCTCTTCCTCTTCCCCCCTCTATGTCTCCTCCCCAACAGGCTAAATACTCCTTTCTCCACAGAGGTGTAAGTAGCCTGCCTGGTCACACGGGGTCAGCCCAGTTTGTTGATTTAATCCTTGTCTGATGTTGTCTCAGCTTAGCAGGGCTCAAATGACTGCAGCGCTGGCCGAGCAGGCTTCTCCTTTCAGCTGTCTGATAACACTTCTCCTCAGAGCCCGTCACTCCGATCTGATCTGAAACCTGATGAGAAGCAGCCATGACGAGGTACCGGTGTTTACTAGAGAAGATTTAAGATCTGGCATTCAGCTGGGTGGAGTGGGATGGAGTGGAACAAGGTTCACAGCAGAGGTGAGTACAGTTGGACTGATAAGACAGGTCTCTAATGTATCTCATTCCACAGGCTGATATACTGGTTAATAAAAGCTTCCAGTAAAGATAGAAAATAATGAAATTATCAGTTGTACACAACACACACACACACATACATTTACTAATGACTATCACTATTTACATCATCTGTTCATGTGATACTTTAGATCATTTGATAATACTGTTAAGTAATGTTATTGGCTTACGCATGCAGCCGCAGCATGTAGCGGCATGAGCACAGCCTTTATCTCACATTCTAGATGCATGCTAACATCATGTGTGACTTCTCAGATAACCATCAAATTATTCCACTGAGTGCTTATCTTTGCTCTCATGTACTGGGAGATGTCCAGTACAACTGCAGCCCACTGCCACTGGCCTTTGAGTAGCTCCACTGAAGAAGAGAATTAAATGCCTTCCTCAATGGCATCTCAGTAGCAGTTGTTTAGGGAGAACAGAGCATTAATCATTCATTCCCTCCATCCTGATTGTGCCAGCCTGTCTGAGGATTTGAACTGGCAACCGCTTGGTCACAGATGCACTGGAGTCTAAAATGAATGCTCTCTCTTGTACTGTTCTCAGGATTCCCACTATTCAATGTAACTGCATGTATAAAAGCTCAAGTCCAACAACTGGCCTGCTTAGACATGCACACAATTATATATATATATGTGTGTGTGTGTGTGTGTGTGTGTGTGTGCGTGTGTGTGCGCGCGCGCATGTTGTGAGAGAGAGAAAGAGAGAGAGCTAGTAAGTGAGTGCATGCTTCCCTTCATTTTAGTAATGGAAATGCTGGGAAGCCTTTAGTAGTTGCCACTGGTAATGGAATGAGAACATATGTATAATTTAGGGCTCTGTTACAGGTTTCCAATAGACCCAAGGCGCGCACGCACACACACACACACACACACACACACAAGCAAACTCACATCGCCACAAGAAGCTTAATCACTGGCAGTGTTTCTTCATCTGAGTGAGTGAAAGTGGCACTAATACAGCAGTGTCGTTTCAGCTCCCTTAAAGTCCCACCAAATATCCCTCTCTGCTTATTATTCTGCTCATTGGCCTAGATGAGACAAGACTACACAGCTATAATGTGGAGCAGAAAAGATGCGGTGAAAGCAAAGATCAGCTTTCTTTACGGGAGAAAAGGTAGAGTTACAAGAAAGGGAAAGGTTCAGTATTTGCAGACGCCTGTCCTATTGATCAGTAAGTAAACCCTCCCGTTTCAAAAACAAATGTATTCATGGTGGGATTTGGGCCACAGAGAAAATGGCACCGCTCTCATTTGCGGGGGGAGTGTGTGTGTGTGTGTGTGTGTGTGTGTGTGTGTGTGTGTGTGTGTGTGTGAGCGAGAGAGTGAGCGAAAGAGAGAGAAACAGCAAGGTTTCATCAAGACCTTTATCCACAAAATGTCAGTGATGCCTCCTGGCTTCAAGCTGTAATGCTGTGAGTGTGAGTGTGTGTGGCCCTCCCTCCCCTGGTGCTGCTTCTAAGGATTTTTTTTTCTGAAATAAGATGACATTGATCACTGACTTGCCTTTTAAATAAATATAAATATAGAATATAAATGTAGATCATATAATTGCATTAGATTGCCATGGTAAATCATATTATAATCTGATTTTGGCGCTGAATGTTAAATCATGCTTAAAAATAAACTGCAATTTTAATTATGCTATAACTCACATTTTATATCAACAATAGATCAAATGACTGCGTAATGTAAATGTCTTGTTCATAAATTGGATTTTTTTTTATCTCTTCCTTTTGCTTTCATGACTCTTACCTCTCACCTGCCCTCAAGTGGCCAAAGACATCACTTACTACTGTTTTAACAAGCTACAAGGAGGTGATTTATAGAGTGATAGGGATGATGTAATTTTGTAGGCCAACCAGGAAGTTAGCGTCAACATGGGATCCCACAACAAAAAGCCAATGGCATTTTCCATAGGCTTTTGGATTACTGTAGAAAATAAGGTCCATCAAAAACAATAGTTTATGACATGTTTTATTCAGCAAAATAATCTTCACAAGTGAACATGTTGTTTACGAGCTTTGAAACCCAGATATAATCGCCAGAAGTAAAAAGCTACTGTTAGGCTACTAGACTACACCATCGTCCCATGACTTCAGTGTCACCACCACAGCTTCCAACTTGTAATTTGATTTATAGCACTTTCCTCTTCTACAAAATCCTTTTCTCTTAGTGTGACCTGATCTAGCTAGTGATCGTGGCTGTATCAGAATACTTTGCAAGTGTGCAAGTTTAAACATAACAAAGCTAAAGGCGTACTAGTGAGTAGATGAGTCTCTGTGTTTGGCGAGATGACATGTAATATCCCTGACTGCCTCTGTAGTCTCATGTAGCCACTTGTTAGCAACCACCTTTTTTAAGAATGTAAAAAGACTAAAAATCATGAGTGGGGTATTTACTTACATATTTTATGTTGTAGGACAAAATTTGAACACGTATCACCCCTGTGTTAACCACAGACCTTATTTTAGGTATCTAAACAAAAACTCATTTACTGCAGGGTGAAGGAACTGGAAAAGCAAAAATGCTAACTTGGTTCCAGATTTTAGGACTCAATACTATGGCACTTTATTTGTAACAATCTGTTTTGTTGCTGTAGTGGCAATTTTGACAGGCAAACTTAGTCAGCTGTGGCTTGTTAATGTTAATTTCAAGCTACAAAATCCAGAATGCTGTCCAGTTATTGTGCCCTCTGTTTGCTAACTAGTTATTGTTGTATGTACTGTGTGTCTAATTGTATATATAATCCCAAAACGTGTTCTGAAAAATTGAATGATTTCATGTAATAAATGAAAAAATATCAAAGACGATATGTCAGTATAAAATATGTTGTCAGCATCATTTGTACACAAACACAATGCTGCTATCTTTGCCCTGTAATTGGTATTTGCAAAACGACATTTCAAAACACATTTGACTGTCATATCATTAACATCCACTCAGTTTCCTTCTGTTTGTGTATGCAATTTGCATTTGATTTGTACCATCGAGCTATAATTTCCATGGGCCACATCCTGTGTCTGCGTGCGTGTGTGTGTGTGTGTGCTTTTTGCAATATGACGCAGGCCGCCAAGCAGTGAGTCAGGACATCATAATAACTGCGTGGCACTATGGAGAATGGTTTTCTACTTTGCATCTCCCCCCGTCAAAACAGTTCTATTGTGTCTCATCTCTGAGCTGGAAAGTCCCCTGCTTGACAAGCAATTCAGATTCCCAACAGCAGTCCACAAAAGGACCATGTTGTACAGCGACTATATGCTTTCCTTTTTTCTGTCCCTTTTTTTTTATTTTATTTTATTTTTTTTTACAATGGAGTGTGAAAATGAAATCATCAAGGCCGTTTCAGATGGAGGAAGACAATTTGGAAGGGAAGAGAATGGGCACTGTCCCTGGCATGTTTATAGAAAGCGCCAGCAGACGACGACAGGGCAACCAAGAAGGCAGAGGACAGACTGGAGTGAAGGGATAAAGAGACAGAGTGAGATGGGAGAGAGCATGTCAAGAGAGGAAGATAGATTGATGATTGCATGAGCAAAAGAGTGATGGATGAACTGAAGGATAACTAGAGGGAGTGGGAGGACGTCCTCCACTGCTGTGGCAACCCTGATGATGTCATTTCCTTTTGTTACTGGAGCTAACAGACCCCCCACACCTCTGACAGGCACTAGACACACTCATACTTTCATACAAACACTCCTCTTCTTATTCTCTTAGCATGGAGCCCCCCCTTGAGACCGATTACCTTGGTCTGTAAATGTCCGCACAAGAATGTGTAGGGATTCTTTTTTCTATCCCTGGCTATCTATTTCTCCCATTTGTTTCCTCTTGCTCATGGCAGACACTTGCTGTAATAAAATAAATGAGGTTGGGAAATGGCAAGACTCAAGGTGATATTTCAGCAAGCCACTCCCCCGCAACAACACTGTGGGGGAGGCAGGCAGGCAGCTGAGCATCTGAATGAGATGACTGTGTGTGTGTTGTGTGTGTGTGTGTGTATTATGTGCACTGGACTGGATCATAGTATTTGCAGAATCTTGTTTTATGTGCATGGTGACTTTGCATGTCCATGTCACACTACTGGGTTTGCTTTTTTTTTCTTTTTTTGACAGGGGTGCCTTATTACACACAATAACACCATCACTGAACAAAGCAATTAAAAAAATCTATACAAGTGCACCTATGCAGCAGCATCTGTGTTCAACAACACATTAAACAACACTGACTTAGGCTTATGCTACCATTACTGCTAAAAGAAAGTGCAGAGAAATGGAGGAATTATTTCCATAGCCAGCAGAGGGGAGGTAGATCAGGCCAGGGTGACCGGGTTCACAAGCTACCTGCTCACAGCTGAGGAAATCACCTGGGGTTGAATTATCTATGCCACACACACTATATCTTCACACAAGCAGTTAGACCCACACGAAGTGCTAAGTACCAAGTGGATCTAGTATAATGAAAAAAAAAAATACTGAGGCCTTTCTTCAATATTTACCACAGGGCAGTGCCACCATTTTTTCTTGTCTTACTCTGGCATTTCTGGTACAAGGAGGTAGTTTATTATGAAGCTGACTTTTATTATTCCTCAGCTCAGTGCCTGTGAGGATACAGGATGAGTTTGCTGAGACTTGATGCCAGCAGCACCAACCACCACAAAGACTACAATCAAGAGCAGTTTACACTGGTCAATGTGAGTCTCAATGTAAACTTTTAAATATGTTTGGACCTTTCTGGTTCTTAGATGTCCCCTAACTTTATGGAAGTGCAGTCTACCTCTTTAAGTAACAGGTCTTTCTTCAAATGGATTCAAGCCATTTGACAACTAAATGCTCGATATGGTTTTGAAACTGCTCCTGTCACCACTTTATCTTCATGGTCCATCTCCATTTCTCCTCTGAGCACTTACTAACTCTATTGTAATTATTACATTTTTCATTTTTATTACTATAGTATGTATTTATAGTTACCACTTGGAACTATAGCTGCATCTTTGCATTCAACCTGCTTCATATTACCCTGTCTTTGCTGTATTTTAATTATCATAAATTATGTGAATATTACAGTAACTGTGATGATAGTAGGCTATTTATAATACTGGGAGAAGTCATTTCCAACATGCTCCTCTCCATCTTAAGATGTAGTCAGATGAAAAATGACCAAGCAAATTGTACTCAAAAATCTACTCACACAGGCAGAACTGCCTACACTAACTACCTGACATCTGCTATCCAAAAAACATAAGAATAAAAAATATATTTGCACTCTACAAGGTCAAAAAGATGTTGACCATCTTTATCAAACACAGTCTTTGTCCATGTCCTTGCCCCCACTGCCAGCAATAGACCATTCTGCTGCTGTTCTCCTACTTGTTCTCATCTTCCAACACACAGTTATACAAACAATAATCCACCAAAACAACTATCAGAAATTCCTGAATGAAAGCTCAGTGCCTCCCCTGGTCTAAAATTAGCTCCAGCCTGCGAGGCTCATTAATCTGCAGTCAAACAAGGCAAGAAGAGAATGAATCTCCCCTTCTCCTTCATTCAACTGAAAGGGACAAGTATCGTCATGTTATGGAAATACAGAAGATGTTGTTTTGGTGACCTTTAGTAATCTGATAACATGAGGTCTGATGATACGTTAATGAGCATCACAGAAGCAAGGAGGGGATACGCTGTGTAGGAAAGAATTCAGTGATAACAAAACAAAAGAAATTGCATCATGAGAACATACTGAAACCCATGAGGTAAAGTGCTTCAACCTTTTTTGTTATCTGTGGCTGAACCACTGTCTTTTCACTTCTTACTAATATCAGAACAGTTCACATGTCCTTGTGTCTGTGTTCTTAAAGATTATGTAACTGTTTGTGACTTTGGACCCCCAGCTGCTTTTGGCTGACAAACTTTCACCAAGAACAGTGCTCTGAATTCTTCCCCTCCAGGAGGCAGGTTGTGTGTGAGCTCACTTTAGCCGATCGTTTCCATGAGTCCTATGTCTCCTCCTATCCCACTCAGACTTGCTCACACACACATATATCTCCAAGGACACAAACAGTACATTTCATTCTCAAAATGCACACTTAAACCAGAAAAGCACAAGCCAAATGCCACTACACAGACAATTCTGCATTTCATCAATAATTTCTCCATGACACACATGTATAGTCCATTTAGCAGCTACATATAAGGGTGCAAGTAGCCCCAACCATACACACCCAAACACATCAACATTAGATCCCAATCCAGTCGAACAGATGAACACAAACAATCATGGGGACACAGGCAGTAATACATATACAGAATGCACATAATCTCATTTGCAGTCACATCCCTATGAGAGTGCAGGTGCACAAATTCATATGCGTGCTTCCATAAACACACACAATCTGACATTTAACATGATGAAATGACAGAGGCGGGAGGGGAATGTCAAGCACAATAGATGTCCTCTCCCATTTTGGGCCTAGTTTCTGATGCGGAGTGACACATCACGCAGCTCCATAGGTATGCCATTTGTAAAGATTAGATGGTGATTTGGATGATACCAGAGGGCACATCTAACAATGGGAGAGGGGGAGACAGTTGTGGCATAAAGCAGAAATGGAGAAACACAAACAGAGACCAGGGGAAGAAAGAGAGACAGAGGAGAGATCATTATTTGACATGTCCAGCAGTGAAGCAGGCAGCCTGTGTACGTTTTCGGGGCATTCAGCATCCACAGTTTCCTTCAGAGTTCTTTTCAATAATGTAAATGCCCCTCACTAGCGGGCTCATCTCCTCTCTGTGCTTAATCATTTCTGGCCTGTTATGCCTTTGCTCCGCCATTGTGTCAGTTTCTTGCTCCTGTTTATTTTGCCTCTGTGTGTATATGTGCACGCAAATTACTGTGTGTGTTTTGCATATATGATGTATGTGTGTATGACTCATGTCGTGCATGCTGGTGAGTAAATGCAACTTTGTGGCGAATATATGCAAGGGACAAGAAAAATGAAGAGAAAAAAAAGACAGTAAGCCTGAAACAAACATGAGATGCATATGTAGACAGCAGGAGTAGGAGAGGATCAGTGTAAACGAGGGGACGACAGAGTAAGCTGGAGAAAAGATGAGAGACAGAGGAACAGTCTGAACCAAAACCAGAGACATAGCTGCATGTAGAGAGAAACTGTAATAATGAAAAAAGAAGCTCAGGGAATAAAGGAGAAAGGAAGTAAAGAAACACAAAGTACTGGAATGTGAACAACAGTATGAAGCAACACACACACACACACACACACACACTACAACTATCACACACCCGACAGACAGGCCTCCCTGCGGGTTGTTAGCCATGCTTGCAGAAATACAGCTTCATTTCTGTTGACAGCCAGAGGAAAATAATTGGCTGATAACAACTCATCAGAATGCAGGCGATATGTATGATTTTCTCACCCAGTTGTATCTGAGACAATCAGCAGCATTGTAAACAACTGAACGAAGGCATCATTTCATTCCTGTCAAGCCATTGTCAGGAGAAAAGTTTGAATTTGCCTACACACATTGATTTTATAGATTTTTTTTTTTTTGCTAGATGATTATTGTATGAACTAGTTCACTAAATGAATGGGCTATTAACATTGTTCATGTCCATGAAGTTCTGCTTATTTTTAAGATTATTATGTGGAATGTGCATACCATTTGACAAGTAAAACAAGCAGAAATAAATACCAAATAAATACCAAAATAATGAGACAAACTGAAACAAGTATAAAAAGCCTGCTAACAAACATCTGTATGTGCATTTCAGTTTTGAAAAAGTCCTTCATATTTGATATGATCGTGTTTCCACGGTGACGATTAATATTTGGAGCCATATCAAACAACTTTCACAGTCAACAAAGAGTTTGGGTGACTCATATTCAACTGCTCTGAAAAGCTATTCATGTCACAAGAGTCTGTTGCTCCAGTGTTTTAGAGGTATGGCCATGCAAATGGTAGTCATTTGTCTGGATAATGACCCGATAATAACCCCAGCTACATCTAGGGGTGGAACCTGAACATTTGAAGTTCTTGAGTACTCATTCTTGACTTTCTAGGATCTAAGTTATGTTCCATTGCAGGGTCCCTTCTGAAAGCTGGCATAGTGAGTAAATCAGTGCTCCAGCCTAACCTGAAAAGTCAAATGAGCTGAATAAGTTAGCCAGATTTCTTGAAACTCCCACTATAGAGATGAATCAGTCTTGTATCACTTGTCCAGCTCAGAGTTTACTCATCAACTAGTGACTGCTACTGGATTAGGAATCTGAATTTGAGCTTCAAAAAGAAGACAATTTCTTTCAGAATGCAGACAAAATTCTGAATTCAAAGAGGGGACGCACTGCTGTGATTGAAGCATATCCCTTATCAGCTGCATTATCACAAGTCTTGTTTGTTTATCTTGTTTACTCCTGTCAGTCTCGCTCATGACTGGATAACAACTGCAACAACTGCATTTAAATTTGCCAACCAATTAGTAATGACTTTCAAGTTTTCACATTAGTATGGTTGGAATTTCATCACTGTTTCACTTTCTGTGATGCAGTAATGAAAGTGTTTATTTGGCTTCATCTCCTCTAAAAATACCATGGCTTCACTTCTTAGGGGCAGCCCCTCCAGCTTTCTGAATGGCATAGGTGGATGACCTGTGCTAACTTTGCTTCTCTAAGCCCTAGAAAGTCACTTTCGGCTTTTCCTGTTTAGGGGTCGCCACAGCGAATCGTCATACTGACGACTCGCATGTTAACATTTGGCACGTGTTTTATGCTGGATGCCCTTCCTGACGCAACCTGGATTTGAACCCGGGGTGCCGCAGCGAGAGCGCTGCGCCTTAAGACTGCTTCTCTAAGCCCTGTTTAACACAAACATCTCTCCGCAGGGTGCCATTTGAATTAGGGAAGTGGAATATTAAGGGCAAAATAATCCCAGTTACATTTTATAATATACCTATCTTGGCTTCCACATTAGATTCCAGAGTTTTCCTTTGTGATTTTATTCTCATTAAGGGGCCCTTTGCCTCTTTGTAGCTAAAAGGATGAGCCTTTCAGTGGACTTCAGTATCGAAGATGACTTAACACACTGCACATATTGTAAGAAGGTGTGTTAGTGTGTGTTACCCAGATTACTTTTTTGTCAGCCTTCTGGAAATTCAGTTCAAATTTGTGCTACATTTAAAACAGAAACTTGACTATTGTCACCAAGACATTGGTGTTATACAGTATTTCAACCATGATTACTGCTGTTGTAACTTGTATCAGTCACTGTTTGCATGGAATGCAAATGTGTTAACAAGCCTTAACTCTGCTAAATTCACAAGCACCCGAAGAATGAAACCAGTTCATTTTTAAATCCAAAATATTTCATTGGAAAGACCTATTAAATCCCAAGGTGCCCCTCTTTCACAAGTCAAAATATTGACAGTATATACAGGTAAAAGAGAGAACAGTAACACTATCAAGTGTTGGTGTTGCTGTGTCTTTTAGTGCATCAACTGTAAATACATTTATGGAACAAAAGGAAGATCGTCTATCAGGTATATTACAACTGGCAAGTTATGTTTGCTGTTCAGGAAACCTTTATGCTTCCCAACAGTGCTGTGCCTTTTCTAAGCTCATCCGGATCACAGCCTTTGCCCTTCCCTGCATGCCTGTAATGATAGGTGCACGACTGATTGATGCATGACAGGGGCATTACAACCAGCGGCAGTCATTTTTGAGGCATCAGCACTTCCCAACAACAGACAGCATCACCTTAGCATGCTTGCAGAGCTTCCCTCAATTAATGCAGCTGTAGGCACAGCTGTGTGTGTGTGTGTGTGTGTGTGTGAACTGTCAGTTTGCCCCTTGTTCCTTTGTCTGACTGCATTGCACCGGCCTGGCCTCTCACCAACCTCATTTACCCCTTCACTCTGTGTGAAGGCCATCTTCGGGGGGGTAGACAGAGTGGATCATGAAAGTGAGATTTTCTTTTTAAGAAACAGCAACTGAAACAAAGCCTAAGAAAAAAGAGGTTGTTAAAAAGACAGGAAGATGGAGGAGCTGAAAGAAACAAAAAAAATAGATAAATAAAAGACAGAAAGGCAACGCGAGAGTGTTATACTGTCTGGTGCTAAAGCTATTTGTAGCTTCTGAATTATTCTTTAAACACACATCTCAGGTCAAATAATTGACCGTAGCTGTAATCGTTATGGTCCTGCAGTGCACTGAGACTGTTAAATAGATGAAACTAGAAAATAACCTTTATGGGACTATTTATTATAACACAAATCTACAGTACACACACAGCTGCAGAGATTGATTCCCACAAGTCCATATAATTGCAGGCGTGTTCTCAAACACACATGTACAGTAAGCACACTATGGTTTAGATGCCTACTGTACAAGTTTTAGGACTCGAAACAAAACAAAGGGGGGATTTGCTGCTCACCGTTCTGTGTGCTTTTACAACAACTGTCAAAGCCAGTGCTGCAAAGGATTAGGAAGAGTAGACATCTGTAATGCATCACAGTGGACCTGAGCAAATAAACAAATTGAAGCGAAAAGCACAGCACAAAAGACTTGCCAAAAACTATTCATCCAAATTTCCAGAGGCCTGTTGTGTCTGACCTATAAGAACACCTTCCCCCTTTTTTTATTTGGTAGAGAAGAATACCTTATAGATGCAAGGTGACACCACTGGCATATAGCCTCCAAGAAATTATAGCTCATCGCTGTACTCCCTGACTTTTACCAAGCTGTCAGTAATAGCTATTTTCTTGTGTGACAGCAGAAATGCCCATGCTCTAAGTCATGGATAGCATCCAAAGTAATTGACCTCAGTTACATCTTTTACTTTCCCCATACACGGTTAGCTCATCTCGTCTCACCGCCACACACAAGGGGTAATCTATATGGATGTTTCTTACCATTGCAGCAAGAGGCCATTCTTGGAGTGTTTTATTACCCGCTGGGGGTGAACAGCACTCTACATCAGGCCGGTGTCCCTGACTGTATACCCTGTCAAAGCATCCACTTCACTCCTGCATCACTGGAAGGTGTTTAAAATGGTGTATTGTTATTGTTGACCTCTCAGCTAGAGCATGCAAGGCTTTATGGGGACACCTGAAATAAAAGTTACTTTGACTTGAATTTGAATCATGTAAGAAAATGCACCCTGATGCTTACGTTACAGCTATTAGATTTAAAGGGTCAGTTCACCAAAAAAAATATTTTCTTGTTACACATTCTTGCCTGTATTTCTTGAAGATTTGACTTTATTCTCATTTCTTTATTGGAATTTAATTTGACATGCAATTTTCAAAATGACTGCAAAGACAATCTGCCTGGATGAAGCTCTCGTGTAAGCACTCGTGTGTTTCAAGCAGACATCAGAATACAGTAATACAGCGGCCAGAGCCCACCAATCTAAATGAAAAGTGTATAGTGTAAATGGCCATAGGTACTGGCCACTCAGTCGGAGTAAACACTAGTCTAAAACTGGCTGGAACTGGTACAATTCAGGGTACACAATCACTACACCGGCATGCCATGAAACCTCTGCTGTGGTCTTATTACCAATTTCATTATTCCTGTGCATGCTATCTTCCCGTTTCTTTGACAGCGCAACTCAGTTTTTTATTTTATCTTTTCTAGTGAGAGTTGTGTACGTATACTCGGCGAGAAGTCAAACACGTTGCCAATTAGTGTTGGCCTTCGTCAGGGTTGTGATTTTCAAAAACAGGATCTCAGGATGCAGCCAGGGGGAGGAGAGTGTCTGGTTTGGGGACCTCAGAATTGCATCTCTGCTATTTGCTGATGATATGGTTTTGCTGGGTTCATCAGACCGTGACCTCCAGCATGCACTGGGGCAGTTTGCAGCTGAGTGAGAAGCGGCAGGGATGAGAGTTAACACAAGTTTGAGGCCATGGTACTCTGACGGAAAACAACATATACATACATACATACATATACTCTTGCCTGGGAATGCCTTGGAATCCTGCCAGAGAAGCTGGACAATGTTTATGGGGAGTAGGGCGTCTACTACCTTTCTGAACCTGTTGTCACCATGACCCAATCTCAGATAAGTGGAAGAAAATGGAGGGATGGATGGATGGATGGAGTGCCATCCTATTTATTTGGCTTGTCTGGTTGAGTTGCACGGGCTCTCTCCAGAGACACAGCTTTCATTGTCGGGACTCTGAAGAAGCCTCATAACAAAAACACACTGACACGCCACCCTGTCAGTTGTAACATGCACACGCAAATGCCTGGCCACAACCACACACAAACACAGGACTGCATATAGTGTGTTAGTTATATCCATAAGCTTACACTAATAGTGAGGCTGTGCAGCAAATGAGAAAGCTAAAATAATTGGTCTGTGGGGAATCCTAATGTCTGTGTCAGAAAAAAACTGCTCCGTGATAAAAGGCAGAGATGCACAAATCAACAGTGGGGGTATGCAAGTAGCCTGACCCTTCAAGAAAAACTGGCAATGAAGACTGGATGGCTTTTCTTTGAGGACTAGAGCTATGATCTCAGAGAGCGACAAAACCTTCCAAAAATATGCTGTATAAATAATTTGAATAAATAAAGCACAAGTTGCTTTTGAAAACTACACCACTCCCTTGTCTTCTAGGTTATTAGAAAAGCTGACATTTAATTTTAAGCTACTCTTTAACATGTACCAATGTTGTTAGATGTCTCTGAGGACAGGGTGCATCTTTGAAACATGGCAATTAGCATTTTTTTAGAATAACAGAGCAATGTGTAGTCAGTGTTGCCAGAGTCACTGTTGTCCTCACACAGCAGCCTTCATCCACTCAATTAGGACAGCAATCACAAATTGGAGTTTTCTTGCCATCAGCAATTTAAGAGATCTTCTGGTCTTTTGCACACTGTGACTCTTTGGGGGCAATATACACATGCTGTAAAAACTTTTGGGGAATTTGAAAACAACTTTCTAAGACTGATAAAACTTAGATCCATGGAACATTTAGTTCTCCTTTACTAATCTTGTTAAAGACACAGTGCAGAAATTTTGAAAGACCCCTCTGAGGAAAAAAAAAAGTGCTTACAGTAAAGCCAATGGCACTGTTGGACCCAGTTCTTTTCACCACATTAACTCTGAGAGACAAAGCAGTCCGAGTAACTTCAAAACAGTGCTGATTTATTCAACGAACACAGGTAAAATTAACATTACACGCTCAGGAGTCTTTGCACCTCCAACATGCACGCAGGCAGCTGGAAGATGAAAAGCCCTGAACCATAACAGGCCTATACATTATATCACTTTGGGCTAGCCCCATACTACTCAGGGACGCCAAACCATGACATCTCCGGTGCCAGCTTGCAGCTGACCATAGCAGTAGTCAAAGCATGAAGAAAATCAATGTGTGATTGGCTGTTGATTGTGTGGTGTGTATCTAAGACATTCTGACATGACATCTAGTGACACTAAGCATAAAAAAATATTATTATTACGATTATGATTACACGTCATAATAATAATAATAAACATTAAGTATCGTAACAGTAATCAACTTTCTATCTAGCTATCCTTGAACATGAACAACCTGGAATACCCTATGGGAATGACTAAGCATTTAACAGCCTGAGCTAGACATCCTGTCTACACTAAACATTTCTAATACATGAAGTGTCTAACCAATGTCGATCTGACTTAAAATACCTAACAGCACCGACAGCAATGGTTAGCCCTTATGCATCCCTAAGTACATTTTTGTCCTTTTCACTTTTTTATTTTCAAGCCAATTTGGCTGTGTTGAATGAATGTAGCTCAAACTTGCCAATTGATTTTTTTTTCTTTTAAACTTAAAATTGAGGTCTCACTTCCTTAAATTGGCCTAAAATGGCTAAGAAAAAAAACATCCATCCAAATATCGCCCGAGTGGCCGAGCAGAGCCGATCCTGCACCAGTGGCCATATTGTCACTCATTTCTCACAAAATATTTCAAATAAAAAGTGTGACCTTCTAAGAGAAAGGAGTTGTGAATTTGGACGCACACAAACCTATTTCATTCATTTTATGCCATTAGAACAGCTTCGCGTGTGCGCACTGGATCAATACAACATCAAAACTGATATGCACTTTATCAAATCCTTTCATTTTTAGCAAGTCACCCTTGCAAAAACCGTGGAAAAAGTGCATTTTGGTTTCGTTTTGGCTACAGGCTTCGAAAATGGAATAATGTCACCATCTGGTGAATGACTATCAGAATTACAAGTTGGGACCAAGTACTTTAAAATTCATTAGGAACAGAGCGCGGTGCATTGCTTTATTGTAGGATAAATATGGCATCAAAAATTGTGTTTTTAATAGGCTTCAATATTATTTATTTTTTGTTTTTTTTTTCCATTGAAAAAAGAGGGGTTATGACAAAATACTGGCCTTTAAAGGGTTAAAAAAATCCCAAAATAAAATTTATATTTGATATGTATATTTCAGACAGAAGTAGTTTTAAAAGATTGGCTAGTTTAAAGTGAAAAAAATATGAATTTATGACTTTGTTAGAGATGTTTTTCCAAAGGGTACTTTTTTTGTCAAGAGGGACACTTTTGGATGGATTTTAAAGGATGACATGAGGGTTAATCGCGATTTTTTGTTTTTGTTGTTTTTCTTTGTTTTCTCAGTCTTTTGCAACCCATTCCAGAATTACTTTTACCAGAGAATAACTGTTAAATATCGGACAACTCACACTAACTTCCTCCGATCTTTGTGAACGAAGAATGCTGTATGGACATTCTGATCAGCTGCTATATACGGGACCTGAAAAAACCGCCGCTGTGGCAAGCGAGCGGGCACCTTGGTGAGGCTATGCCAGAGAGGGACACGGACTCCAGTCCCGTCTATCCACTTAGCAAATCTCCGCTCCCTAGTCAACAAGATGGATGAAATTCTTCTCGTCAACAGGACTAACCCTGACTACACGCTCTGCTGCTTTGTGCTTCCTGGAGACCTGGCTGAGCAACTCCATAGCGGACAGTGCAATACAAGTACTGGGCTTCCAGGTGTACAGAGCGGATCGCGTAACGGAGCTGTCCGAGAAAATGAGGAGGTGGAATCTGCTTCTACATAAATGAAGGTTGGTGCACAGATGTCACAGTGCTACAGAGGGCATGTAACACGGACTTAGAGACTCTTTTTATCAACTGCATAACTTTCTATTCTCCCCGAGATTTTTCAAGCTTCATCCAGGTGGGTGCCTATCTAAAGTTGCAGGCCCGTGCTAATGCACTACAGCTCCTGGCAGAACAGATAACTAGCCTGGAGCTAGAACATCCTGACTGTCCACTCATTGTTCTAGGGGACTTTAACAGAGCAAATTTCTCCCACAAACTGCCCAAATACAGACAGCATGTTACCTGTCCCACCAGGGACAAAATCACACTGGGCCAGTGCTACACAACAATAAAAGATGCCTATCGCTCTGTCCTGCACGCTGCCTCCGGACTCTGTGATCACTGCATGGTCCACCTTATTCCAACCTACAGGCAGAAACTTAAAGCTGCAAAGCCTGTGGTCAAAACAGTGATGAGCTGGACCGAGGAGGCTAAGTCAGAGCTACAGGCCTGCTTTGACTGCACAGACTGGAGTGTATTTGAGACTGCAGCTACAGACATCACTGACACTGTGACATCTTATAGCAGCTTTTATGAGGATGTGTGCATGCCCAAAAAAATCCTTCTGCACTGAAATACCCCAGTTCTTTAATTGGACAGCTCTGAATAATGAAGGAGTCCGTCTTTCTTCATCTAGTGCTGATTTATTTTAACCACAAGTAAAAATGACAAACATGACCTGGGTTGCTCCCCCTTCCAGACACACACACACACACACACACACACACAGGCTGCTGGAAAGTGGAGTCCCTGGCCACACAGAGCCTAATACATTTATAAGTTTTGGGCTAACCCCTTACCCAGATGAAGTCAGTCCGAAGACTCCATCTCTTATCTAGTACTCCACATGCTTTGAGCAGCTGCATTTCTACCTAGTCAAAACAAAATGAAGAATCTCCATGTGTGTGTATGTTGTTACATGGTGTGTAGCTAAGGCATTCATTCATTTATTCAGACATAATATTCTAATACAAGGTTAATACGGGAAAAGAACTGGTGCCTATGATTCACTTTTCAGAATCAACATTCTGTCTGCTAAATTTGAAACAAAACAGACTAGAGCAGACTTTAAATCTTACTAAACTGCATTACTAACACATTAATGCCTAAGAATTATCTAACTGATTTACTAATATCTAACAGCACATACAACAACAGCGATCAACATTCTGTCTGCTAAATTTGAAACAAAACAGACTAGAGCAGACTTTAAATCTTACTAAACTGCATTACTAACACATTAATGCCTAAGAATTATCTAACTGATTTACTAATATCTAACAGCACATACAACAACAGCGACCCCTGGTTCACAGTAAGACTCAAGCAGCTTCGTCGTGCCAAAGAGGAGGCCTACAGATGTGGGGACAGGACTCTGTACAACCAGGCCAGGAACACACTGACAAGGAAGATCAGAGCAGCAAAGAGGAGCTACTCTGAAAAGCTGAAAGCTCAGGTTTCAGCCAACGACTCCTCGTTCGCACCCTTAGAGATAGGGTGAGGAGCTTGGTCACCCGGGAGGAGCTCAGAGTAGAACCACTGCTCCTCCACATCGAGAGGAGCCAGCTGAGGTGGCTCGGGCATCTGTTTCGGATTCCTCCTGGGCGCCTTCCTAGGGAGGTGTTCTGGGCATGTCCCACCAGGAGGAGGCCCCGGGGAAGACCCAGGACACGCTGGAGGGACTATGTCTCTCGGCTGGCCTGGGAACGCCTTGGCATTCCCCC
>NW_018127896.1:4933444-4939720 GCF_001952655.1 Monopterus albus | reverse complement strand
AACTAGCAGACAACCTGAATGTGTTCTACTGCAGGTTTGACAAACAACACTCCCCCCTCACCCTCCCCACCTCAGATCCAGCAGCTGCTTCCCCGACAATCACTACTCTTCTCTCCAGCTGCTGGACCCCCTGCAGTTTGCCTACCAGGCAAACAGGTCAGTGGACAATGCAGTCAACATGGCACTGCATTACATCCTGCAACACCTCGACTCCCCAGGGACCTATGCATGGGTCCTCTTTGTGGACTTCAGCTCCATCATCACCATCATCCCAGAGATCCTCCACTCCAAACTGACCCAGCTCACTGTGCCTGCCCCCACCTGTCAGTGTATCACTAGCTTTCTGACAGACAGGGAGCAACAGGTGAGGCTGGGAAAAACAACATCGTGCACCAGGACAATAAGTACTCTAATTTTATTCCTATTTATTTCATTTCACAATGAGCATTCCTTTGTCTGTCTGCATTGTTTACAGCCTGATTATACTACTTACTTTGCATTGTTTTGTTGCAATCGGTTCTTTTAACCACGCTAACTCTGAGAGACGAAGCAGTCCAAGTAATTTCAAAACAGTGCTGATTTATTCAATGAACACAGGTAAAAATTAACATTACACGCTCACAGGCAGCGGAAAGATGAAAGACCCTGAACCCAACAGGCCTATACATTATATCGCCTCGGGCTAATCCCATCCTACAGGAAGAGACGCCAAACCGTGGCGTCTCCCAGGGACAGCTTTGCAGCTGGCCAGAGCAGTAGTCAAAGCATGAATAAAATCAATGTGTGATTGTCTGTTGATTATGTGGTGTGTAGCTAAAAACATTCTAACACGACCTCTAGTGACATGTCATGACATTAAACATAAGAAAATATTATGGCTATGGCTACAGTTATACATGTCATAATAATAATATTAACCATCCTGTCTTCTAACAGTCATCAACTTTCTATCTAGTTATCCTTGACCATAAGCAACCTGCAGCAACTCATGAGAATGACTAAGCATTTTAACAGCCTGAGCTGGACACCCTGTCTACTCTAAACATTTGTAATACATCAAGTATCTAACCAATATCTATCTAACTAAAAATACCTAACAGTTTGTTGCTTGTTAATACTGCTTATTATGTTATACTAGCCTTATGTTGGTTTACTGTTGACTTGCCCCTTGCTTTTGCCTTGCATGGGGATATGTACATACACATTGAGAGCCGATGTACCAGAGTCAAATTCCTCGTGTGTCCGACACACCTGGCCAATAAATCAGTTTCAGACTGAGATTCTGATGTTGCCTTGTAGTCTCCAAAGTGTGATCAAGAAGAGACAATGGAGCAAGTCCATGGATGGAAAAACCAGCGTCACTGTTCACATTTCCAGTCTGAATGGCTGAAATGAGAAGTGAAAAGGGCTACCCAGTGCAGGAGCCAGAGAAAGAGAACTTTTTTCCGCTAAAAGTTCTTCAAGACAACTTGATCACAGAGAAAATGCATGGAAGCATCGATACAAAATGAGACCCGACAGATGGTGCCGTGCTGCTTCTTGACCAGAGCTCATTACAGAAGGCCATGCTCTTTTCTCTGCTTTGCTCTCCTTTTCTTCAGCTCTTTCTCTGTGTGTCATTTCCTCTTTTCATCACCATGTTTCCCTGTAGCTTCCATGCTCTACATCCCTACTTATTTGACTCAACTTCTCTCAGTTTCTCTGCCCATTTCTTGACACTTTTTTGAACGATAATGCTGCAAAGGTTCATGTCAGAAAATGGTGCTGCCCCCTCAGACCTGGCCTGCTCCTAGAAAATTAAATGACTAGAATATTTGTCAGTACAAAAAAAGAAAACTTTAACATTTCTTTTTAAGCTTCATGCTCATCTTTACTGTATAGGTGTTGCTTCAAAGTTCTGAGTCTGTTTTGTGCCACTGCTTGGCCTGCAGCGGCAAGAAAGACTCAACAAGGGGCCTCATTTATTGAATAGTAGTGCAATCAAGTGTGACCTTAGCAGAAGTATGTAGACATCAAACAGCTATTTTTGGAATTGTACTTGATATGGAAAAGATTTAAGCCCTTTGAAGGACCTGCAGTAGACATACAAACATCATTTTCTGGTTTAATATGTGATGCAGACATCTGAGAGAACTAATCTGCATGCAAACCTTTATTGCGGAGCTTCAATTGTCAGGAAAACAAACTAGAAAATGCTGCATAGGATATACAGTAATTTCCCTCCCAGGGCAAAAGGTCGACACAACTCCTGTTTCAGTGTTGAGGCATTTTATTTTTGGACATTATAGCTACACCTACATTTGCAGGGCCTCCATAGCACTTTAAGTTTCAAAAGCTCCCAGTAAATCAACACATGATAAGATAAACATGAACAACCCTGTGTAAAATGGTTCCAAAGATGTTTTAAACCATCCCTCTCACAATGTGTGTAAATATGGGCTGCACGGCTGCTGAAAACAAGCTGTAGGGGAAACACTGATATCTGTACAAAACTTCACTGCAATCCATCCAAAAGTTGTTGACGTATTTCATCAGGACCAAAGTGAATGACTAACCGACTGACAGAGTGACACTGGCATCCCTAGAGCCACACTGCTACTGTGGCAAAAAACCAAATCACAACTTACCCACTGTACTGGTCAGAACATTGTTTCAAACTGCTCAGCTGACATGTTCACTTGTTATTGATCACACGCCACTGGTTTTTGACCTCAGTAAATAGACGGAAACAAATACTACCTGTTTTGGTGGCTTCAAGTCTACAGGCGGCCTGACCTGCATGTCTATGAAGTGTAGCAAACCACTGTGAGAAAATGCAAAGTGCAACTGCCGCTGGTACAGGACAGCAGTGCTAACTGCTGGGGTACTCTGCTCCATATGCACTTTACTGGAGACTTGAATACAGTTTAGCTAATATAAATGTAAACTTGCATTAACTTGTTTGTGGAGATATTACTGTTAATTACAGATAAGTGCTGTGAGTTAAACCAGAAAACTTTGTACCGTGTTTTACTCCATCACAGGACAAAAAGTGTTCAGAGTTTTTCACAGTGTCCTTCAGAGTCGTAAATCTTGGATGAGGCAGATATGCACTTTTAAATGTGTGGAGCCATTTTAAAACAACTGCTTATGTCTAAAAATGTCCCAGAATATTGATGAGGTTCAAAAAAGTTTCCTATTAATAAAGGCCCAGGACATGTTGTTCTGCTCTCTATGAATGCAAATAACTCCATATAAATCTGAAGTGACCTGACAATTTTACTTTCCACTCAATGTCAGAACATTTACTGTTAAATCTACTTAATTACTGAAAAATAAAACTGACCATATTGCCTGTTTCATGTGTGACATGTCACAGAAGTAAGATTGTTAATTGTTGACAATGCAGTGACTAAGTGGCATGTTATGTTAGGAGCAGCATAAGCAGAACTGTAAAGGAATAAATGATAATATATATTTTACGTGTATATAAAGTTTATCCATTTTCCTTTCTTAAAAATATAAAAGTTATTAACAGCTTCTTTAACAGAGGACTAATTGCTCGATAGCTAAATGTCAATGTCATGATTATATTATATTATATTATATTATGCATATTATATATAATTTCATAATATTAACTACCAAATACAAGCATAAAAATAAAGACATCAACTAGCTTTTCTCAATTTAAAAAGTTGACATTTCCAGAAAACACCCATGAGACTTTTTTTGCTTAGAGCCACTCATCAGTCATTTTTGCTGTAAAGTTTCAGACTTGTTCACGGTGCAGTGAGAAGCTGCAGGCTAATGTGCCACCGAACTCTCCCTGAAAATCTGGAGGCAAAAAATACCCTCTGTACTCACTTCTGCACAATCATTTTCTGCCCAGAAACCGAACAGGTGGCACAGGGCTCCCTGGAGACACAATGACAACCAGGAAAACAAATGTTGAGCTGACTTGAGTGGTAGAGTCGGGCTGGCAAATAAATATGCTTGGGCTTAATTTCCATGATCAATGAATGGTTTCAGGGGAAAATCTGCATGTAGGAGAGTAAAAAGCCTGGTACATAACACAAGGTAATTCCCATTTGGAAGTGTAATGGCTGTTGCCACAAACTGTGCTAGTTTGGCATTCCCCAGCAGCTGCACCCCCGATTTTGCTGTTCTTGCTGCGAGTCCCTTGGGAGATTGTTGCGTTTGCAGCCATGTTTACTTTGTGAGGAATACTTCCAAGTCTAGATACATCAGATTATATTATGTATATTATATATAATTTCATAATATTAACTACCAAATACAAGCATAAAAATAAAGACATCAACTAGCTTTTCTCAATTTAAAAAGTTGACATTTCCAGAAAACACCCATGAGACTTTTTTTGCTTAGAGCCACTCATCAGTCATTTTTGCTGTAAAGTTTCAGACTTGTTCACGGTGCAGTGAGAAGCTGCAGGCTAATGTGCCACCGAACTCTCCCTGAAAATCTGGAGGCAAAAAATACCCTCTGTACTCACTTCTGCACAATCATTTTCTGCCCAGAAACCGAACAGGTGGCACAGGGCTCCCTGGAGACACAATGACAACCAGGAAAACAAATGTTGAGCTGACTTGAGTGGTAGAGTCGGGCTGGCAAATAAATATGCTTGGGCTTAATTTCCATGATCAATGAATGGTTTCAGGGGAAAATCTGCATGTAGGAGAGTAAAAAGCCTGGTACATAACACAAGGTAATTCCCATTTGGAAGTGTAATGGCTGTTGCCACAAACTGTGCTAGTTTGGCATTCCCCAGCAGCTGCACCCCCGATTTTGCTGTTCTTGCTGCGAGTCCCTTGGGAGATTGTTGCGTTTGCAGCCATGTTTACTTTGTGAGGAATACTTCCAAGTCTAGATACATCAGTACTCTACAGGCTCATTTACAAAACATGAGACAGACAACCTGTTCTCTTTTGCTTGGCAACCTGGCTGCAAGCTTTAAACACTCAGTTAAATATGCAGTGATTATAGGAGCAACATAGGACTGACTTATCTGAAGAAGACATATCTGATGAGTAGCAAAGTCGTATTGAACAAAAGAAGCCTAGATCTCAGTTACTGAACCTACTGCTTATTCCATGAAAACTAAAGCCAATCAGTGGAGCTGAATGTAAAATTACATTTTAACATCTCTTTATACTAAATAAATACGTGGGGCCTCAGGGAACAACCAGGGTGCTTCCACTAAATATGTACAATAATTACTGGCTGTTACTGTTTCTGGTTCATCTAAATTACTGGATATTAATACAAATAAACACCTGTACACTGTAATGCAATACAGCAACTAGTTAAAGACCCCATAATATGAAAATTACTGATTTTGATTATTTCTACTGGCAATACGAAGAAACAAAAAAACCCCGAGAGAACACAGAGTTGAAATATTTACACAGGCTGCACTATTTTACTATGGGATGGAAAAGGCATAAAGTAATTAGAAAATTTAATTAGATAAAAAAGCACAGTAACTTTATGGAGCTTCACTGATTCAAGCTAATCTGTTAAAACACCATACACATATTGACTTTTTCCAGAGTTGCATCTCAGACTTCACTGATGGATGGCAAACTCCATTTGAGAGCTCCAGAAAAATTATGTTAATCTAATTAAAATTAGAGTATTTAAATTTTCAGCTGGGTTATATGTCCTCAGAATATGAACTAGAGTATGTTGTAATTATTTCAAATGTTTGCACATGGACTTTTTAAAGTGCTGTTGGTACTGCATTTGAGAAAAATTGAGTTAACTCAGTCCTGCTGTGTTGCTATTAGATTGCATTATATATAGTAAAGGGCGATGCATCTGGAGACAAATCATGTTTAATCATTTTCTCACATGGTGAAAGACAAAAGCATGTAGTAATATTATAACTCTCTGCCCTTAGCATGTATTGCTATGTACAGTAATGTACTCCTACTGTTCATGGCTTACTCTGAGGTAGCCCCTTGAGAGCCCACTGGGCAGAGTTCTTGAGTCATTGTCAATTAAGTCATCACTGACTGCTTTGGCTTAGAGAGTGAGCGAGTGAGTGCAATTTTAGTCCACTTAAGGCTAAGCTTATAAGATGAAAACTGAATGGCACCACAGGAGGCCAAAAGGAGTGGTTTCTAGGCTCTACAGAGTTCTGTTCAAGTCTTCCCATTCTCAACCCCCCAAGGAAGGGTGGAGGGAAAATTTGCATCATCTGTGTTCTAAAGTGGTATGTTTGTAAGTTCACCATTTACTAGCCCTTAATCATGGACTCTTGTCTACATGCTG
>NW_018127896.1:4918747-4933408 GCF_001952655.1 Monopterus albus | reverse complement strand
CTGCTGAGAGCAGCAGCAGCAGATGGCATCTGTACAGGGTTTGTAAGTAGCAAACAATGAGGTACTCAACTGGGTTTATCACGGAAGTGGAGAAGCCACTGCAGCAGCACCTAAAGCCATTAAGCAGGCTCTTGCCACAGTGCAAGACTTGCAGCTGAAGGGTGATCTAGGGAGGCAGCACTAGTCCCTAGACACCACACTCAGACTAGACACGGCTCTGATATCTCAAACAGCAAGGCAAGTGATCCTGCTGGAACTGACTGTTCCTCGAAAAGAGGAAGTAGAAAAGGCTTCAGGGAGGAAAAAAGACGCAGGGCCCTGCATAGAAAATGCTGTTTCTATGCAGGACCTTCAGCCTCACTGGCTTTACAGGACTGCATAGGAAGAAAATCAGGACTACCACCGGTGGCATAGAAAACCCATCAAGATGGCTGTGGATTAAAATGGGCAACCTGTGGACCACACGTGCTACTTGGGCACAAGATGGGATTTAATCAAGCCTGGCTGGGTTGCCTTTGTGAGATGCTGAAATACCCAGAAGAATAAGCAGGAGGAGAGTAATCATCATGTCACAGGTTTTGGTTGGGATGATATGCACACAGTACATCTTTGCCAAGGTTTTGGCTTGTAAGTATAAGGCTCAAACAGATTGCACCTGCTTTTGGTTTAATAAAGTGGCTATAATATAAGAGGAAATTTTAGTTTCTTTTTATGTCTTCTTTAAATAGATAAATAAACTTAATTTTACTACAAGTGTATTTGTGCATCTTTGTGTTTACAGGATTCAAGAAAATCATTTCAGAGCTAATGCATCAATATAAAATTGCACAACTTCATTTACGTGCTACATTTACATAGTACACACCAACTTTGTCTCTTGATTGACTTTGGGTCAACATCTGTGCCCTTGAATCATCTGAACAACTATAATATTAAAAGTCAAATGGTTAGCATGCCACTAATTCAAACAAAGCAAGATTTCCTTTGTTTTAAGCAGTAGAAGTTTTAAAACATAGCATGATAATACACATTGAAATCAAGAATTTTTTGTGTATATGCAGGATTTTACATAGAAAAAGGCAAAAGGTCCAAGCCATTATGTGAGTGAAGGCAAAAGCTGTTTTTGTAACTGCCTGCTCTGTTGTAGTTAGTTTCCATTTCTCCAGCACTTCTGCTCCCACTGAGCTCATGTAATTTGGTCTCAGTTTGAGGAGCCACGTTTTTTGTACATCCTTGTTAATTTCACTCCAGATGCAGCCCCATTTCCTGCCTGTTCGGTGGGAGAAGGGCTTTATCGAGACCTAATCATGGGAGATAATTCTCGTATTAATTCATTTAACCCCAACCAAGTGTCGTGAATTTGATATCTCCCTAAACACCCCAAAATCATTTCACATCTAAATCTGAATTAATTATGTCTAATTAGACAATTATGTATGTATTCTATTTTGCAGTCAAACAATCAAGGGCCAATTAGTGAGATCAGACAAATATACGATTCCAAGTGATTGGAAAATCTTAGCTTTTTAGTGTGGTTACCTGAAGAGCAGGATGTTGTTGAGAGAACAAATTGTTTCAAACTGATCTTCTGCTCTTCGACTCTTTCCTGTTCAGGTACAATCTTGAATTCAAAGGCCGTGTTTTGTGGTCCAAAAAGACAGATGATCTCATGTGCAACAAGAAAATTATTCGAGTGGCTCAGCAACTCTCAATTTTAACAACAAAGGCGTAATGTGTTTGCTTTCATGACAGCAGTAAATTCATCTGTACTGTACTGATTTTTCCAAATGGTGAAGTTTGCATTTTGAAAGAAATCGATCAGTTATGCCTTTATCTCCCTAATCTCAGACCTATTCCACTTTCTGCTTATGCCTAGTTTGCTCTAATCACATTTGTTTACCGCTCCTCTTTTACCATCTCTGTTGCTTCCACTTCAAAAATTAGCCATAAGTACCATCACTGATATAGTATTTCAACATTATAGTTAAAATCATTTAAACTGACTAAATATTTGACCAATGCCAAGATCTTGACCTGTAATCAATTTCAGTGATTTCTTTTTAAATGGTACTGAAAGTCTCCATGTTGGTAATTTATAGATGTGTGCAGAGTCTGCTGCCTCAGATCTTAATTTGTGATAATATAATATTTGATGTGCACTTTAAAACTTTGACTAGCTGAGCTTTAACACTGCTAATATTTTCCCATGAAACCCTCAGCTGAGGAGCCTGTGGTCAGATTTATTTCTTTTAGTTGGAGGAAAACCAACATTTATCTGATTCTGCAGATAATTACAGAGCACGTGCATTAGGCTGAGTGCAATATCAAACCTCACCATAATTTCACATGTTAAAAAGCAGTTTTCGCTTGAGCGAAGTAAGGTCTGCACCTTAAGCCCACATCAAAACCTGGTTAAACCCCCCCTATCAAACTTGATGAATAGTAGAATTAGAATCTGTGAGTTACTGGGACACATCTGTTTAGGCCATCACTTGGATCCAACTATCTAGTATTGTATTTCTATTAAGTATGGTGGCCCACAACAGATTAAGAAGTGAACCAAATGTCTGCAGTAGAGGTGGGAATGTCCTGAATTTTAGTCCCTGGAATGAGTAAAGCATCCACATCCTTCCAGCTTGCTTCCTTTGAGCTGTTATACCCCAGTTCTTTTATTGAACAGATCTGAATGAAGACAGACTCCGACTTGCTTCATTTTAGTGCTGATTTATTTTGAAAGCCACAATAAAAAGTTACAGAAACACAAACTCAGGTGGCTCCTGCTCCAGACTACTGCTGGAAGAAAGGAGACCCCGGAAACACAGAGCCTAATACATTTATAAGATTTTGGGCTAACCCCTTACACAGACAGCTGTAAAAACATCAAGAGTTGGAGACAGTCTGATGTCTCCGTCTCATATCTTATGCTCCACATGCATCGAGCACAAGTCATGTTTTCATCATGTTTTGGCTACTGCTCGGGGCAGCTGCAAAGCTGTCCCTGGGAGATGCTGCGGCTTGGTGTCTCCTGTTAGCATGGGATTAGCCCGAGGCGATATAATGTATAGGCCTGTTGGGTTCAGGGTCTTTCATCTTTCAGCTGCCTGTGTGCATGTTGGAGGTGCAAGATACCTGAGCGTGTAATGTTAATTTTTACCTGTGTTCATTGAATAAATCACCACTGTTTTGAAGCTACTTGGACTGTCTCGTCTCTCAGAGTTAGCGTGGTTAAAAGAACCGGACTACAACAACATTAAAGTCTAAAAATTATCTGACTAATTTATTAATTTCTAACAGAGTCTTAAGGTGAATCCCAATTACCTTTATCATCCCTATGTCCTCAATTGGATGGTTGCTCTGTGTTCAGACAGGATCGCATCACCGCTGAAAGCAGCAAGACCCACGGAGGAGGAATGACCACCTTCGTCGAACAGTCCTGGTGCACAGACTTTAAGATTCTCTCTAAATTCTGTTCTGAAAATGTGGAATATTTAACACTAAAGCTAAGGGCATTTTGTTTACCTAGAGAGATGCAATGTATCATTGTGAGTGTAGTGTATGCACCCCCGCCTCAGGCAAAGAGGAAGCTGCACTAAAGGAACTGTACAGAATGAATAATGAGCATGAAAACACATATCCTGAGGCTGCTTTTATTATTTTGGGAGATTTTAACCACTGCAATCTCAGGAAAAGCATGCCTAAACTGTATCAGTTTGTAACCTTTCCTACTAGAGGAAACAAAACACTGGACCAATGTTAGTAACATTCGAGATGCTTTCTCAGCTGAACCAAAGCCTCATTTTGGTAGATCTGACCACCTAGCAAGCCGGCTCAAACTTGCTTACACCAAACGAATCAAGGCAAAACCAGTCTCAGTGAGAACTGTTAACACCTGGAACCACTGTACCCAGGCCAGCGTGCAGGGCTATGTAGATGGAACATCTTCAAAGGAGCCACAGACAAAATCCATGAATATGCAGAGACTGTGAGTGACTACATCAGCTGGTGCACATACATATGCACACTAGCTAGAACGGTGTGTGTTTTCCCCAACCAAAAACCATGGTTTAATAGGGATATAAAACAGAAAATCGGAAAGAGACAGGAGGCTTTTAAGTCAGGGGACCAAGCAGAGAACAAGAAAGCCCGGTATGAGCTGCAAAGAGAGTATACTTCCACAAACTGGAAAGCTACTACATAAATAACAACACACACAGTATGCGGCAGGGAATCCAGGCAGTCAAACTACAGGAACAAATCGGCAAACACAGCCCCCCAGGGCACCACCCTCCTGGACAGCCTCAACAACTTTTATGCGAGGTTCGACAGGATGAACATAGACACCCCCTCAAAATCCCCCTGCGGCCCGGGGGACACTGCTTTTCAGGTGACACACACACAGGTCCTGAAGGCCCTGAAACAGGTAAACCCCCATAAGGGGGCAGGACCAGACGATGTCCCACCCTAGAGTGTTGAGAGCCTGTGGGGATCAACCTGTCTTTAACCCAAGCAGCAGTTCTTCGCATTTTCTAAAAATCCATTATCATACCGTCCCTAAGACATCAGACACTTTCATCTTTCAGCTGCCTGTGTGCATGTTGGAGGTGCAAGATACCTGAGCGTGTAATGTTAATTTTTACCTGTGTTCATTGAATAAATCACCACTGTTTTGAAGCTACTTGGACTGTCTCGTCTCTCAGAGTTAGCGTGGTTAAAAGAACCGGACTACAACAACATTAAAGTCTAAAAATTATCTGACTAATTTATTAATTTCTAACAGAGTCTTAAGGTGAATCCCAATTACCTTTATCATCCCTATGTCCTCAATTGGATGGTTGCTCTGTGTTCAGACAGGATCGCATCACCGCTGAAAGCAGCAAGACCCACGGAGGAGGAATGACCACCTTCGTCGAACAGTCCTGGTGCACAGACTTTAAGATTCTCTCTAAATTCTGTTCTGAAAATGTGGAATATTTAACACTAAAGCTAAGGGCATTTTGTTTACCTAGAGAGATGCAATGTATCATTGTGAGTGTAGTGTATGCACCCCCGCCTCAGGCAAAGAGGAAGCTGCACTAAAGGAACTGTACAGAATGAATAATGAGCATGAAAACACATATCCTGAGGCTGCTTTTATTATTTTGGGAGATTTTAACCACTGCAATCTCAGGAAAAGCATGCCTAAACTGTATCAGTTTGTAACCTTTCCTACTAGAGGAAACAAAACACTGGACCAATGTTAGTAACATTCGAGATGCTTTCTCAGCTGAACCAAAGCCTCATTTTGGTAGATCTGACCACCTAGCAAGCCGGCTCAAACTTGCTTACACCAAACGAATCAAGGCAAAACCAGTCTCAGTGAGAACTGTTAACACCTGGAACCACTGTACCCAGGCCAGCGTGCAGGGCTATGTAGATGGAACATCTTCAAAGGAGCCACAGACAAAATCCATGAATATGCAGAGACTGTGAGTGACTACATCAGCTGGTGCACATACATATGCACACTAGCTAGAACGGTGTGTGTTTTCCCCAACCAAAAACCATGGTTTAATAGGGATATAAAACAGAAAATCGGAAAGAGACAGGAGGCTTTTAAGTCAGGGGACCAAGCAGAGAACAAGAAAGCCCGGTATGAGCTGCAAAGAGAGTATACTTCCACAAACTGGAAAGCTACTACATAAATAACAACACACACAGTATGCGGCAGGGAATCCAGGCAGTCAAACTACAGGAACAAATCGGCAAACACAGCCCCCCAGGGCACCACCCTCCTGGACAGCCTCAACAACTTTTATGCGAGGTTCGACAGGATGAACATAGACACCCCCTCAAAATCCCCCTGCGGCCCGGGGGACACTGCTTTTCAGGTGACACACACACAGGTCCTGAAGGCCCTGAAACAGGTAAACCCCCATAAGGGGGCAGGACCAGACGATGTCCCACCCTAGAGTGTTGAGAGCCTGTGGGGATCAACCTGTCTTTAACCCAAGCAGCAGTTCTTCGCATTTTCTAAAAATCCATTATCATACCGTCCCTAAGACATCAGACACATCCACTCTGAATGACTTCAGGCCAGTGGTGCTCACATCAGTCGCCATGAAGTGTTTAGAGAAACTGGTCCTCACAAACATTAACCACATGGTCCCGGACACTGTAGACCCTCTTCAGTTTGCCTACCGCCCCAACTGATCAGTGGACAACGCGGGGGCTCTGGCTTTATTCCATACCCTGAAATACCTGGACAACAGCAGTACGTATGCTAGGATGCTCTTCCTGGATTACAGTTCTGCATTCAACACCATTCACCCAGGCGGGCTGATTGGGAAGATGACAAACCTCAGTGTCCCAACTCCCACCTGCAACTGGATTCTGGACTTCCTGACTGAAAGACCACAGGTAGTTAGAATGGGAGGGCGGGTGTCTGCTGAGCTCACAATCAGCACAGGCTCACCGCAGGGCTGCTGTCTCAGCCCCAAACTCTTCACCCTGTATGCCCATGACTGTGTCTCCACCATGACAACACCATCATCATTAAATATGCTGACGACACCACCATTCTGGGGCTCATCAAGAGGGGAGACGAGTCGGGTAACAGAAACTTGGTGAATGACATTCTTGTTTATGGGAAGGAAAATGACCTCATCCTCAACATAAACAAGACAAAAGAAATAATAGTAGATTTCAGGAAGAACCCCTCCCCTCTGCTGCCTCTGACCATCAAAGGGACTGAGGTGGAGAGGGCTGACAGCCACAAGTTCCTGGGCCCACAGGTGACATCTGACCTGAGCTGGTCACTGAACACAGCTGCCACAGTGAAGAAAGCCCAGCAGCGGCTATACTTCATCAGACGGCTCAGAAAAGCATAATCAAGAACATAATCAGGGATCCACTCCACCCAGCTCACTCTCTGCTCAGACACAAAAACTGCACTTACAGCCTCAGGCACAGCAGGGCGGACAGTATCATCACACAAAGAACAAGACTTTACAACAGTTTATTCCCGAAAATGTGAGAAATGTGAGAATATATGTGTAATAACCCCTTAGTAGACATGCGCAATAATAGTACAGAAATGTTCTACAAGGTATTTTTGTAAGAGCATCTCATCAACAGTGTTCTCTTGTGGGACCTGAATAATAGCAGGAGATTCTCTATCAAGCAATGGAAACAGGCCTGAATATAAACTGTGTTTTAGTATGTTAATAACCCCTCACTACCTCACCAAGCGTAATGACATATCCAACTCCACCATGTGAATAACTAAGTGCAATGTTTTAAGTCCACTGGGGAAAATACCATTACCCTATTTTTGTGTATTGCGGTTTTAATGCTTTGTTGCCTTTATGTAACTTTTTTATTTTTTAAGACTAAGTGTTCTTTATGGCATTTGACTCCTTACCTGATTCCAAAGGAGAGCTGCACAAGAATTAAAATATGCCTACACTGTCTGTTAATGCATAAATGGCAAATAAAAATCTTGAATTCTTGCTTGACCCGGAGGTCATTCCAGTCATTTCAGGATGTCCCAAATAGGCATGAGGAAGGTGATTTGATTAGAAAGAACAAAAGATTGATTGCTAGTGTGTTTTTGTGCATTTGAAGACTTTTAAGACTCAGTTTTATGGAGTCTTTCATCTCAACGCTCTGCTGTGGTTACAGTACTAGCCTCGCTTCATCCCCACCTCCTCCTCACTTTGGTTTTCTGCCCACTTGGACCAAAACCAATTCCAAACAATATTACCGGCAAGATTTTCACATTACTGTGGAGTAATTTAATGTGATGTTATTTTCAGTAATTACTGAATAATAGTTTTAAGTAAGGAAAACAAAGGAAGCCCATACACATCCAATAATCCAAGGAAAGGCTACAGCAAATGTGGCCAGGACGTTGGAAGTTGGACTAATCGATAGGAATTTTGAAAGAATGAAAAGGTGGGTCAAGAGGTTGGAGCATCTCAAGAACAAATTGATTTCCAGGTCCCCTTGAAAAATTGAGGTTAGTATTGAGAGTCAACAATGTCAAATGCAAGGCACAGCTCATGGGATTAATACCTGCCCTTCCTTCCGGAATCAAATGGCATTGATTACACATTCTGGCCAGTAGTTATGAAGTTGGCCATTGACAGAGACACGCTTGTATAATCTGTTCATGCTGCTTTAATCAATAATCAGGGCTTCTTCTGATTACTCAACACCTACACAGAACTAAATCTGCCAGCTGCAAGTAAGCATGTGCTGTCACACCCTTTGAGCCAGTCTCTTTACTTTCATTTTGTCACTGCCGGCGCCAGACAAATCATAAAACAGCACAGGGCTCCCAGTGGGGCACTTTGTTTTCTGTGACACAGAGAAAGTCATTTGTCATTACACTCCCATAGAGTTATTCAATAAAACAGAAGCAAATTGTCCTCACCTACTTTTTAAAAGGTAGTCATCCTGTGTGCTGTTTCATCGTTATCTTGCCCTCCCAATCTCTCTCACTCCCTCTCTAATTTCTTGCATTTCCCCCTTTGCTCTCTCCTTCCAACTGTTAGGTATTTTTAGTCAGATAGAAATTGGTTAGATACTTTATGTATTAGAAATGTTTAGTGGAGATAGGATGTCTAGTTAGACTGTTAAATGCTTAGTGTATGCTTATGAGTTTCTACAGGGTACATCTGGTCAAGGATAACTAGAGAGAAGAGTTGATGACTGTCTGCAGACAGGGTGTTTAATATTATTATTACGACGTGTATAACTGTAGCCTTAGCCATAATATTTTCTTATGTTTAAGTCACGACATGTTACTAGAAGTCTGTGAGAATGTTTTTAGTTACACACCACTTAATCAACAGACATACACACATGCACATTGATTTGCTTCATGTTCTGACTACTGCTATGGCCAGCTGCAAAGCTGGTAACAGAGACGTCCCGGTTGACGTTTCTGGGTAGTATGGGGCTAGCCCAACCGAAGGGATATCATGTATAGGCCTGGTGGGTTCAGGGTCTTTCATCTTACATCTGCCTGCGAGCAGTTTGGAGTTGCAAGATACCTGAGCGTGTAATGTTAATTTTACCTGTGATCCTTTGAATAAATCAGCACGGTTTTGAAGTTACTTGGACTGTCTCGCACAACCCTGTTCCACCTCTTGCCTAATTTGGTATATAATCTGATATTTTGACATAATCATCTTAAAAACAACTCAAGAGATGGACTGCACTTAAAAGCAATTTACTTCATCTTGCTTTATTTATTTATGCCTATTACGATGTGAGGCACAACAAGCTGTTTTTCTCAAGAATGGTGGAACATGTGCAGGAGAAAACCTGGTCTATATGTAACCAGGAAACCATGCAACATCTTTAACCTTACTCAAAGAAATCCAGCTTTCAAGACTTTATCTCCAATTTAAAGAAGTCTCTCCACTAGTGAGGTAGTGATGGCTGATCGAGGCTTTGTTGAAGCTTCAACACGGTATTCATAAAAATGGTTCATTACTCAAGGTTTCACAGTGCTCAAGTAGGACATCTAGTGGTCAGTAAAATGAAGTCCAATCGAGACATGTCATTTATTGGTTCATTATTATTTATGATCTGATTCACCATGTGCATTCTTGTTCAACTACACTACATGGTTGTATGGTTTCATGCCGACACAAAATATAAAATAAACATGAACTCATGTTGAAGACCATGTGTCTTATTTGGCACATCTGATTGTAGTAGGTTATAGCTACACATATAGCCTGACATTTTGTGCTATGAATATATTCCATCCTAAAACAAGTCTAAATAGCCCATAGCTTAAAAGATGTTGAATAGTGGGTGTTCAGTTGGCTAGAGGGCAAAAGTGATCTCATTTCAAATGTTTAATTGATGAGCTAAATAACATAGCTGTGTCAGGAATTGAACCCATGCTACATTGTTGTAAGACTGCAGTTTTCTTGATGCACCACAAGTTCCAATCATATTACCTCATGGTCGTTTCACCTACAGTATTTGAGTAACATTAGCTACTACAATACATGATCCTTCATCAACTCCCACTAATGTGCATGTTACAGCGCTTACATCAACTGTTTTCATTTGCTCCAAGTTTCATGGTTTAGTAATGTTATAGAATCTTTAGTACTGAATGCAACAATGTCAAACCAAATCTCTGTCGACTCTGTCTCTATTTGCTTCGAAGGCTAAGCTCAGCTTTCCCAAAGAGCTGAGACAACCAAACCAGTGACAGGGTTTCGATACCGAATGAAGCAGTAAAGTGGTTCATACTGTACAACACTAGTCACATGACCAAACCACGCCTCGGCACAGTGGTTCGATACAACTGCTTCATGAGCTACCGTGCATGTGTCGGAGCCCCGGGTGTCAGAGGACTATCATTACTTAGAGGTACTAGTTATGCCAGATGACAGACATGAACTTTGTCGACTGATATACATGCATTAGAAAAGTCATTAAAAAAATGTCTTCTCATTCCTTTGACAAGTTGCATCTTTGCTTCTTTACAATCAGAGCTTGATGCATGATTTGCAACTAGTATGGAAGCCACTCCTGTTATGACATACAACATGCTAATTGCAAAGGCAGTGTAGAAACCTGAAAACTCCAGTCTTTGTGGTTGAACACAGCTTGTATCAGTGGTTAACTTGATTAAAGTTTTAAAAAAAATTTGTGTATACATAAAGATGAGCAAAAGCCTTTAGTTATTTGATTTCAGAAAAAAAACTAATTCTGAAAACATGTTTAAAGGGGATCTTTAAAAGGATTCAGTCAGATATTCCACTGAAAAACTGCATATCTATAGTAAATGTGTCTGATAAAGTGCCCAGTTTGTAGCACTATAACCCCATTTACATCCGACATTAACATGTGATATGTATCTAGATGCATTATCTGGATAATAACATCTGATGTTCAGGGCTTTGCATTCAGACTTGGTATTAATAAGCATTCGTGTTATCTTGTTACTGAACTGTAATCCCATCTCAACACTCAGCACCTGATTAATGTTAGGCAAAGACTGTAGTCTGGTTTAATACAGAAATATTCACAGTGAATTCAGACACAATGTGCTTATTTACATTTGATCAAAACCACAGTTCTTCCTTGATATTAATCAAAGTGCTTTGTTGTTTAAACCTAATCTCTAGAGTCATGTGTTTTGTATACCCACAAACTAAATAGAATAAGTCATGTCCTTTTCTATAAGATTTTCTATAACCTGTCATCCTAGATGGTATTTTATAGATGTCTTTTTATGTAAAGCTGAAATTACTGGGGTGGAAAAGAATTTTCAGTTTGTAGGTAGATTCATGTGTGGTCAAATTCAATGTTTTGCACAATCTGCAAGGCCAAATAATAGTAAAATGACTCTTTTACTGAAGTCGCATTAAACAAAACAAACTTGTCACCCATAGTTAAGGTGTTATGTTTGCTAAAGATACATATTTCATTCCATTATAAAAACTGCAAGCTCAGTTTTATCTCCATAATTGGTATAAAAAAGCCAACTATAAATCCCTGAATATCCCTGAAAATGATAAATGTTTCAGGTGAATTTGGTTACATCAACATCAGAGGTGTAGCTGTCACCATGTCAGTGCAGGCTACTGTTTGTTACTGTATGTGACAGTGGGTAAAGACTCAGAGGGAACACTAATGTGTTTGCAGGCGGAATATGAGTGACACAGGCAGCAGGTACACATAAATTTGTGTCAGTACTTGATAAAACATATCCTTGAACTAAGAGCTAGCAGCTACTGAAATGTAAGCACATCTAACAGGAAATAAACTAGGCTATTATGGGCTGTATTATGGCCCTGTCCTTGTTAGAGTTTGACATTCCTGTAATTCCACCAGTACAGATTAAAAGACATGCCAGCATGAACTCTACTTAAAGTTATTGTAGCCTTTGTGTGGTTTCCAGGGGGGTGCTCATAGTTTCGTGATTCATAATACCTGTAGTTTGTGCTCTTTGGCTGTGGTTCAAAGGGTTTTCACTTAAAAAGCAGAGAGATTTACATACAGCAAACAGTCAAAACATTATGGCCTAACCTCCCCAAAATGCTGTTGTTCCTTCTGGTGCTGCCAAAACAACTCTGACCTGGTGAGGCATGGAAGGTTCCCTGTGGTATCTGGTACCAAAACTCACAGCAGATTCTTTAAGGCCTGTGAAATTTCAAGGGGCACCCATTACAGATCCTACTTGTTTCAAGCATCCTGTTGCCAGTTTGTGGTTTGTCCCTCCTTTGACTACTGCCGGTAGGTATTCACAACCTCTGACTGGGAGCACACCACAAGCCTTGCTGGTTCAGGGATGACCCAGGCCACAACAATTATGCCCTTTGTCAAAGTCTCTCTGCACATTTTCCCTGCATCCAACATGTTCACTATCAGAACTGACTTGACAAGTGCTGTTGTTACAAGATGGCCAACACTGAGTGAAGCATGACTGTGTGACTCAATGAGTGCGGCGACTGTGGTTCAATGGGTAGAGCAGTTGTTTCCCAACCGGCGGGTCAGAGGTTTGAATCTCGGTGCCTGCAATCTATGTGTCGAAGTGTTCTTGGGCAAGACACTGAACCCCCAAGTTGCCCCCGATGGTTAGAGCCATCGGTTGAGTTGGCGCCGCAGATGGCTGCCTCGGTTCTGTACGTGACTATTATTATATAATATGTTGGAATTTTTGCAATTGAAGGAAAACAGACAATTAGAGGTTACTCATTAGATTCCCAGCTGCTGCAGTACAGTATCTGAGGAGCCAATAACACAGAAGCGTGGTTGTACTGGCAGTTGTGTATTATACTGTAACATGTTTTGCTGTTGTAAAACACAAAACTCATGTCTTTCAGTCATCCGTTTGGCACATCACACCTCACGCCTTCTGATAGTTGAAGTGAAGAAAATGAGAATTTTCTGCACAATTAATCTCAGCAATAGGGCAATAATGAAGTTCTAAATTCCAGTGCTGTGCAGTGCACACAGAATGTGGGGCTTTCAGAACATATACAGCTGCAAGAACAAGCACAGGACTAACAGTTTGTAATGTATAGATTAAGCATCTTGAATCTATAGAATCAAATGAGTTTCTATTGACTGAACACTCACTGATTGACAGTTAAAACCTTAATGCAAACAAAATCGTCTGTCTCTTAATTACTGCATTTTCCTTAGGGATCCCTGTGTGCATGTCTATAAAGGTTGTAAAAACATTGCATTTAGTTACAGCAGATCTATATATAATTGATCATCTTGCCTTGAATTATTTATTCTTATCAAGATATAAATATTGCATGGCTCACATGAATAATTAGTCACTATCAAATTCAATTCTATTTAGACTTGGACTTTTGTTAGCACTTTGCCATGGGTAATTGCATATTGACTGGGGGTTAAGCCAAATGTTTCTCAAACTGTGAATAAGACAGAATGACAGCAGAGTTTTTGCCTGATAAGGGACGATTCTGTGTATGTTGTCTGCATTCCAGTACCAGCTGGTACAAAATACTGAAACCCATAAACGGTTTACAGATCCAACTTTTTCATCACTGGTGGTTTCAAACATACCAGTAGAGATAAAACAAATCATAAAATGGCAAACAAATTAACAACTTGGAATATAAACATTGTAAACTGCATAACTTTGAAGTGCATATACAAAAGTCAGTTCCCTGTTGGCATTTCACACAGTTGTTTAATGCTTCACTTCTTTCTGATGTATTAAAGATCGAGAACTACACAGCTCTGTTCCATTAATATGGTTTTAAAGATAAATGTCAACAAAACCTCCATGAATAACAATTGTGATTGTCATGTAATGGTTGAATGCAGTTCATATACTGTCACTTCATACTGTGGTAAAGTCAAAACTCCACATTCAAACTCCATCTGTGCTTTTGTAACTGATAGTGAGACATACTTTACCTAATTTAAAACTGAATACATACTATGTATGCTGCATGTTCCAACCAAAGTAAAGAAAAAGCAATGCACAGTAGAAATTGTAATATTATTGGATGGATGTGACTACATCTCTCCACCTGCACTCTTGTCATTTAAGACAAATTTGTGTTTAAGATTCTTGACAGTTAATCTCAGTTAGAGACTCATACTTACTAGTGAGACCTGAACAATAAAAGAACAACATGATTAACTCAATAGGTACAGCAGAACGGCAAGCAAATCTCCACAAGTTTAGTGGGGGCTCTAATGTTAAAACTGTATACATTTAGCAAATCTGTCATAAAGCTGAAGCTGCAGTGGGTACAATTTATGGATCAACATTTGGCAGCCAGAATCGCAGCGATAGTGATCACTATATTCAAGTGGGATTTGAGTAAAAATGGCTGACCAATGAGAAGAAGTTTTTCCTCTAGTCCATTAAACTGGGTTCTGAAGAAGAGAGCAGCAGTGGGAGGCTTGCCATTTGTTATGTTTATGGTCATAACTGTTGATCTAGTCCATAGTTCCATGCACCACAAGAATTCAAATGGTCCATATTTCAGATAACATATACATTATAAAATGAATGCTACAGTAATACACTTGGTAGCATAGCAAATGCATATATATAAGCCTGTAAACACTGCAGACCCTGGGGACAGAGACCATCCATATGTTAAAAATTTATTATTAAGTCAATCCCACGAGTACTGTATATATCATTTGACTGTT
>NW_018127896.1:4889677-4918679 GCF_001952655.1 Monopterus albus | reverse complement strand
GGTCCCAGTGAGAGAAAACATCCTTGGCCCCAGTGCAGTAGCTTAGTATATTTACTCAAGCACACTTCTGAAGTACTGGTACTTTGCTTGAGAATTTCCACTTTCACCTACTTTCTGCATCACTACATTTCAGAGAGAAAATATTCATTGATAAATGCACTGTGTCCAAACTCTTTGGCTTGTGACCTCTTCCAAAAACTGCTGGAGCTCAGGTGGGTTTGAGACCCCTGCTTCCAATGCTTTACCGCCCACACCAAATCATATGCGATGCTGTAGCAACTGTTTTCCAAAAGCAACATGACTGAAAGGTTTCAGTCTGATGGGAGTGCCACAGCACATTTCTGCAAATGACATACAGCCAAATTTAATGTATACAGTGGGTACAGAAAGTATTCAGACCCCCTTAAATTTTTCACTCTTTGTTATATTGCAGCCATATGCTAAAATCATTTAAGTTCATTTTTTTCCTCATTAATGTACACACAGCACCCCATATTGACAGAAAAACACAGAATTTTTGACATTTTTGCAGATTTATTAAAAAAGAAAAACTGAAATATCACATGGTCATAAGTATTCAGACCCTTTGCTCAGTATTTAGTAGAAGCACCCCTTTGAGCTAATACAGCCATGAGTCTTTTTAGGAATGATGCAACAAGTTTTTCACACCTGCATTTGGGGATACTCTGCCATTCCTCCTTGCAGATCCTCTCCAGTTCTGTCAGGTTGGATGGTAAACATTGGTTGACATTTTCAGGTCTCTCCAGAGATGCTAAATTGGGTTTAAGCCAGGGCTCTGGCTGGGCCATTCAAGAACAGTCACGGAGTTGTTGGGAAGCCACTCCGTTATTTTAGCTGTGTGCTTAGGGCCATTGTCTTGTTGGAAGGTGAACCTTCGGCCCAGTCTGAGGTCCTGAGCACTCTGGAGAAGGTTTTCGTCCAAGATATCCCTGTACTTGGCCGCATTCACCCTTCCCTCGATTGCAACCAGTCGTCCGGTCCCTGCAGCTGAAAAACACCCCCATAGCATGATGCTGCCACCACCATGCTTCACTGTTGGGACTGTATTGGACAGGTGATGAGCAGTGCCTGGTTTTCTCCACACATACCGCTTAGAATTAAGGCCAAAAAGTTCTATCTTGGTCTCATCAGACCAGAGAATCTTATTTCTCACCATCTTGGAGTCCTTCAGGTGTTTTTGAGCAAACTCCATGCGGGCTTTCATGTGTCTTGCACTAAGGAGAGGCTTCCGTCGGGCCACTCTGCCATAAAGCCCCGACTGGTGGAGGGCTACAGTGATGGTTGACTTTCTACAACTTTCTCCCATCTCCCGACTGCATCTCTGGAGCTCAGCCACAGTCATCTTTGGGTTCTTCTGTACCTCTCTCACCAAGGCTCTTCTCCCCCGATAGCTCAGTTTGGCCAGACGGCCAGCCCTAGGAAGGGTTCTGGTCGTCCCAAACGTCTTCCATTTAAGGATTATGGAGGCCACTGTGCTCTTAGGAACCTTAAGTGCAGCAACCTTGGCCAGATCTGTGCCTTGCCACAATTCTGTCTCTGAGCTCTTCAGGCAGTTCCTTTGACCTCATGATTCTCATTTGCTCTGACATGCACTGTGAGCTGTAGGGTCTTATATAGACAGGTGTGTGGCTTTCCTAATCACGTCCAATCAGTATAATCAAACACAGCTGGACTCAAATGAAGGTGTAGAACCATCTCAGGGACGATCAGAAGAAATGGACAGCACCTAAGTTAAATATATGAGTGTCACAGCAAAGGGTCTGAATACTTATGACCATGTGATATTTCAGTTTTTCTTTTTTAATAAATCTGCAGAAATGTCAAAAATTCTGTGTTTTTCTGTCAATATGGGGTGCTGTGTGTACATTAATGAGGAAAAAAATGAACTTAAATGATTTTAGCATATGGCTGCAATATAACAAAGAGTGAAAAATTTAAGGGGGTCTGAATACTTTTCGTACCTACTGTATTTACTCAGCAATAATAACTCTACATACTGTATATATTATGTCTTGCATTACAGAGTAGATATGATAAGAATAAATGGACAGACCAGCGAGTTTTTATTTTATTTTTTCACATTCATCCTATTTCTTTTGTCAGAAAATAATGCATTAGACTGGCTATCAAAGCTTTTAAATCGTATTCAATAGTGCTCTTCTGTACAGTCTTTGGTATTAGCTGCTGGATTAATGCCAGACTCTGGGAAACTGATAAGAAGCCAGAACCTGGCTCCCAAGTCTCTCTGGAAGTTACTATGTTTGGTGGATGCAATAAGCAAAGTGTGCTCAGCCAAGCTGCAGATACTAACTCACTTTGCTGAGTCAACATATGGGCACCAGAGGTGAAGACAGCTATAACAAAGGGAACATGTTCCAGTGGCAGGTGTTGAGTAAAATTGTTAACAAAATAATACATTAGGATGAGTTTTAATATTAGACTGAATTAAGAATTTAGTTAGTAGAAGATTGATACTATGTTTGTTGATTAGTTAACTTGTTTGTTTACTGTGTGTGCATATGATTATTCTATCATATTAAGAAAATGAATAATTAGGATTTAGTTTAGAGCATACATAAGTTTATATATTTTACTCTCACAGTTGTGTTTATGTTTATGTAGTTACATATCACCTTAAGTCTGCATTGAATCACTGGTCAGTATTTACTGTGTTAGCCAACTGGGGACTGTTTAACATCAAGGGAGACTGATTCACTAAACACTGAGAACTCATTAGATTTACAGCTTTAGCAAAGAGGGTTCACAGTTGTTTTATGATCACCACCTGGCTGAAGAGGCCAGGGAATTTGGGGTCACTGGGACACTAGGGGTAAGAAACAGAGATTAGATCTGAGGCCAGGAAGAGAAAAGACAACTTTAAAAGACAGGGCCATATACAGACACACAGGCAAGATAGTTTAGTAGCCAAATGGAAAGCCATGTTTTATAGAGTGTAGTTAGTTAGTTGGAAACAAAGAGGTGAGTGTAGGAATTTAGACAGAGTAGGATTTTCTCTCTCTTTAGGAAGCTGCCTTTCCCATTGGAGCAGGAAGGATGCAGAAGGGGGACGGATGGATAGATGGACCAATGGAGCAACCCGAGACCACCAGACCAGCCTACAATTGCACATTTCACATTGTATAAGTAACTGGGTTTCAGGAGGGTAGGTGTTCTTTCTCGTCCTGAAGACGAATTGAACAGGTTTTGCTGTTGAGGTTAGGGCTTCAGATAGAGATGGAACCCAGAGCTCTGTAAATTGCTTTATTCGATGGTCTGTTTAGTTATGATAATAAATGTTTGAAAATTGATATTTGATTCCGATTATTCTTCATGAAGAACACGCTACACAGGGCAAATGCAGGTGGCTTTGATTTCAACTTTTGTCACATCCATGATTCACATTAACTATTCCCCCTTTGGCTTCTAATAGACACAAAGCTGATCACAAAACTGACACAGTCCAGCACTAAATAATTTAGTTTGTCACAGAGTCACTGGATATGTTTTGTCTAATACTGACACTTTCTTTGCACTTTTTAGTCTGGTCACTTACAGTATAATTCAGGTCAATAAGCCAGATGACTGTAGTTCTTAAAATGTGACCCTTAGTATCTTTTCAAAACACATCTAATAAACTAAAATATAAAACCTGGATGGAAAAAGTATTTGCCTGCTTTCCCCAGCGTTATCATGCTATCATTGCCCATCTTCTCCTTCTTATAGTACTTAAAGTTATAAATGGTCAATTTCTTTGATTGTACCCTTCAGTAAATTGCACTAATACTAATAAAAATGTTTTATGAGGCTGAATTTTATTTGCATAGCTTTTTTCTGATCAGTGATTTTTATGTAGGCTTGGTTCACCAGATTTCCAGGGCAGTCTGTGTGTGCAAATGTGCCTTCTGCTGAGGAAAGATGGATGTTAATGTGAGCGATGGAATGGTTGCCTTGTTACAACCCCTGATTATTTAGGCTATAGATCAGATATTGCTGACTGGAACACCAAAATGATGCAGCTCACCTTTGGATTTCTGTGAGTTCACTGTGCGCTGATTGGGAGTGTCAAAAATTCAAGACAAGATTACAGGTGTGCTATTGAATGGCTGCGAGGTTCACTGCAGTATTCATGTGTTTGATGTGGGATTTTTGATTTCTGCAGACTAAATGCAGAATAAATGGTGCATGTGTTGCATTTTGGAATCCTCTGACATTTATCAGATGCTATTTAATGTACCATATATGAATAAGTCAGAATAATTTATTGCTTAATAGGAATAACTCTTCTAGGTATGATACAACCACCACTACTTGCTTCAGGCAAAGTTTTATTCATGTTACAAAGCACCCTTTGAGTTTTAGCTAGCTATTAGCCAGTCTGCTAGCTAGCCATTGTGGTTATGGTTTTTTTCATGATGACAAAGGTCTGTAAAGCTTGGGTAATGCAATGTATGTTGTCATTAATGTTGAAACAATCATTGCAATTCCTCCCATGGCTGTAGGAGCACTATTTAATTAATGAGACGCTGCTATGGGTCATATGAAAGGGAAGGGTCTAATGGTCATATGGTCATACAGGTTGGAGGACTTAGTGGTTTGTTGTTAGTGATTTAACAAGCCTGATGAGCTTCATGAACTGTGCCATGACTTTAGGGTTTCCAATCCTGAGTACTCTAAAGCTGTGTTTGCATTTGGTTTATAGTCAAACAGATCACTGTTAATGTGTTCCACTATGCAAAAAGATAAGGAAACAAATATTGCCTAAACGGGGAAAAAAAGGTATGCATCACAACAACTATTTCTAATGGTAGGGTACTCTAAACTGCACAGCACTATGTCACCTACTTCCTGTCAAACCATAAAGATACAGTGTTAAAGCATTTATTTTGTGATTCTCATATGTTTTGCACATATTTTGAGCTCTGTTAAGTGAGAGGATGGGCAAACCAAAAGGTGTTACTATCAAAGTTTCAGATGAGGAATACATATTAATGCAAAATGTACGGAGAAAAATGTGCAAATATCTAAAATATGCTGATCTCAAGTTCTAGGATTCAGCCGAGGGAAGGACCTCATGCATAATTCAAAGAGCCGCTGCTACACTGACAATGAACATTTATGTAAACCCAAAGTGAGATAATATGGCAGAAAAGCAAATGCTAATTCACCTCACTAACAATATGAAGATGATCATTTGCATACTGAACCACTGTATCAAAGGTTAGAGTGGGAAAGAAGTGGAATTAAATGGAAATGCTCTCTTGATAGGAAGATAAACTTTGTGGAGACTACAGAGCTATGTGTCATTCCCCCTGTGAGGAAAGGTCAACAAAGAAAGAGTTTTGAATAGACATAATTAGCTCTGTAAAGGATTTTTTTTAAATCACTTATTATTGTTTTATGGCTTCATGTAATACAAGCCATGGATGGCAGCTTTCATGTTTACCAGCATGCTGAGCTGTAGGCTGCTTAAAGAAATCGCTTTGTGCTGTTGAGGTCAGAGTTGGTTTCTAGTTGAAATGAAGGATTTCACTCTGACATTTACAAATGCCTGACACTTTTCCCACTTGCATTTGTTTGAGTGGCAGATAAGGCTATTCTTGTCAAGTCCATCTGTACTGTAGGTTCTTGTGATGCAAGTATAGAAGGTATGCACTGCTCATCACAGGGACAGCCAGGTGATCCACAAAGGTGGGAAATGAAGACCATGTAAAGGTGTGAAACACGGGGGATACATCTCAGTTCCTTTCATTACATCCACATTTCTCTCACTTGCGTCTTTTCCTTGTGTCTTAGTCCCGCCCTTTCAGATGCAAGAAGAAAGAAAAACTAAGGAGAGAGGAACTGAAGAAGAATGTTTTTGAGAGACATGAGATGTCCTTTCCTCCAATACTTCATGATATCTGATAAAGGGACATCCTTGGTCCATAAAAAGAGAGCCATGCACTATATCTTGACCCCAGTGCAAACCAAGTGCATTTTAGTGTCTTCCAGAACATCCTCCACACTCTCGCACTCTAAACAGCACTTGGGCCATGCTGCCAATAACCGGTTCTACATCACGCAAGTAGGCACCTGACTTGCTGCAAATACCACAAGTGAGGAAATGGAAAGTGCCCAGAGAGTCAGAGGCAGAAGAAAAGGGAGGGGGAGGAAATACCACCTTGAATGTGTTAGCTTTGCTTTAAATTACAGTAGTCTTTTATAAACTGTTAAGATCTAAAATGTACACCACAAAAATAAATAAATCAATCTTATGCACCACGTTTTCTTCATGATTTTCAAACTCAAAGCTATATACACTACATCCCTTTCACCAAGAATCTGCACCCACTTCACATGCATCAGTTCACATATTAAGTCACTTAAGACTTAAGTCTTTAATAAATTTGACTCAAATGAATATGCAAATCTCTTGTCTATATATTGCTGCTGAGCCCAAAATTACACACAGACTCTAAGAAACAGGCCTCATTTGCTTTCATTAACTTACACAACCATTCAACCAGTGTCCTAGTACTCTACTTCCCAAATGTGAGATTTTGTTTTGTACATATTCATACATGAGTATCAGTTCCCATATGACACTGCATGCATTTATGTGTGCTCACATAAGCCAAACCTACTCTGAGGTTTAACTGTGTAAGAACTCTGCTTCTCTGCAATATGTCCTTTTAATAAATCATCTAGTCCTCTCTCATCTCTCTTGAGGATTCAAAGAGCTCTGATCAATCCGGGACTCTCTGTACGGTGCAGTATAAAGAGCCTTGAGGGTGAAAATGTGCAGACCTGGGGGGAGGCCAACATGTGTTTGATACTGAAGAAATGCTACTGAGTTGGAGCCATTTGGATAGGTGTTTGAGAGAGAAAGAAAGTGGCTCGTGGCACAGACCCCGTCCGTTTCTCAATTAAGAACATTCACCAAAGCTAAATAAAAGGCCTGGAGGCTTTCTTGATACACCCGCACACGCCTATACGCAGACACAGACCCACACCCACACAGCCATACTGTGGGGAGACCATCGCCCCATATTATAAATGTCAATCAATATTAGCTCCACGATGCTAGAGACATGTATAGTGCATGAAGCTGGGAATTTCCTCAGGCTATGGTTAACAGAATAAAACAGAATGGAACCTTTCTGTGCTCATCGGTGCAGAATGAGGTCGATTTCATCGACTTGAACTCCATTGTTCCTTTGCATTTGTCTAGTGTGCAATACTAACAAGTATAAACTATACTGCACTGTAGTATGCTAGACTACACTGAGAAGTCTTGGCAAGGTTAAATTTGTATGTGTAAAGAGTTAAGCTGGCATAACAAGTTCAACTTTCTTCACTCAGCTTTCGCTCTCCCCTTGCTGGAAAATCAGTCAGTAAGGGCTCCATTTGATAAAGTCGAATGGAGCCCTTACTGACTGATTTTCCAGAGGTCTGTGAACACGGGCCCATGCATCCAGCCCACATAAAAAAAAAACACTCATGTGCAAAGAACACACCAGTCCACACTCCCACAGTTTCCCACAAACACATACCCACATGCACGCCAATGTAGTCAACCTCTCCTCATAGCCAGCGGGAGGTAATCAAAGTCCTGATATTCTCTAACCAGATCCATTAAGGAGCTAATAAAGGCTCTGGATGAGTTGATTAATGACCCCCAAGAACATCATCTGCTTTCAGTGCTACTGCTCAGACTGCAGTCTCCGACTTTCACTGAGCAAATCCCAAATGAAAACAAAAACTGCACACAGCTGGATGTGACTTAGGTGAAAACCTGCTTGTTTTGCTGTCCGCACCAGAGAACAGGACAAACAATTTAAGCTCCGCTGTTCGGATGATGAGGCATGTGAGTAAGTTTGTCGCTATGTCTGTGCATGCTGATATGCAGCAGGCTGCTAGAGAAGGCAATCACTACAAAATACCTCAGGCACAAAAAAGTAATTGATGCTAATGTGGAAAGAGGACGAGAGGGAAATCGAGTAAATCAATTAATAAAATATTTCATTAGTTCGGGTGAAGCCTTGTGGAAACTTCACAGCTTCTTCAGAAGGCAAACATCCTCCATTCTCTGCCTCAGCAGATAATGCTGTCATTCTTCTGATAGAAACATTTTAAATGTTGTTTCAAGCAAGGAAAATTGTGTTTCTTTCTTTCTTTCTTTTTAACTCACTTATGATTTTGTACTATTCTTCAAACATCTGTAATTAAAATGAAAAAGAAAAGAATGCAGTCTTTCAATAATGATTTTGAGCACTTCTATCTCTTTTCTTTAAAATATCCCAATAATCTGCCTGGCTGAGAAATTTTAATTGCATTGTTTCATTAGAGACGATGTTGAACGTCCTGCAAATACTGAAAATGCAGCAGTTCTTAGCTATATCTGAAATGATGATTGTATGTACCTGATCACAGCAAAAATGAGTGAACCAAAGCACTGCATGGCTCTTGACTAAGAAATTAATTTGCCAGTGTTAGTAGTAGTATTTGCTCTTTTGCTGAACTGAGATATTTTTCATTTAGACAAACATAAAATACAACAGAATAAAATAAATGTGAGCAAAAACAAACTATGAAAATACAGAGTGACAGAGGACCTAGATTAGAGTATTGGTATATGGGCCTGCATGAGCCAGTGCTTGCACCCTGACAGTGTCTATCAGCAGACTAGTAGACATTTATTTACCTACAGTACTGGTTACTACTGAGAGTCACAGCATGTGCTGTTGTTACACGTCTCAGATTTAATTTTGAAACAGCTTTCTTGGAGCTAAACTGTTAATGAAAAATCTTACCATGGGCCTGCTAGTTTGATTGTAGACTCCTCTCTACTGGTGTTCTCATTAATCTCACTCCTCTTGGTGACTGAGTATATTTTGCCTTTGCACTTTGTAATTTGTCTGTTCCACTCGTGCGTACCAGTTTCTTGGACACTTCTCAAAACAGAAAAGGGAACTGCATTTTTATTTGTCTAGACCGGTGTATGTGAAATAAAACAGAAAGGCATCCACAAACCTCTTCTCATATTTTCTTGTTATACTCTGACTTATCATATTTCCCCATGTCTTTTCGCGCTCTTTATTTTCTAAATTTTTAATCCATTGCCAGTGAGGTTCATTTTCTGGTGACCTGGGGGCAGGAATACATTGATTCACTTAGTCTATCAATACATATCTCTGTGAGCACACACATAAATGACCCCAAACATTGACCCCAGCAACTAATGGTCCCCAATGATCCTCACTGCTCCTGCGATTGTCTGCAATAACACCAGAAAGAGTGACAGTATCCTACCTCATGCACTACACAGGGACACCCTTACACTTCTTCTCTGTTGTTTATCTTCTCTCTCTCTCTCTTGACATTTAGCAATGTGCTAGTTAGTCAGCCAGTGCTGGCTTGTTTACAGGATCGTTAACTGTTTCTGCACCCAACAAATGTGGTGATTATGATCCACAGAGAGATGCCAGTATGAGAGAAGCTATAACAAGTGGCTCCTGCCACAAGTATCAGTATCATCATATAACACTGGTGGCATTATCAACCTAACTACATTTCTTTCATGTTAGCACTGCCCTTTTGTAATCAGACTCAGCCCTTTACTTAAAGGTTCTACTTTCCATAAAAAGCAATAAAACTAATTATGTTAGCTGGGGGAAACTCTTAGATAACTGTGCATTCATATTGCATGTGCAATTATCTGCTGGGTGGGTCGAATTTATCCTTCTCTGATGTTAATGGTCTCCAAGTTTGCTGCTATTACATTCTACACAAACAAGGACACTCATCTACAGTTTGCGCACACACACACACACACACACACACCTACAACCTGTACTGGTTATGATTTAAAAGAGCTGTGCTGAAGACATGAATTTCTATTATCTGTGTTAGGAAATGGAGTCCCTGTCTTGGTGTGGTATTTCAACAGTTTGCTTAGGCTGGGAGGACAATGATGATGAAACTTTGAGCTGTCCATCTTTCCTGCAAAACCATGATTTCTTTGAGAGGTTTAACATCCTAAATTAAATACACAGACCACCCAGAGAACTTACAATGTCACAAACTGTGAGGATTCAGTGTCAGCTGACTGTCTACAAAGTAACTATCTGAATAAAGAACAGAATTAGTAGACTGCTATTGCCAGTAAGCAGTAAACCATTTTTATGATACACTTTTCTAGAAGCGTTATGGTTTCATCAATGTTCAACAGACTGGTAAATCTGAAGGTCACTCTGGTGCATTAAAACTCGGGTCACTGTAGGTTCTGCACTGTAGGTTTTGTTTGGAACTGAATGAAATGGAATAGATTATCTATAGTTAAAATCCTTGTCAGTGATCCAAGCTATAAACTTGTGTAACGCTGCTGGAAATATTCTAATGCCACTGACTGAAACGTCTGTTGCCAAGCCTCTTTATTATTACCTGCATGATAAAGCAGACAGCTGGCATTTCTTTCCTTCTACTTTGTTATCGCTTCCTCCTCGCCTGTCTTTGTTTATTCATTACGTTTGCGTGCAAACATACCTCAGCCCCCACAAGCTCTTGAGGCGCGGAACCATATGATGAGGTAACCTTGCAGCCCGCTCGCTCCCCGGGAGATAGTGAAGGCGAAGGCAGTGTATCTAAATAGAAGCAGACATTGAATTAATCGGCCACTCTGAGGAAAATGTTACCAGTCCAAATAGATTTTTTTAACCTCCATCCTAACTTATGGATGCCCCAACCTCTCTTCATTTTGTGATGCTTGACCTACTCAGGGGGACAAGGTTTATAGTCCTGTTTTTGTTTTCCAGAGCATTTGACTGTTTCATTAACAGCCAAAGCCTGTCTGAAAAGCAGTGGTCCTGGGGCCATCATGATTGTTGGGAGTGAGGCCATGGTGCATAAATATATATGTAACAACAAGGGGTGATGCTTGGCATGAAAGAGCAACTTTCAGTGGACTGTAGAGACTCCCACTTAGTAAGCATGGGTAGTCAAAAGGTTTACATATTTTGTGGAAAATAAGAATGTTATTTCAGCTAGGGATGGTTCTCATACCAAGCAGTGCATTTGAGATTTCAAGAACAAAAAAGGAAATTATGTGGCAGACTAGGTGAAAAATAGTTCCTAAACTGATGGCAATATGGTGCCTACTGGTTGAATTATATACTTTCCTGTAGAGTTTCATTGGAAATTTCCTGGTTTTCTTTTTCAAGCTGACCTTCTGATCAACAAATAAAACTAAACACAATCCATGCAATAAGATTTCATCGACTCAGCAGCTGGCCTTATAAACACTGTTAATATCGTCATCCCACAAACCAAACCTGTAAAATAAAGTTTGAGTTTTTTTTTCCTAAGAAAACATTAGTATGGCAAGCAAGTACATTTCCTTTAAAATTAGTATCAACTTGCATAAATCTCCTTGCTAAGTTTTTGGAAAATATGAGGAATACTTCTGCCTATTTTTTAATGATGTTGCTGTTATTTTGTCAGATTTCATTTAGTTAGATTTTATTAGGGGAGACAAAAACTCAGAGATGAACATCTAAAAAACCTGGATAAGAATAGTCCTCTGACAGCCAAACTGATGCAAATAAGTAAACTACTGATAAAATGCTATACAGCATTTTAGCTGTTGTTTCCCTTCACAATGATAAGGATTATACAGATGAACCAGAACATTCTAGCTACACTATATTTTGGAGGTAGTGAATAATTAATTATTAATTTATAAAAAATAAGTACATTCACTTCATGATATTTCATATACTATAGTTATATTACTGCCTAAATAACTCCCACAGTCAGCCTTAATGATGGTATTTGCAAATTTTATCCCTCATAAATGTTCAGCAACTACTGTATCTTGCTAAATGTCATTATTACCTTTGAATACACATGTATAATTTCAAAACATAAAACTGAAAAAATAAAAAGTCCAAACCACTGCCTGCATCTTTGGTACCCAATTATAAGCTCTAAACTCAGTCTATCTATTTTTCTACTTAGGATGAGAACTGAGCATGTGTCAATACAAAGGCTCTTGTTACAGACGAGGGGTTCTGTGCAGCCTCTCTTCCACTGTGCCACTGTGTAAAGCGTTGCTGACATAACTATGAGACACCTCTAACACATGCCCACATAGTACACACAGACTCGCATACACACATACAATAGGCATGTTCATCCACTACAAAGCCCATATTTCATTGCACACAGGATATATCTCACAGTTCCATTTGCAAATCATTGTTATATTGCTCTCAATAAGGAACAATGAAACTGAATCTTTAATCTGCATTAAAGACCAGAACTCCCTGTATTCTAGTCTCAGTAAAAAAAATAAAACAAAAGGTGCATGGTAGACAAGTGAACAGGGAACTCACCCACAGACTGTTAAACCAGCTATCATGATAGAATTCTGTCCACTGCAGTATGTTATGTACTGCTGGCCAAATGAAAATTGTGTTAAAGTTCAGTGGCAAGCATCAGGTTTGCTATCCTTCAGTTCAAAGAACCATGCTAGACTTTCCACTTTGCACCAACATTCAGCAGAGTGATTACCACTGCAGTTGAGGTAGAGCAGGAGTACCAATTTCTCCACCAACAGCAGAGTCAATGGAGCAGAATAATACCAGGGTTCCCACATGTCCGGTGTATTTTTCAAGTCATGGAAAAAGTCATGGCAGAGGAGAGAAAATTGGTATATTTCTCTGAAGAAAAAAAAAACTCACTCATTCTCATGCTTTCCTTTTCTAGAGTGTTTGATGTCTACTCAACAACTGGCAGCTGAAATTAACACTCTGTTGAGGGATGGAAACGCTCAAATGGAAGGGGCTGCTCTCAGTTATGTTGTGCAACTCTACAAATACCCTAAAAGTTTCAAGCTTTTTAATGTCATACTGGTAAGTTAGGAAGGAGTTTCATGTAGCAGCAAAGAAACATCCATAAACGAGGCACAGTGAAATTCATTTGTATGTTTTATGAAATCTATGGTTCGAGAAGATTGGTACCGTAGTTGGCCTGTCAACTGCTAATTTTAACAGCTTTAGGGGTAACGATCACTGAGCTATTTTTCTCTACTGTTGGAAAGCTGTATATTTTATTCATAATGTTACTGTACACTTACATGTTTAGCACGTTTAAATGAGGCTTCCAAAAAAATAACCATAGCCTCAGCTGAGACTTGTAGATCGCTTAAAGTGCCCTGCCTTGAAGTGGTTTCTTAAAATTACATGAAGCTCTGAATGCAGCTGAAAAACATGCTGGATTTTCAAGAATGGCTACAGGTTAGGCTGGGAAATGTAGAAAATCACTGGGAAAGTGGGCTAGTTTCTCACTGTGTTTTCTCATCCCTGACAAAGGTGTAACAAGACTGATTTATTTTTATTTGTGCATGTATGTCTGTGTACACATACTCTATACAGGTGTACACACAAATATGTGTACATGCTTGTACCAACAGCACTTCCTTTGGTCTTAAGCTGACATGACTATTTGGAAACTGTGAGACAAATGGTGAGAGTTCCTGCCTTGGGAGTTTCACCTCGGTGTTGTCAGAGATGATGATTGAAAAGACACTCACAGGCACCGAATGACCTCCAAACACATTGTTTTTTTTTCTGATTCATTATACACAAACACCAAAAATGGGCTGTGCATGCTCTGCTTACATCTGTTCAAATGTGGAAAAAGCAAAGTTGAGTCCTAAGCTTGTGGCACATCTGCCCCGAGAGACATGCAAAGAACAAACATAAATCTTGTAAATGTACTTGATCCCTGCTACTGGTAATGCTGTGCATTAAAAACACAGTGTTCTAGTGAGTTTGTTTGTGTGTGGAATGTGAATGGAATAGGACATGACATTACAGGTAATTCTAAGGTTTTTCTAACCATAAAAAAAATGGAATATTCTAAAGATCCCAAAACTCCCCGGAATTACTTATTCACAGTTAAATCACATTTATTTTTTCAACATCCGCTATGTGAGACATCAGTAAGTATACAGTTTCTGTATCAAAATCTGATCTAGCTTGGGGAAGTGAATGAGTAATAGTTAATAACAATGCTCCATTACAGATGAACAGTAGCCAACAATGAAAAACTTGAGTTTTACGGGGCGGCTCCAAGTCGTGAGCGTGGGTAAATGAATATTACAAGCATATCTGCTGCTTCACACTCCCCATATCTGCTGAGCAGCTGGGGGGTTGTAGCGACTATTTTTCTCTCTCTCCTGTAAAAAGGGACTTCACATTCAGGCATTCAAAATGGTATGAGTGGGAGCAACATGCTGTGAAGCATGTAGAAAACACCCAAATGTTGACTTGCTACACTATTATATAATTTTAACTAATGGTGTTTTCATGCAACTGCAGCACCTTTCCCTAATACTCCCCTGGGTAGAAACAAAATATCACCCAGAAAACAATGACTGCAAAAAATAACACACATTCTGATGCTTGTTTTGATTGAGGTTCACATGTGGCATCTAAGTGTGCCAACATTTTGCAGCAAAAAAAATCTCCTGAGCCTGAAAAAAGTCCTGTGCAGTCACAATACATCTCCCTAATAATTCTCATGCCTGAGCCCCTGTGCTAAAACTGAATTATTGAGCCAGTTTTGCCATCACACACAGACAAAACTACTTATGGCTGACGGCACAACAAAAGCATGCATTCAGTATGTGACATCATATGCAACAGCTGGCAACAAGTTACAAGTTAAACCACATTTATGGTTAACAGCCTGTCAATCTCTGAAATAGAGGTGCAGTGGGGAGAGTGTAACAACATTCGCATGACTGCTGCTTGCTTTTGGCAGAGCTTGTTCAAGTCTTTAAAGATCAATGTGGGAGATGAGACCCAGTGTTTCCACAAGAAATTCCACAATTCACTGTTTCACACTAAATCGTGTAACAGCATCTTTAACTAAGCACCAGACTGGCTGAGATTGAAAGGCATTCATTGCCTCAGTTTAACCACACATCAAGCCATTGTTTGCAGCATGTACCTGTATGTGGTCAATGGGCCCTGTGTCACAGCGAGGGAGGGATTAGCATGCAGAAGATTAATGAGTGAAGGTCTGCTACACTGAGTACACATCAGTGAGATGGGCTCTCTCATAAGCTGACTGTGAGCATGTGAGTAACACTGACAACAGAAACAAAAAATTGTGATTTTCAGCTGCTTGTGTGTGTAAACGATGACAGGCTCTGGGCTCCCTTCCCACTGGAGCATCTCATACTAAAAATGTATGTACTTATGACACAGCACTTAGAAGTAAATTGCATCTTATACTTGCAAGTTTTTCTATTAAAACCCCACGTACATTATCCTTTGGAGCCCGCATTTACCAGAATTCCATTTACCTCATGTTGGGGTTACAGGTACTCACAATGAAATCACATAATTTTAGTCAAAGGTATAGGTTAGTATGAATGAAAACACCCATATGGGTTTCTTATGCACATGCTCAAATGTTTTTTTTTAAACTTAGAACAAGACACAGCATCCACAGACCTACTTACGAGGCGTTCCCCTACAAAGCTAAGCATTACCCCATTTGCCTTAATATATTTCTTCTCATATTCTAGTGTCATTAGCTGAAGCCTTAGTAATAAGCCATGTGATAGATCCCCCTCAGTTGCAGACCTTGGCATGCAAATGAGAAGTAACACTGGGGGTGGGGGCATTATGCCTCTGAATTTATCTGAACTGATCAGAAACACAATTATGCCTTGCTTGCTCATAATAAACCACAGTTAAGTGGGTTGGAAAATTCATTTATTTACATTAACTCTGTCGCCATGCAACAGTAATGGATGCCTTTCATTAATGAATGAATGATTTTGCCTAGCCTTGGCTCTCTTGTTCTGAAGCCTTTGGGAGAAAAAAAAAAAGGGGGGGGGGGGGGTGATGTAGAAAAAAAGAGAAAACAATTGACAAATGAAAACTTTTAAAGAGATTGTATTGAATGATTTAGAGTATGCTGCCAAGAAACGATTTGCCACAAGAAATCCAAAGCCTTTTACCTTTGTCCTCGCTCTCTCACGCGCACACACACACACACACACACACACACACACACACACACACAGCTATTCATGTTCTTACCCTTTTGTAGTCCTACTAATTGAGGAAAATAAAAAGGTTTTCCCATTGATTATTTTTCTCGCTGATTTTAACAACATAAAAATGCATCAGTCCCAGTGGTGCAAGTTAAATTAATTTCTTTGGTAATGGGCATTGATTTATAAAATTGAAAGGAATGGAATGTGTGTGTGTGTCTATGTGAATCCAAATCCATGTAGCTATACATTATGTCTATGTGTATGTTTCTGTCCCAGTGTTATGGAAGTCCAAAGTTCAAAATTAAATAAATACGACATTCTGAGATAAATAATCATTAAAATAAGATAATAGCTTATAAAGAACTTAGGTTATTACCTATAGTTTATAAGTCATGGTAAACCGGGCTTCATTTAGAAACAGTGTGTGCAATCTGTGCTTCGACTGCGTGTACAAACAATTTACACACTAATCTGGGATTTATCTGTATTTTCCTACATAAATTTGATCGTACGCTGACAACAAATTTAGAACCCCTTCAGACCATGCATATGAACAAATGAAGGCCTGGATGTCTTAAATATGCAAATACACCTGTTAACTAAAATTGCACTAATTAAAAAGGCTTTAATAGTGAAAAATAACTAAATATAATTCACTTAATTAATTTTTAGTTAAGACTTTAACCATTAGTTTACTGATGCATTGGCCAAATGTAGCCTAATAAATAACCACGAAATTCATGCCCTTTCATCCTCATCAATTACAGTCATAATTAAAATATTCCACTCTCCCAGCCCCACTGTCCTACATCTAGCTTACAATTACATGACAGTATATATTGTTTTTATTGACTAGTCCCATAATGATTGACTTCTACCAATTTCTTGTGCCATAAAACTATGCTGATAGCCCCCTGGTTAATTTGCAGCCTATTAAAAGGCATGCTGGACATATAAACAATTCCAACTTAACACCAAGAAAGTGATAAGATGGCATATGGAGCCCTGCTGGATGATAATGCAGCCCGCTCCTTCAGGAGAGTGTGTCTCCAGAGGTCGACATAACGTGTTTGAAGAGAGTGACAAATGGCTTATCAGCCAGTTCTCGGAAGGTTTTGCTGCAGCTATGCAATACACTGGAACGACATCTTAGTCATGGGACACGCCGCTCTAACCTGATACCTCCTCAGGTTCAAGTCCTGTTCTGTCCTGCTTCTCTCTTGCAAATTCACTGCCTATTCTGTGACACACCTCAAAGCTGACATATTTCCTTTTAGAAAGAAATAAGGAGATGGCAGTATGCCAATTGCAAGCAGAACGTTTCAGATTTATCAATATATACACAGAGTTGCTGTTGTCAACTGATTTTTAATGTTATTTTAATAATTATTGCACTAGTTTTCCTAAGAAAGGCTTTCACACAGCACGTGTAAGATATTGATTGTAGAGGAGTTTTTTTGGAAAACTATTCCTCATACCTAGAGCTAATAATCTGTCTTCAGACTACTTCCACATTTTGCCCACATAATATACTGCAGGCTCTAGAAGAAGGATTTCATCATTTCAAGCATCATAAATCATTCTTTACAGCAAGTTCTTTGTATGCTGATTGAGACTTTAAGTGAATTTAACAATGTGTTAAATGAGTGGAAAGGCACACCAGTGTCACATATTGAAGCTTAATGTCAAGTTGTATAATTTCCATAATACTGTATTACCGCTGCAGCACGCTACCATGGCCTTCTAACCACTGTGTCTCAGATCACGTTGGGCTTTTCAGTGAGTCATTATGCATGTTTAAAGTGTATCAAACATTCCATCCATTCATTCTTTTATTTATTAAAAATTATGTGAGAGCTACATTTACAAGTTTCCAACCATCAACACACAGGCTATATGTTGATCTATAAATATTGAGCTGTATGCAATCTGAGCAACAGCTGTGCTCATGTGCCACGATAATATAAAAGGAACATGTCCTGTTGTGTCCTCATGCAAGCATGGCATAAATCAGATGATCTTAATTCACAATTTCCAGACAATAAAGGTATATTTACGCATGATACCAAAGCTGTACTGTAACAGTTTAAAGCAATGTTAGTGGCTCTATGCTGAGCATACATAGCAAACAATCCAGTAACTGCCAATGTGTTTAAGTCTGGACTAAAGTAATACACTGACTGAACAACATGCCATCCCCAGAGTTACACAGCTAGTGCACCATCAGAACCATTTACTATGTTGTCTATCATGTTAAATTGAGGCCACTAAATTAATGAACTAACTAACCTTCTTCATATGGTTGTGATAAGCTTTTAAAGTGGTAGTGTACATGCACTGAATATTATAGTAGCTAACAGTGATTTACACACCCTCAAGTACAAATTTTGCTGCTGCTTCTGTCTTCTGAAATCTGTCTGTGATCTGCTCCAAGTGACAGAATAATAAGAAAATGAATTGATTTTCCCATTGCCTGCTTTCATTTTTAATATACCTGTACCTATCAATTAATACAGATACACAAAATAGATATGGTTTTTAGCAGAGTTACAAAGCACCGGTGTGATTATCGGCTTACAGAGTGTGGGTGGGCCTGTGAAGAAGACCATGTCTTAGTCAATACTGACTCATACACCCTGAAGTGAAAGCTCCCCTGACTTTGCTTTATGAAGTAGGGCACAGGAGTCTTGGCTTCTGTAAAGCAAATGATGTACTGGATATCTAGTGAGAACATGCCCTGTGCAGATATCAAGGTTCCTTCAAGGTGGGATAATTTGTGTGAGAGAGAAAGGGAGCTTGTATATGTGTGTCTGAGGCTGTTTTTATGATGTAGTGGAAATGGAAATGAACACATGCTGAGTTCAGGTAAGCAGATGGTAGAGAGAAAGAGATGAACATAACATATTGGCAAAAGTACACCATTCATCTTTATAACTGTCTGTCAGCGCCATTACCTCTGTTACAACATAGTCAAATTATGGCCAATTAGAAATTTGCTACAACTAGCACTTAAAATGAAATGAGTCAGTGGGTTTCATAAATGAGCAAGAGGCTTACAACAGAAAGGGGTAAACATAAAATTAGTGTTAGCATTACTGTCCACCAAAAAGCACATGCTGTAAAAGATAAAAGAGCATCTTCAGGCAACCACACTGCTCACTTTTCTCTACACACACACACAGATAATGAACTTTAGTGAGCATTCATTTTGTTTTCATATCCTATTATTTCCCCTCACCTAGGGGTCACTTTTTACAAGCTGCATTTTCTCTAGTACATCCCACCTGGACATTTCAGAGGCCATTTTTGCAGCTTCACCAAAGCAAGCATTTGGTCTGATTTGTTTGGCGAGGCATAATCGGTGCAACTTCAACAGAAAATCCCCCCACAGCACAGTTCATGTGTTATCCATAAGAGTGGGATCAATATTTATTACCACAATTGGGCTTTCTAAAAACCTAGCAAGTAGAAAATCAAAGCTTCCTGCCTGTGTTTCCGCTGAATTACCATGGTGAGCTTTGGAGCAAATTTAAGACAAGTCATTTCTCAAGTCTTTGATGTTCTAATCAAATGAGGTCTTCAAAATTAAAACATGTCAAGTCTGCAGTTCTGTAATACAGTGGCATACATGGTGATTCCAGCATTAGGAGGCACTTCTCAAATCATCACTAAACTGTCCTACATTATATGCAGATTATATATTATTATGCAGATTACCACTTTTCAGCATGAGGCACCAAGGCTCAAACAAGTCTATACAAATATTGCCAAAAATATCAATACTAAACCTACTCTTTCTCCACTCCCTTAACTTTAACTGCACAATACTATTAAAGTGCTTTCAGATAGGACCAGCATGCTCTACATTTGCCTCAGGGGTTGGGCACAACACAGGGGAGGAGGGTGCCAGTTGCTATTATTGCAGCGGACTTGGATGCATGATGTATCTATCTACATGTCAGCAAAAAGCTCTGGCTTTAGTTGCACCAATGAGGAGGAGGAGACAAGCTGCAGCAAAGAAGAGGAGGGTGTGGGTCTGCTAGAATTTGCTTCTCCTCCATTTTCTTTGTGGTCTGTCAGGTTCTCTGTATTGGACGTGTTGAGATGTCGTCACAGAGCACTATGCTCAAGTTGAACTTTTTTAACTTCAGCTCAGTGTGCAGGGACGGTGCATGCAACCTTGCACTGCGTTCAGCTCAGCGTAGCGTAGATACTGTATGTTCTTACGCCACACAACACACAGAAATGAACAAGTTTGATAACGGAGTGCAGCGCCCACTGAGTCCTATCTGTGAAGGCCTTTATGCAGGTTTGGAGGAGGAATGAGGGGGTTCAGAGTTAGGGGATGCTTTTTTGTCTTCCATATATTTTGGGTTCTGTGAAATCAATGAGAGGCAGAGTTAGTCACAGGACACAGGGACAAAAGAAAAAAAATATCTAACTTGGAGTCTGCTAAGTGTAGCAGCACCCTATTGTGAGCCACAGGGGTGCTGTCAAAACTTTTTCTTCAATGAAGCCTTTTCACTTTTAAACTGTTTACTGTAGCTTCCAAGCAGGTACAAACAATCACCAAGACAAGCTCATCTTCTCTAATGCCTTTTTTCATTTTCCTCTCTGCCTCTGGTTGCGGCAGTTGTCATGGCTTTCTACATTTCTATTTTTCTTTTCTGTTTTGTAACTGCTGCTTACAGAAGTGCTCCACCAAAGCCATGCCCAGGGCTTGTTGAATTAAAGTTATTGTGTTATACATACAGGAAAACATGTTTTTTTCCCACACTTTTGTTATTTTGCTTCATGAGCTTATGGTTTTGAGTGCTTATAATCCTTGACAAGTTTCCCTCTGTAGTCTAAAATACAACCTAAAAAGAGACTTCCAAAAAAAAAAAAAAAAACACTGCAATATTCAAACAGGTCACTTGATATTTGCGGTGCAAATATGGTTAAACTGCTTAAAATCAAATACACTTTTGTTCCTTTTTGTTTCTTCATGTTGCAAACTGCTGCTCCATGACTTAGTGGAGGCTGATCTGTTCCAGTCACAGTATGTTTGATTACACTTTTAGTTAAACATGTTAGCTTTTTTCTAATCCAAGAGATGCTTATATTCACCTAACTCCCTTGCATTGGTTGAAGCGTCTTGCGTTTGCTTTATGACTGTCAAAAATGACCCTATACAGTAGGTCATCTGTACAAGCAGCTTATTACGACCCATAGTTATGTTTTATTGTTAAAGAACCTTTAGCAGCTGGAATGATTATGACAGGAGCTAAGGACTTTTCTTAGCAGTAAAAAAAAAAAAGAAGCACTTTCTCATCTGCAGAGTCTTCTGATGTCACATTTTATATGAAGTCTGTTTTATGTTGCATCTGAAATGTTGATGAAACTACTGCAAAATTTCCTCAGGAGCATAAAATGTGCTGTTAATATGTATGGTTACATTAAATTCTATGAATGTATTAATCTAAGCACATAAGGGGAAAGAAAGTGCACACTCTCTTGGTTCCTGCCTAAACCAACTGTAAATCTCTATGTTTTAAAATTCCAAAAAGAGTTTAAAAAAATATAAAAATAAAAAAATCGATACATTTAGTGGCTGCTGAAGGCAGATTATTTTTGTAAGGTAGGAGGTTACTGAAACACACCATCTTCAAAATGCCAACATGGATTGTTGGTCAATAAGATACGACATCCCTATTGTCAGTCTTTGTGGAAGGGCTTTGAAAAGCACTGCCTCACCAACACAGATGAGGTCACAACTCACAGACTAGTGGGCAATTTGTCATTCCTGAAGCGACAGGGTCTGTCTCATGTGTGTATTTGTTTTCTACAGTGAGTATTGTATATTTCATGTCTCTTCACGCAAATATGAAGTGAAAAGAACATGCTCCGATATGAAAATTAATACAGCTTTTGTGCAAGTTGGAAATGACTTAGATGATGGTGCATTATGAAAAAAGGAGACAGTAAGGAGAGCAGCTCTTGTCTTCTGCTTTCCTTACTGCACAAGACCTGGTTCTGGGAAAGAAGCCAAGCTGCTTCAGGCACTGAAAATGTGACTTCATCTCACATGAATTATGTAAAGTACAGTACAGAGTACAGTGCAGGTTTCCCTCTGTCGTCATGGCAACACTAATGAATTCTGGCCAGTGTTTGAATACAACTTGCATCTAGGTCAGAGGCCTTGGGATAGTTTTTTTAACTGCACATCTATATGGTGCAGATCAAATCTGGGGGTAATAAAAGGTGACGGCATGCAGCTTTTGCCTTTCACACTCATTAAAAACCATCAATCTGCATTGCACAAGGGGACCAATCTGAACTGGGACAACTTGAGTTGCAGTGCTACTGTAGACTTTGATAGAGGCATAAGACAGAAGTTTGATTCAGACCAGGCTTACTGACAGCCTACTAAAAATGTTTTGAGTTTCATTGCTAGCCTGACTAACCTGAGCTTACTGTTGTGCTATTTTGAAATTGTCCCTTCTCATGTAACCAGTCTTTCAGGGGGAATGATTTTGTTCTGTGTTTAAACTGGCAGCATAGTATGACACGATTCTGTTAGGCAGCAGCCTGAGAGCCTCACGTTAAAGCCCAGGCTATGCGCGTGAAATTCAGCAATTTCTAGAATTTCACTAACCTGTCTGAGTTTTGATTATGCCTCTGTAATATTGCTCCATGTCCCCTTTCATCTTTGGGCCGACTTGTAGCCTTTTGATTAATAAATGTGGAGAGTCTTGAAGAGGTAGAGGTCCCCCTCTCCCACAGCTTCTTTCAGGTAATTTATTTTTCTTTGCATACAAAATGTGTCACTCCAAGTGAAATATCAGGTGTTTCTCAGCTTGCCCAAGTCTGACTTTTCTTTTATTCTTGTGGGATGTTTTATACATAATAATTAGAATTTTCAAGTTTTCAAAGCACTTTTTTTCTTTCAACAGAACAGTGAGGAAGGAAGCTTTTTATGATTGAAATGGATGCAAAGCTGGCTGGGAAATGTCAAAACTAACTATGAAGGAAAAACAATACTTTATCCAATTTACTCAGATGCTACACAGTAGCTATGGACGTTTCAATAGGTGCATGTGGAAGGGGGATTGCAGTCTCGCAGCAAAATCTTAAAGTACAAAAAAAAAATATCTGCTTTTCACATTGAGGAAAATCTCTGGGCAAAACTGTAAAGTTTCTCACAATAATAGTATGATCCCAGATAACCAACTGTGTGCTAAGTGCTGCTACCTTTTTCTACTTATGACACGAGGGGTGTGACGGCCCCCGGCTTGGCTTCCTGTATATTTCCCCTAAAACATATCCCCCCAATAGACAACCTTCACAAATTATCCTATGTTGCCATCTCCCTCCTGGATACTTTTCAAATATCTGGTGGTGGCCTACAAACCTGCAAGACTGATTCCCTCTCATACATTATCCAGGCATACACTAATTAGATTTTCATGCGGCAACCACCTCTTCATATTGTCTGTTCTGTTTTCCCTCCAAGGGTGGTCTAAAATGAAACTGTTACCTATTATTAAAAACAAAAACAAACACGCACACAGTGAAATTTACTGATGTTTCTTTGCTTCTTTTGCTCAGCAGTGTGGTTCTGTGTGAGAGTGTGGCAAAAAGAACAAACTGTCCCTTTAACCAAATAGAAGGTTGTAGCTGTGAAAACCTTTCTGAATGTCTCTCATTTTGTCCTGGTTTTCATTCCTGGATCTACGTGTAGGTAAAATGCGACTGCAAACCATCATGAACAAAGCCGTGAGCTCATCTCTTTGAAACTCTGACTAAATATAAGCGTTTGTCAGCTTCCTGCCATTTCTGGAAAATAAGCTGAAAAGTTACTGTAGCTGTGACTGTGGTTTCAGGTGTGATCAGCGCTGTATATCTGCATTTTCATGTAAGATTTTTTTTTAAAACACTGACTTAATATAATACAAGCTAAGATGACAGGTAACACACATAAATCAATTGTGTAAATATAATTATGTATATGAGGAAAATGATTTCTGTCCTATGAACTATGACAGTGTTTTTTTAAATATGAACATGTAAGCACTCAAATATGATTATATGAAGAGTGATAGTACATTTATTACATTAACATAATCAAAGCATTGTGCCTAATTATTTTTTTCTGTCAGTTCCACCTATTATTCCCATTAAAAATGCTTTACACAGAATACCTTTTCATAAACCACATTCAGATAGCTGAATGCATCGTAATAACCTGTAATCAGGCCTTTTATTGTGTCACTTCCCGTGTTCAATTGTGAAATACTTCACATATAAGAACTGTATTGTAACTTTTGTTTGAAGTTCCTAAATGAATAAAATTAAACAGTAATATTAGGGCTGCACAATTAATCAGTTGAGGCAGAAATGCGAGAAACAAATCACATTGTGGTTAATTTCTTAAACATCAGCAACAGCTTTTGTAAATTTTGTACCACTCAAATGTGTGGACAACAATATTTAGGCAACCATATAAAAAAGGTTAGCATGGCAAGAAACTCTGTTGTCATAACCGAAATACCAAGACAATCCTAATGTACAGAAAAGTTCCAATGCCAAAAATGTATTAAAAATAAAATATGGAAAAAAACTAAATAAAATCACTTGACATCATTTTGGCAGAGGATGCACAATCCCCAGTGATCACAGCAGAGCGGTCAGTATCCACAAGTGCTATTATGCTTGCCATTGTTGGCTCATTACTAGCTGTTTTGCAGAACTGTACTGACCACATTTCACTGAAGGCATCTTAAAAAAAAAAAAGAAACAAAAAACCCCAAACATAACCATTTTAAGCTAGATATAACACAGTGTATTATATTTATAGCAAGGTATAATTAGAAAACATTATATTCCATGCCATTGATACTGTTACTAAACTACATTAAAGAATTAGGGTTATTATTATTCCTATTATACAAGGAGTTTGTCTTGGTAATGCAGTGCTAACTGGTTGAAAAGAACATAAAGTTGGAAAAAATCCTCAAAGGTGTTTTTTTTTTTTAGCGAGCACCAAAAATACATTATATCTATTTGATAACAAGCATTTTTATTTAGGGGCAAAAAGGAAGGGGAAAAAAAAGATAATCACTTCTTTGCTGAGCAGACTGAAACCTCACCATAAGCCACTTATGTGCATTTTGGCTTAATTTTTCTTCAGATTTATGATTACCTGTATGAATAGGCATTTCATCAGGATCTATTTTTTCTGCTCATCAGGGTTTAGAAAGGCTTTGATTTGTGATGGGCTATGGGTAATGACACCAGCGCAAGATGAAGTCGCATTACAGCTAGCTACAGTGATCATCTGTCACCAAAATGGTGCCATTAACAAAATCTGGGAAGGTGTCAGTCACTGGGTCGAGGCGGTTTGATTGCCTCTGTGATGTCCGTGTGTCTATGTAATGTATTATAGAATTAAAAACAGGGTGTCTACAATCAAAGCAAAAACATATAAAATGGGAGATATTTTGTGATAATGTGTTGCAACAGTTCACAAAAATAAAAAGACATACTGAAAATAACAGTGTGTGCAAGATGGATTCCCATGGTCAGGAAAACACACACTGTTCCTATCATTAATTGAAGTCCCTACTGTATCTGAACTCTCATCTCTTCAAAAGGTACCCACTGGGTTGATGATGAGAGTTGAAATGCTGTGCATTGCTGAATAAATCATGGGGGGAAAAAGTGGAAACAGTACTTGTTGTCCTTCATGTTATCTTGTGTGAGTAACAACAACACTGGCACCTACTGGAATTATTCATGCAGCTGTGTGTACTGTGGCTTTGCCTCTTCCAAGAAGCCGTTGTGAGGATCTGGGCACGTATCAGTCACTCACTCATGGCACTTTCATCTTCTCTGTGGCATAAGACTGTGTGGGTGTGACACCAGACTGATGTATGGGGAATGATTGCAGCTGAGCTCTAAATGCTCACAGGGTGGTTTAAAAAGAAATCATTCATCCCCAAGGCTGAATTTGATCAACTAGAAACCTCGATATTTAGTGGTGATGTAATTGGTGCCAACATAACTACATTCTTTTTTTTATATTTTATGATATAATACATTGCTCAGTGCAGATGTTACAAAAACGTATACAGTAGGCAAGATGTTAAAAACATGGCCCTATGTGCAATCCTACTGTAGTTCAGTGAACACAGGCAGAGTCCTCTAACAGGGTCATACAGAGAACTTTTATGAATTTGTGCAGTAAAAAGGGCTCACAGGCTCAAAGTGTGTTAGCCAAAGCTATATGTGATGCTGATAAGTCAGCTTCAAGGATACATTTCCAACTGTACACCTCAGATTTGTTTCATTTTCAAAATTGTAGTTGACTAAATCCTGCACACTTCTCTCTAGGACATTTTTATATATGCAGTACTACTCTTAAAGACCTGTAGACAAACTTTCATATGTAGATCACCTTTAAATTATGAGAAGCTTTTTTTATGCAGTGGGTGCTGCAGAAATGGGTTATTTGCTGAGAATCAGGAATCTTCATCTTTGAAGGCCTCCTTTCCCCACTGGACTGTGAGCAGTAAGAAGCTGCTACAGGAGCCTTACACCAGTTTGGGTACCCACAGGTAGCTGACGGGTAACCTGATGTGTAATGAGTCCAAAATGTGTTTACAGTAATTTACATGTACAGGCACAGGTAAAAAGAAACTACACACAGGTAACGGTAGCACTCCTTTTTTTAAACATCTAACCCAACAACATTTTACCAAGACTATTTTTTTTTTTTTTTTTTACCTTTATTCTACCAGGAAGTTCCATTGAGATCAAGATCTTTTTTCAAGGTATACCTGGCCTAGATGGCAGCCATACAAATTTACAACATATTAAAATTTAGCACATACAACACAATATACAAAAATTCCATTCACAAGATAAAAACAATGGACTCTCAAGCAAAACAGCACACATACTTGATGATGTCCTTTAATTCTACGATAATTCTACAATAGATATCAATCAATCAATATCAATGTTTCTAACTTTAGATCTTTCTGCAACTTATTCCATGACCAAGGTGCATAGTAGGAAAATGCACATTTCCCCAGATCTGTAAAAATTCAAGGCACAATAAAAATGGAAGAGAGCTATGGCGGTTACCAGATTTGATTTGATTTGATTTATTTATTCTTTCAAGCATGTAAAGACATTTGATATATCAACACACATTTTTTTACAGATATCCAACAAATGCTAATCCAATATCAATTTGCTTATACCTAGTACATGCTTGAATGGAGTAGGAAGAAGTCAGTCCTACCCCATGACATCATCTTACCATCATTGGTTTGCAAGCAGTATCTCTACATAGATAATTCTCTTTTACAAAGTGTACACCACACCCACAATTGTCCATGTAGTTAATCATTGAGCCTGTTCTTGCATATATCTTGATTGACACATACCTTTATATTTATGTTTAAACTTGTCAATTCTAGTACTGTTTTTTATGTCTACACTTAAGTTATTCCATAGTTTTACCCCACTTATGGAAATACAAAATCTTTTTTTGGTTGTACGTATAGCATGAATTTTTAAATTTAACTGACCCCTTAAATTGTATCCCCCTTCCCTTTCATTAAATAGTTTTTGAATTCCACCAGGTAATAAATTGTTCCTGGCTTTATACATAAACACAGCAGTCTTATATCCCACTAAATCAAAAAATTTTAACAATTTAGACTGTATGAAAGCTCCATTGGTGTGATCCCTGTACCCCATCTTATGCACAATTCTTATCGCTCTTTTTTGTAATATATACAATGGCTGAAGTCAGCTACAAAGATGAAAAAAAGTGCAAAAATAAAATGGAAGTTTGCCCAGTTTACACAGCTAATACATTTAATGTGAAGGTTTATAGCACAGCCTTTGACCCCTCAACTCATATCCAGTTAATAGGATGTCACTCAGACATAAATATAAGCTAGGGGTCAGTGTGTCAAACTGGGTAACCTAAGAGTGAAACTAACTAGAGATGAATACAAAATTGTGGACAATACATCATCGAAGGCCAAGTCAGACATATGAGAGAAACTCGGTGTTGTTACAAAGTGTGAGAACAATGTTACTAGCGGCTTTGCTGCTTGTAAGAAGTGCCAAAGCATTAGCATTTGATAGTCACAGGATTGGCACTTGGTCACTAAGGAAGCAAGTGCTGGAGCCCAGGTGCTGTATCCATTGACAAATACTTTTCCAAAACCACAACTCTCAAGTAGAGCTGCGCGATTAATCGATGTTATCGATTAATTCGAATTTATGTTTTATGTCGATGTTGAAAAACAAATATCAATTTTCACAATTTTACTTTGGTTTGTCACAGCGACCTTCCGTAGTTCTGCAACGCCCCCGCCCCCCTGTGATTCACACTACAACTTGGCAGCGTGCTCCGGAGAATTTTTTTCCAAGAGAGGCACGGTTTCTTCCGTCGTATGGAAATGGTTCGGGTTTGCAAGTTCAGACCTTGAAGAAGCTAAACCCCGCTGTAAAATATGCCAGAAGTATGTGGCAACTAAAGGAAGCAGCACGACGAATTTATTCCAGCACCTCAAACAAAACCACATTGCTGAATGGGAGGCGTGTGTGGCGCTGCGAGCTAATGCTAAACAAGATAGCAGCAGCTACAAAACACCGGCTAAAAAGCTGGTAACAATAGCAGCCTCATTTTCCCACCATATACCTTATGACAAGCATGGGCCTCGATGGAAAGCCATTACTGATGCTGTGACGCGTTACATCGCTAAAGATACTGTGCCCATATACACAATCGAAAAGCCTGGATTCATTAATATGCTGAAAGTAATTGACCCCCGATATGAACTACCAAGCCGAAAGTACTTCTCAGAAGTTGCCCTCCCCACATTATACAATACTACACGCAAAAAGATAGAACAGCAGTTG
>NW_018127896.1:4884969-4889462 GCF_001952655.1 Monopterus albus | reverse complement strand
GCTCAAAATAAAAAAAAAAATCTAACTTATAGTCTCTAGGGTCTTTATAAAAAAAAAAAGAAAAATAATCAGTTTAAAATCAAAAACCGAATTTTGTCTCAAAAAATCGGAGATTCAATTTTTAGGTCATATCGCCCAGCTCTACTCTCAAGCACTTTAAAGTAAGTGACTGTGTAGCTTAAAGTCTATTTTATTTATGGGTTGGAGTTCAGGTAATGGGTCTTATGTTAATGGGTCAGATCAGGTCTGGATTTTATTTAGAGGCAACTGTAGGTAACCGGCTGGGTCTGATACAGAGATTTGGGGAATGGGGTGAATACGGGTTTGCAAAATTGGACTCAGGACTCTGACTGCTACAATATGTAAGTTCCAACAACTGAAGCAATCTGCACATTACTAAACAATTTAGCACAACAGGAGAGTAAAGCTTATGCAATATTAGCCATATGTTTGTTTTCCTTCTACAGCCTTTCATGAACCTAACCATATGGTTGTTTCCATGTACAGTCAATGTAGAGATGTATAATTTATTGTTAGTGTTCTTCTCTGGCATTATCACTGTGGTCCTGGGTGAACAATGGTGAACTTTAAGTCCTGATGAGCAACCTGTTATTCATGAGCGGGTGGAATGGCCAAACACATGCTCAGCAGAGACCAAAAGAACAAACAAAACCCTGCTTCCTGTTAAAACCTGAACATAAAATAACATAAAATCAGCCAGAATAAGCCCCTTACTCCACCAACCCCTGCTGCTTCTCAGAAGGGTGTGAGCGCTGGTCTAGGCACACAGCACTCCCACAGGTCTTCACTGGGACCTTCCGGACCTCTAGGAAGTGACCTGTTGTGCAGATTTGCCCATTGGGGCTATACACATAGTCACCACCTTTTCCGCAGTACAAAAAGAGAGTGGTGACCCAAGGAGAAGCATTTTCAACAAACTTGCAGCTGTCTTAATCTAGTTGCTAAATACCAACACATCCTTGCTCTTAGGCTGTCCCTTCCCATTAACAAAATTTATGTCATGAGCATAAAAGGGCACAAACGTTCAGTGATATTCCAAGGCATTCCAGAGCAACTACAGTGGTTACATATAACAAGTGGTTATGTAATTTTGTTATGAATATTGTTTATATGCTCTGCTTCTGGAGATTCTCACCACTTGATGCTGACAAAGCTGGAAAAAAATCACCACTCCTCAGTGTTTATCTTTTCTGATGGGACACGTTTAAAGGTAGACTGGCTCTGGGATTCAACAGCACGGTTCAAGTGTGTGGGACTTGGCTCTCAGGGCTGGTTAAAAGAAAGGAATTTTGCTGTTTTCCGTGTTGTGATGGGATATGACTACCCAGTTTTAAAGCTGTAAGATCACACAACCCACAAAGGTTTACCTGAGTCAGGCTTTTTTGGCAGCTAAGAAAAACATAATGAAATCTCAGCATAAAGGCATACAGGCCACATGGGCAGAAAGTAGCAACTCTGCAACTCTATAACAGTTACACATTTTGTCATTGACAGTATAGTGAGGATGAGGCCCTTTTTTATTGAACAGTGCAACTGTAACTACGTATGTACACAGGTGTGTGTACATGAGATGGAAGATGTTTGTATCCTTTCATTCATTCATTCATTCATCTTCTACCGCTTAATCCCTGAACGGGGTCACGAGGGGGCGGAGCCAATCTCGGCCGGCAATCACCGAAGGCAGGGGACACCCTGGACAGGTCGCCAATCCATCGCAGGGCTAACACATAGATGAACAACCACACACGCACGCACATACGCACTCCTATAGGCATTTTAGAGACACCAATCAACCTAAGCTGCATGTCTTTGGACGGCGGGAGGAAGCCGGAGTACCCGGAGAGAACCCACGCAAGCATGGGGAGAACATGCAAACTCCACACAGAAAGGTCCTGGGTGGGGCCCGAACCGGGAGCCTTCTTACTGTGAGGCAACGGTGCTAACCACTGCGCCACCGTGCTGCCCAAAAATGTAGAAATGCTTCACGAATTTGCGTGTCATTCTTTCGCAGGGGCCATGCTAATCTTCTCTGTATCGTTTCCAATTTATCGTATGTGCTGCCTGAGCAAGCACACTGTTTGTATCCTAAAACCTTGATTATACCTTATACTACTTTAACCAATTCTTTACAAACATTTTGTGCCCTATGGTATGCAGTATTCTATAATAACGAGCTGATGGTACTGCCATACCTTACCATTCCACATGTTTACTGTGAAATGGTAACCTTTTAAATTACAGAATATTAGTTTGCCTCTACCTTCAAGACTGGTAATGGTTTTCTGTGACCAGTCAACAGTGACGTATCAATTAACAGAATCATTTGTGCCTATATAAATAAGGTTGCTCAGACCCTTGGCCTTACCTTTACCCAAAGAAGAAAATTTGTCATCCAAACATTGCCATATCTATGTAGAACTTAAAGCATTAAATAGCAGTGTTCAGGATTTTTTAAGCGACTGCTGACCCTGCAAGACCCTGTGAACAAACAGCTGTCTGGCTATCCCTCCTCTGTGCAAATCAATTATATCCTCACCTATTATATACCAATATCATGTACCAAGAGGCGCTCCTCGGGGAGCGACATCACAGTTCACTCGGAGTCAGGTTGTTTCTCTTTTGTCTCTTTTTTGCTTATTTGTGCCGTGTTAAAGCAACAGTAAAGACCGCAAACTTTATTTATGACCGGGCGACTTTGTTACTGCTAAGAGAGCACAGTCTTTTTGGAGATTATGACCCGAGCACGTTGGACTCTCACCCAGAGCTAATAGGCTATGTCAACACGAAGCCAGGCCAACCCCCAGCAGAGAGCTCGCCCTTGCAGGGAGAGCTAGCCCTCCCTGCTATACTGTTCGTAAGTGTCCAGCCTCTGGATAAACTGGACGAGCTACACGCTCGCATTACCTCGCACAAGGACATACAGGACTGCTCCCTGCTGTGTTTTTGTGAAACATGGCTGGGAAAAGAGACTCCCGATGAGAGCGTAACCCTGGATGGTTACCCTGTGTTCTAATAGGATCGCAGCACTGCTGAAAGCAGCAAGACCCACAGAGGAGGAATGGCCGCCTTCGTTAAACAGTCCTGGTGCACAGACTGAAAGATTATCTATAAATTCTGTTCTGAAGATGTGGAATATTTAACATTAAAGCTAAGGCCATTTTGTTTACCTAGAGCGATGCAATGTATCATTGTGAGTATAGTGTAGCCCCTCCCTCAGGCAAAGAGGAAGCTGCAATGAAGGAACTGTACAGAATGTTTAATGAGCATGAAAACACATGTCCTGAGGCTGCTTTTATTATTCTGGGAGACTTTAACCACTGCAATCTCAGGAAAAGCATGCCTAAACTGTATCAGTTTGTAACCTTTCCTACTAGAGGAAACAAAACACTGGACCAATGTTAGTAACATTAGAAACGCTTTTTCAGCTGAACTTAAGCCTCATTTTGGTAGATCTGACCACCTAGCAAGGTAAAGTTTGCGGTCTTTACTGTTGCTTTAACACGGCTCAAACCTGCTTACACCAAACGACTCAAGGCAAAACCAGTCTCAGTGAGAACTGTTAACACCTGGAACCACTGTACCCACGCCAGCCTGCAGGGCTATGTAGATGGAACATCTTCAAAGGAGCCACAGACAAAATCCATGAATATGCAGAGACTGTGAGTGACTACATCAGCTGGTGCACATACATATGCACACTAGCTAGAACGGTGTGTGTTTTCCCCAACCAAAAACCATGGTTTAATAGGGATATAAAACAGAAAATCGGAAAGAGACAGGAGGCTTTTAAGTCAGGGGACCAAGCAGAGAACAAGAAAGCCCGGTATGAGCTGCAAAGAGAGTATACTTCCACAAACTGGAAAGCTACTACATAAATAACAACACACACAGTATGCGGCAGGGAATCCAGGCAGTCAAACTACAGGAACAAATCGGCAAACACAGCCCCCCAGGGCACCACCCTCCTGGACAGCCTCAACAACTTTTATGCGAGGTTCGACAGGATGAACATAGACACCCCCTCAAAATCCCCCTGCGGCCCGGGGGACACTGCTTTTCAGGTGACACACACACAGGTCCTGAAGGCCCTGAAACAGGTAAACCCCCATAAGGGGGCAGGACCAGACGATGTCCCACCCTAGAGTGTTGAGAGCCTGTGGGGATCAACCTGTCTTTAACCCAAGCAGCAGTTCTTCGCATTTTCTAAAAATCCATTATCATACCGTCCCTAAGACATCAGACACATCCACTCTGAATGACTTCAGGCCAGTGGTGCTCACATCAGTCGCCATGAAGTGTTTAGAGAAACTGGTCCTCACAAACATTAACCACATGGTCCCGGACACTGTAGACCCTCTTCAGTTTGCCTACCGCCCCAACTGATCAGTGGACAACGCGGGGGCTCTGGCTTTATTCCATACCCTGAAATACCTGGACAACAGCAGTACGTATGCTAGGATGCTCTTCCTGGA
>NW_018127896.1:4871469-4882949 GCF_001952655.1 Monopterus albus | reverse complement strand
ACAGACTGGAACAACTTCAAATGGGCCACAGACAAAATCCATGAATATTCAGAGACTGTGAGTGACTACATCAGCTGGTGCACATACATATGCGCACTGTCCATCAGAGCTGCAAAGAGAGCATACTTCTAAAAACTGGAGAGCTACTATATGAATAACAACATGCGCAATTTGTGGCAGGGAATCCAGGTAGTCACAAACTACAAGAACAAATCAACAAACACAACCCCCCAGAACGCCACCCTCCCGGACAGCCTCAACCACTTTTATTTGAGGTTTGATAGGTTGAACACAGACACCCCTCTAGCTAGTGTGTACGCAGACATCTTCAACATGTCTTTAACCCAAGCAGTAGTTCCTCGCATTTTCAAAAAAACCCATTATCATATCAGTCCCTAAGACATCAGACACATCCACTCTGAATGACTTCAGGCCAGTGGTGCTCACATCAGTCGCCATGAAGTGCTTAGAGAAACTGGTCCTCACAAACGTTAACCACATGGTCCCGGACACTGTAGACCCTCTCCAGTTTGCCTACCACCCCAACTGATCAGTGGACAACGCGGGGGCTCTGGCTTTATTCCATACCCTGAAATACCTGGACAACAGCAGTACGTATGCTAGGATGCTCTTCCTGGATTACAGTTCTGCATTCAACACCATTCGCCCGGGGAGGCTGTTTCGGAAGATGACAGACTTTGGTGTCCCAACTCCCTCCTGCAACTGGATTCTGGACTTCCTGACTGAAAGACCACAGGTAGCTAGAATGGGAGGGCGGGTGTCTGCTGAGCTCACAATCAGCACAGGCTCACCGCAGGGCTGCTGTCTCAGCCCCAAACTCTTCACCCTGTATGCCCACGACTGTGTTTCCAACCATGACAACACCATCATCATTAAATATGCTGATATATGCTGATGACACCACCATTCTGGGCCTCATGAAGTGGGGAGACGAGTCGGGTAACAAGATGACACCACCATTCTGGGCCTCATGAAGAGGGGAGACGAGTCAGGTTACAGAAGCTTGATGAATGACATTCTTGTTTATGGAGAGGGGAAGGACCTCATCCTCAACATAAACAAGACAAAAGAAATAATAATGGACCTCAGGAAGAACCTCTTCCCTCTGCTGCCTCTGAGCATCAAAAGGACTGAGGTGGAGGGGGCTGACAGCCACAAGTTCCTGGGCCTGCAGGTGACATCTGACCTGAGCTGGTCACTGAACACAGCCACCACAGTAAAGAAAGCCCAGCAGCGGCTATACTTCATCAGGCGGCTCAGAAAAGCTGGGTTGAACCGCTGCCCTCTCACCCAGGCTTATAGAGGACTGGTACAGAGCATCCTCACTACTGACATCACATTCTGGTATGGTAACAACACACAGGCAGAGAGGAAGGCTCTTCAAAGGGTCGTAAAGACTGCAGAGTGGATCATTGGAACTGAACTGCCTGCTATGGACACACTGTACACACAGCACTGTCACAAAAGAGCAGAGAACATAATCAGAGACTCACTCCACCCAGCTCACTCTCTGCTCAGACACAAAAACTGTACCTACACCCTCAGGCACAGCAGGGCATACAGTATCATCACAGAAGAAGATTTTACAACAGCTTTTTCCCTGCCACGGTAAGACTGATGGCAAATACGAAAATGTGAGAATATATGTGCAATAACCCCTTAGTAGACATGCGCAATAATAATACAGAAATGTTCCACAAGGTATTTTTGTAAAAGCATCTCATCAACAGTGTTCTCTTGGGGGACCTGAATAATAGCAGGACATTACCCAAGCAATGGAAACAAGCCTGAATATAAACTGTGTTTTAGTATGTTAACAACCCCTCACTACCTCACCAAGTGTAATGACATATCCAACCATGTGAATTACTAAGTGCAATGTTTTAAGTCCACTGGGGAAAATACTATTACCCTATTTTTGTGTATTGCGGTTTTAATGCTTTGTTGCCTTTATGTACCTTTTTTATTTTTTAAGACTAACTGTTCTTTCTGGCCTTTGTGGGAAGAAGCTGGATTACCCACAGGCTCAGGGAGAACATACAAACTCCACACAGAAACACCCCAGTCGGCCGGCAGGTTAGGACCTACAACCTGCTGTGTGGTGACATTGCTAACCAACACCCATGCATCACTACTAAAAAGTAATAAGAAGTTGCAAGCATTCATCAGATGTAAATAAACCAAAATACAAAGACCAATTACTAATCAAATAAACAAATAAAGGTACTTCCCCTTAAAATGTGACTTTGCTATATAGGGCAGGTTATTTATGATGCACGCAATATGAATCTGGCACAAAAATAATCAGCAGCCATTAAGGCAAGTAAAGTAAAGTAAAACAGCCCTGGCACACCCAGGCATCTCATGTGCTATAAAGCTGATTTACTGTTTTAGTTTTATTCAATAATCTATGTCGGGTTGATACAGGTTTGCACTCAGCCGTCACTGCTATTGTCAGATCAGTGTAGAGGAGGTAAAGATTTCCAAGGTAAGGCAAACACAAAAACAAACTTCACAAACTTTTCTGTCAAGGCACCCTTGTCCTTGTGAATGAGAGGTGAGTGAGAGGCAAATTGTAAGGCACTATGTAAGTGCCGTCCTTTTAAGTGAGGCCTTTCTGCCCTGCTACTGTACTGCACTGCATTGTTGCTGCATTTTTATTTTATAGTCCTCAAAGCACAATGAGGTGCTCTTCTTAAAGCAATTTACCAGAGAGAGTTTAGGAATTTATAAAACAGAAATAACACGGGCAAAAAAAAAAGTACAAGGAAAAACAGACATGTAACCAGGCTTTTGTGGCAGCTCTGTTTGTTTCTGGCCAGAGGCAGCATCTTGCTCCACACAAAACACCAGCACACTGTACATGCAAGTGTGCATGTTCACTATCTCTATTCGCACATTCTCTGTCAGATTATGTGGATCTGTGCAAGTCTCTCCTGTGTCTTCCTTTCTCGGTTACTTCCAATTGTGTCATTTTCTATCATATCTTTTTGGGAGAACTTGCCCAGGTCTCGCCACAAGATATGCATATGATATTCCCCATTTGTTTAATACATTTGAGTTATAAGAGCCCTCAATACTTTGACGTGCCTACCATGCCGTTTATGTGAGGGCACTAACAACAAACGTTTTCTGTTGTCAAGGTTTAATGTTCCCTCTCTACATCACCAGCTAGGCTAGAATGTCTAATTTTGAATTTGTGCTGTTGTGACTGACTATCCATGGTGATGTTAATGAAAAGGGGAGTAAACGTATGTGACCCAGCAACAACAGTTGCTGCAGCAGTAGGTGCTTAATACTATTATTAATAATAATAAGTAAATAAGTAAATAATAATAAGTAAATGTTTAAAAAAAAACAACTCTGGGCTTGTTTTCAGAAATAAAGTGTGTGTAAAACTTACTTGCAGGTACAGTAGGTGAATGAGGTGATGTTTTTTGGACCATTTGTGAGATAGAAAGTGATAAGTCAAAACACAAAAAGCACTTTTTTGGGGAATACTGTAGGGATGGGGGGTCACAGCAATCACAGATATGCATTTGGAAGTGGAAATTGCTCTTTCACCCTGAAACAGCCACTGAGGCAGACCACTGCTGAACAGAGCTGGAAATTTAACAGGATGGAAATACAGAGTACAGTAATACTGACTTGACAGACTGTTTCACTGGTCATTATTCCAAAAATGTGACTCAGTGATTTACACCATTATTCTTGTGCCATCAAAGATCACAAGCATCTACTGTTTTGTCACCAAAAACATCCGAAATCATGCTTCGGTGGTTGTGAATATGCTAAATGTCTCAAGTCTGACATCTTTTGTGGAGCAGTTTATACCTAGGCAGGAAAGTAAATCTGAATGATGCCACTTGGCTATGATAGCCTCTTTCATTTTGGACTCTCCAGCACTCAGTTTGCTAGTGGCCGACAGAGGAAGCTAAACCTGAAAAGATGAGCTCAACTTACAGTACTTTGCCCCACGGGAACAAATTCCATTATTGTAACAATTCTATAGAAATGGATTTATTTAGTTGTGAAGTTTTGAAGACCCTTTAGGGTGGAGTCAGGGTTCTCTGAAGATGCACATAAATATTTTCACTGTACAGGTCTGCAGATGAGTATATCTCCACGTCAAACACCACATCGTACTGGGCCAAAGCACCAAGAGAGCAGACTGATTGTCCTGTTGGGAGACTGGTCTTAAACAACAAAAACCCCACACAAGTATCTAAGAAACAGCCACACGAATGTCTCAGAACACCACCACATCCACTGACATGCAGCCCAGAGAAGCATGTTTCAGCGTTTAGCCCCTATAGTTGCAACAAAAAAGAAAAAGAGGAAAAAGAAATACTGAGTACTACAGAGGTAGCAGAGGTGATCACATGCTGCAGTACCTGAGAAAGAAAAATCTAAAGAAAAATAAGAAAACCTAAAACATGGATTACTTCCATATGCAAAGCCAAACTCCCCAAAAAGCAGTACTGCATGATTGATCTACAACCTCTTCCATGCTGCTCACCTCATAGAATAGGTGCCTCAAAATCAACACAAGGAGTCATTTTAAAAGTGTCTGCACAAGAGGCTAAACTGAACATTGTCCATCATATCAGATCACTGAACTGAGACATTAGTGAAGTTCAAATGTGCTGTGTTATCATCTGCATATCTTGGCAGTGTAGTGCTGTCAGCCAACTTAGCTGTGAACTCACATGATACCAGTCCTGGAATCCTAAGATTTAGTATATGCCATTTGGTCGGTCGAGAGGAAGGGAACTCATTTGTTTTCTGCTTGGAGTGGGCCTGTATCCAGACATCCATCACAACCGGCACTATTGTCTGTGAGTGTTTGTGTGCAGTATGTGTTGCTGCTCTTATCATCCCCCAACATCATAATATGGGCCAAAGCACATCAGCAAGTGTAATTGCACTTCTATCGACTCCCCTGAAATCTCTCCTCTTCCATTCCCTGCTTACTCACTAGCTCACAAGCACAGGCAGGGTCGTGTGTGTATGTGTGAGTGTGTGTTAAAAGAAAACAAAACAAAAAAAAAGAAAAGAACTGCAGCATTTATTTTTACGATGATATCACAACTGTGTCTGACATCTGTGTAATGGCAGCGTCCAGGTTGCAGGTAGAGAAAGAGGAGCCGGGTGACAAAGTGTCAGATGTTTTATGGAGAGATCCCCACATACAAGGAGAGAGAAAGAGGGGGGAGAGTTTGTGACAGAGCAAGAATCGATGTGCAAGACAGAGTGAGAGAGAGAGAGAGATAGTATCCTCCCACTTCATGGCATGATTGACAGATACAAGGCAGCTTTTCTACCTGCCATCCCACTCAGCCATCTTGTTCTCCCCATCAAATAACGTCACACATGATAGTGATGGCAACATAAAGATCTCACTCACATTATCATCACTGAAATGTAGAGCTGCACTTTGATACAATAATTATGTAGCACTGGCCATATGAGTGCTGAATTTGCTGCACAAGAGAGCAACTCTGTTTCCAGAGTAGATGCACTGAACTTTCAAAGATTACCGTTTATCAAATTTATATTTGCATTTTAATGGTTCATAGACCCTATTCATGCTACCATGTGAGGCACTTTAAAGATATTTTCATATTTTGGCTATTTATAGTACTTTTTCAAACACCAAATCTCAGTAACAAAACTACCAAAAACACAGTCCTCTGCTCTCTGATATGTGATTACATTACATCTGGTTTTAACTACTGCAGTAGTATTCTTCGTTGCGCATCATCCTCCTTCCACCTCACCAACCTTCACCACCACTGCACTCCTTTCTATGCTGACAGGGCTGCCACCTCCTTCTGTAACAGTTTCTTGCAACACATCTGTGACTGCAGCAATTCTACATGAAGAAGTTACTCAAATATCACCTTTTCAGATCTGCTGTTGACAGGCTCTACATTACGTTTATTTAGCTTTTCATGTAAAGTACTTTTGATTCATTTAAAACATTCTATAATTAAAATGTATTATCTTTTTTTTCATCTCCATTATCAAAGTCAGTGATGCTATCACACTGCATGTTAGCTCAAGATAGGCACATCATTACTCTTATGAACAAAATAGGTCCTTGTTAAGTAAATATACACAAGCTGTAGGCAGGCTGAAGTGTCACCAAAGCTGTTTTACTGTGGAAGCATCGGGTAGGTTGTAAAAAGCCAAATGTTCAGCTGCTATCTAAAGTACTTTATCTGGAGGTAAAAGTGAGCACATGTGAAATGCTCTTAACCACCCCTTATACCCTCAAGGTTGAAAATGGGAGTTGGTCTGGAAACTTATAGATAATTACAACAAACAGCCGGGGTAATCATTTAAGCTTTTACTTTTCATCTCTGGGTACTTGTACAGTATATCTGTCCATTTTTCTTACATCATTTTACTTTTGCACTAACATCACAGATGTCAAGAATTAAACACAATATTACCATAGGCAAAAGCCATGGTGGCTACAATTACAGTACAAAAACCTGTAATAAAGCTGAATTTTACTTTTATCAGTAACTACTACTACTAACAATAATAATAATAATAATTAAGTTCGGTGGCACAGTGGTTAGCACCGTTGCCTCACAGCGAGAAGGTTCTGGGTTCGGGCCCCACCTGGGACCTTTCTGTGTGGCGTTTGCATGTTCTCCCCGTGCTTGCGTGGGTTCTCTCCGGGTACTCCGGCTTCCTCCCAAAGACATGCAGCTTAGGTTGATTGGTGTCTCTAAATTGCCCATAGGAGTGCGTGTGTGTGGTTGTTCATCTATGTGTTAGCCCTGTGATGGATTGGCGACCTGTCCAGGGTGTACCCCGCCTTTTTTTTATATAAACTTTATATATATATATATATATATATATACATACATATACATATGAAATGCAGACAAAGTCATTTAAAATTGGGGGAAAAAAGAGATCCTATTTCTTATTTTGTGCCTTGAATGTTTGGTTGTGAGTTATTATTCATATATTTATCCATCTTTTTTTCAGAAACTGGTTGGGTGGTTCTCCTAGAGGTTTTGCCGGGGTCATTTTTGTAGGAGAACTCATCACTCACAGTCCAGATCGTCATTTCCTCATGAATAACATTGGCAGATGGAGGACAACTGTCTGAATGGTAAGGGGTGTGAATACGCAAATGAGCGTATTAATGTGTTTGTGAGTAAGATTGAAGAGTGAGAAACAGAAGAGATAAGGCATACTGGTAAACATGTCTGTATATACTGTAGTCTTGATCACTTGAATGATACAATCCTGTTGTTTGTGCAACTCCATAATGCACATATGATGTGTGTGTGTGTGTGTGTGTGTGTGCAAACATCTGATGGATGTTTCCCTGGTATTTGCCACTCTGAGAAAACATGCTGCCCTCCACTTGTCTTCAGTGCAATTAGGTTAAGTAATGATACCACATAAATCCCCACAGCAGGAAAAAGCCCCCCTGCCCTTGTCACCATCTGAAATATGACTAAATCCTCCATGAATGGAGGATGAGAGGAGGTGTGTGAGAGCATGTTTAAGAGCATTCTAATCAGAAACTGAGTCTTTCTATATGTATTAAGCTTCCTTATTTAAAAAAAAAAGTTACTTGGTAGACAGCAGAGTGTTTCCAAATTTGTGTCAACAGTTTGGGGGAGGTGTTTTCCTGTTTCAACATGACAGTGCTCAAAGCAAGATTGTATGAAGGCACAGAGCCATCGACCCCATCTATCTGAGAGGTTGGGTGGGGTTAATCGAACACCAACCACATGTCAAACCTACAACAATGATCTAAAAGTCCCTAAAACAGGTCACAGAACAGAGATTGATAGGAAATGCTGAGTTTGGCACTAACTTTCAGTGGGTTTGTCATTACACATGACCCCTTTCATAATACACAGTAATTTTAGCCATTACTTATGAAAAAGGTTTGTGTTTACACAAGCTAACTGGGGTTAATGTGTAAATTTGTTAGCATGGCCTTGCTTTAAAAGGAGATCACATACGAGTGTAATGCCTGGATGTCAACATTATTTAGTAGAGTTAGTTAGATTGTATCTGTCCTGTATCTGTCTTTGTACCAGCCCATATTTATCCTGAAGCAGACAGAAATTAGGCATCCCCGAAAGACAATGTCTACAGTCAACGTTTCTGCTTTAGCAATGAGTCACCATGCTACTCTGCACACAGAGGGGACAGCCAGCCCACCTACAATTTAATGAACGCCCTCCAAAAGATAAAGAGGTAGAGCACAGGAGGAAGATAGAGGGGGACAGACAGAGAGATGGAGGATGAAACAAAAAAGAAAAGAAAAGGGGGGAAGTAGGTGTGTGATGAGGTCGGTTGCCGTGGCAACTAGCGGAGCAGTGTTCTGATATATATCGCTCCCAGTGAGAGGAGGGAGAGCAGAGAGAAAGAGAGAGGGAGAGTTAGCCGGGTGGGTTGAGGGCACAAAAAAAAGTTGATGGCAAGAGCATAAAGACAGGAGTGGGGGGGAAACAAGACATAAAAGGAGACAGCCACACATGGGCTAAGAGGGACTGCCATTAGCTGAACAAGAAAGAAAATGTAAAAAAACAGATAAAAGAAGTCACAGTGTCTCAGGTACTTTATTATTTCCTGGACTCTGGCTGGCCATTCTTCTGATATGGCCGTGGCTGGCTGGCTCATCCCTATTATGACAAATCTGTCTCATTTCAGCATTATGAGAAGAGCCACTAGCTTAGCAGGACAATATGAATCAGCCTCAGGTTAATGCCCTTGCGTTGTGCAAACACACAGGTGCTCACACAGACACACTCACTGTCATTTCAAATAGACACACCAGACCTACTAAACTCTAAAGCACAGGCTATAAACCACACACACACGGACACAGGCACGCCTGGCAGGATCACACAGACAAATCCTAATTAGGGGTTTGTCACTGAGCAGTGATATTAAAGGCAGGCGGAGCAACACCTTGCACTAAATTTAGCCTCAGACAAAAAGCAATATCTGAGCTGCAATGTTTCCATGCATCTTGATAATGGCCACACACATCATTTGCAGCCAAATATATGTGGAAACAAGCACACACCCATACACGTGTTCCATCTCTGGTGCGTCTCCTATTATATGACATGCAATAGCTCCCAAGTGGAATCCCAATTGACCTGTCGGCTCTTAGCTGTTTGTTTTGTCTATGAGGGAGTTATTTCCCATACCCATCACCTTTATGGCTCAGCCTCTTCCAAATGACTTAAAGAATGAGAAGGCTGGATATGTGTTTTTATTTTGTTTCCATAACCTCAACATAACTGTGTGCTATCAGATGCATTGACGATATTTGCATGCACATAGAGGACAGCACTGACAGTAGATGACAAAGGCCTTTTAGCACCTTGTGCTGCCTCCATGTGGGTTTTTTATTTATCCCTGCTTTTTGCCTGGATGCTTATGTTCATAAATGTGTGAGTCGAAGTGTGTGGCCTGGTCTTGACCCCAGTGGACAGCTTTTGACGTTGAATCAAGTCCTGTCACATTTCCTATTTGGAGGTTGTTACATAAAAAGACAGAGTAAAACACTTATCCTGACTCAGATGAGTCATTGTAAGACAGAATCTCAGAAGTCATATCAAAAGTCTTTTTTAAAGGGTGTACACTACAAGGATTTAGGAATTTTCTGATTTATAAATGGAAGCAAATAATTTATTTCACAGGAACCAAGTAAAAATGGAGTATGACATCTGACAAGGTAACAAGGGACAAGGTAAGAATGCAAAGGGAAGGCAAACTCAGCCATGCACTTTGGAAATTTAACAGAGGATGCTTAGCCAACAGGGGCGGGCTGTAGGCTGGGAGAATGAGAGCCAGCAAGGCATGGTGTATCACCAATCAGCACAGTGTTGAATGAGCTGGCAGGACATGCAACACGCCCATCTGCATTTCAAACAGCAGCAAATGTAACATTTAAAAACAGTGGACATGCCAGTGCTGCACCCATAAACATGCAAAATAAGCATGATGAGGCATCGTTTGACACTATTTGCAATGTGTGCTCCCTACTACCAGCCAAAGGGAATTTGCAAATCATTTTCATGTTTTTCATTTCATCTCCAACTCATCATCATTTGGAAATACTGGTGTTGTAAAAGATTGGCTAAAATGATACTCACCAAAAAGCTGCATCTCACTCAAATAGAATGAACATGAAAGCATTTACACACAGGCTGATTTATCAATGAATGAGGGCTAGAGTTTGACTCATTTGACTCCTTCATTTGTATGGGAAAGCCAGTGGCTAGCAATATCATTACTAATATAATCCATTATCCATGGCCTCAGAGATATGGAGACATTGCTTCACAGCTCTGTGCTGCTTGGGGCTATGCCTCAAATTTGAGATTTAAAATGATGTTTGCTATATTGGCATCACCTCCAGAATGCTTCTCAACACATCAGGAAATATTTTGGGTCTATGCACTTGTCAACACTTCTTCCCATGTGCACTGAAGATGTGTACATGTGACACATCAAGAAAGTGCATCTCATCTCAACTGTAAGCTACTATCATGGATTCCTGTTATAGACATCACCTCTACAGTCATACATATTTTGTGAGATTATTTTGTGTCAGTTTAGCATCACGTCACTTTGTCGCTGGCTTCTCCTGAATTCAGTCAAGTATTTATATATACAAAATCTTTGAAATTCACTGAGCCATGCTTATGTATGACTAAACTGCAGTTTCCATCTTCATCATTCACTTCCGTCTTCCTCCTCACTGTCCCGATGGTGCAATTTCCAACACTGCTTCTTGGGTCAGGAGCCTCCCTCTCTCAGCAGACCACAGTGTGGAATTATAAAGATGGAATCACAGCCTTCCCTGCTGCCAGACCCTTTGTCGGTGGGAGGAATATTAGCGGGATGACCTCAAACAAAATGCTGGTTGCCCTCAGCAGCTGGGTAAACAGGTAATATCCCCCATTTAAACAGACCATAATAGTAGAAAAGCCCTGTCTGTGCAACCATTCCTACTCCTCACCCCTCCTGGACTCTTTAAACGCATTTCTTTGGTGATTGCTTGATACAAATGCAGTGCTCCATGCTCATTTCACTTTGGCTTCCATTACACTGTGCAAAGATTGGTAGGCTTGTCGGAATGGGAAATCAGCTTTTAATCATTTATGATGGCCACGTCTAAGTTGGGTATGCCCTGAAGTGCTTTGTCTCCCCTTCGTTCCCTTCTTCTCTGTTACCGTGTTTCTGTCTACATCTCTCATTCTCTCTCCCCTTCTGTCTGTGTCTCATCTTTTTCACAGTTTGCTTAAGTCCTCAGGGAGAGGAATGATTCCTGTTTGCTCCTCCTGCACCACCACATAATCTCTCCTTAGTTGCAAAGAAAATAATCTCCAAGCATGCTGCCACAACAGTCAAAAGAAGGCTGGATTTTAAAAGCTTTGACATTAAAATTCTTGAAT